>NC_041220.1:143733797-143735756 GCF_002837175.3 Physeter macrocephalus | reverse complement strand
GGTATGCGGGCCTCCCCCTGCCGTGGCCTCTCCCGTCGCGGAGCACAGGCTCCGGACGCGCAGGCCCAGCGGCCACGGCTCACGGGCCCAGCCGCTCCGCGGCACGCGGGATCCTCCCCGACCGGGGCGCGAACCCGGTTCCCCCGCATCGGCAGGCGGACGCGCAACCACTGCGCCACCAGGGAAGCCCGTGGGATACGTTTTAAAGACATCAACTTGTATACGTTTGAACTGGATGCACAACAATGTGAATGTGAATGTTCTTAATGCCACCGAACCGTATACTTAAAAACGGTTAAAACGGTCAACTTAGGGACTTCCCGGGTGGTCCAGTGGTTAAGACTCCGCACTCCCAGTGCAGGGGGCCCAGGTTCAATCCCTGGTCAGGGAACTAGATCCTGCGAGCTTTAACTAAGAGCCCGCATGACGCATCTGAAAAGATCCCACCAGCCACAACGAAGATCCCGCATGCTGCAACTAAGACACAGCACAGCCAAATAAATAAATAAATATTTTTTTAAATGGTCAATTTTATGTACTGTATATTTACCATAATAAAAAAGAATGAAAAAAGTTGAATTTAAACTCATTATTTCCCAGCTCTGTACTCTGAAAGACCTAGAAGCAATGACAGCCCGGTAGCAGGGAGCACACCTGCTGCCTGGATCTTGGTTTCTAAATACCATTCTCCAGTAAAAGGAGTCAGGGCTCCTCGAAGAAATGGCTGGTTCCACGTCTGAGGAGGCAAAGATGAGCCTGGAGAACATCTTGTGATATAAAATAAGAAAGTGCTTTAAAAATAATGGGCATGTCAAAAGGACACAGAAGGCACCTTGAAGTGGCTTCCAATGAATTTGGGACAATTTGAGCATTAATAAAAGAATAATGATGAAATTGATAATGATATATATTTTTAAAAGAGTCTATGGTAAGATTCAAAGAAGAAAAGGAAGAGCGGAATAGATGTGTACGGGGAGGAAAATGCTTGCTCATGAAAGAGTGCCGGGCGGTTAGGGTAGAGGATTGTGAGGGGTTATGACACCAATCTGCAACTCCCAGCGTGAGTCAGGCCGGCAGCATCAAGAGGGCCAGACCCACTGGTGGAAGGCCTTTGGGGAATCGGGTATTCTCACAGGTCCAGAGAACTATCCCAAGTGACTTAGTAATTACAAAGAGAAAAGGTACTTTTATACTGGAGAGATCTGGCAGTCACTCCCTTGACTGAGTGACCAAGCTTAGCCCCACAGACCAAGGGCAGCCTGACACCAGGACAGGCCCACCTGCGAAGCTTTCTTCCTACAGGGTTTGATGGAATCTAGTCAGACCCCCAGACCAGAGCTGTCCAATAAAATATGTAAGTCACACATGTGATTTTTTTAAAGTAAGAAGAAACTGCTTTGAATAATTTTTAAAATTTAACCCGATATATCCAAATCTTATTTCTACATGTAATCAGTATAAACATCATAAGATATTTTACATTCTTTATTTTGTACTAAGTATTTGAGATCTGGCGTGAATTTGAAATTTTACAGCACAACTCAGTTCAGACTCACTATATTTCAAGCGCTCAGTAGCCAAATGTGGCTAGTGGCTAAAGCATCAGGCCACGCACTTCCACACCCACCTTCCAGGTTACAGAAAGTACAAGGGACACAGGAGCAAGTTAAGTCACGGCATGAAGAGGCAGTAAAATCACAATGAGGGTGTTCTGCAAGAAACTGGCCTGGACTCTTTAGAAAGTCAGCGTCCTTTAAAAAACACACCACCACCACCACCACCACCACAGCGGGAACGATACATAAAAAGATACAAACAACCAAGTGCAGCGCATGAAACTTCATTGGATCCTTGTTTTTTTGTTTGTTTGTTTGTTTTGCGGTACGCGGGCCTCTCACTGTCGTGGCCTCTCCCGTTGCGGAGCCCAGGCTCCGGACGCGCAGGCTCAGCGGCCCCGGC
>NC_041220.1:143730896-143733707 GCF_002837175.3 Physeter macrocephalus | reverse complement strand
TTGCGGAGCACAGGCTCCGGACGCGCAGGCTCAGCGGCCCCGGCTCACGGGCCCAGCCGCTCCGCGGCATGTGGGATCCTCCCGGACCGGGGCACGAACCCGCGTCCCCTGCATCGGCAGGCGGACTCTCAACCACTGCGCCACCAGGGAAGCCCTGGATCCTTGTTTTAAAAAAAGCTTAAAAAAGACATTTGGGGCCATGTGGCTATTTGACCCAGGCCTGGATTTTATTTCATTCCATTCCATTTTATTTTATTTTACTTATTGGCCGTGCCGTGCAGCATGCAGGATCCCAGTCCCCCAACCAGGGATCTAACCCGTGACCCCTGAAGTGGAAGCGTGGAGTCCTAACCCCTGGACTGTCAGGGAAGTCCCAGGCCTGGATTTTAGGTGCTATTGGGTAATTAGGTGAAGGTGGTATCATGGCTCCTACTTTTGAAAGCATCTGCTGAAGTATTGAGGGCTGGAGTGTGACAATGTCTTCAACCTACTCTCAGATGATGGAGGAGGGTGTCTACATGCAGAGAAAGCAAATATGACACGATGTTAACAGTTGTTGAGTTTAGAGGAGAGGTGTACTGGGTGGTCCCTGGACTATGTTTTTTTTTTTTTTACTTTTTATACACCAGGCCCTTATTGGTTATCTGTTTTATACATATTAGTGTGTGCACTGTGTTTTTAACGTTTTGTGTGTATAGGAGAGAAATAAAAAGCGCCCCCAGTCTGTCGTGTGGAGGACGGAGCTGAGGCAGCAGGAGTGGGCGTAGAGAGCTAGTTAGGACGGACAGTGGCCTAGGCCGGCGGGACACGTGGAGCCCGAGGAGGTGGGCAGATTTGTGCTGCACTTTGGATGCAGAAGCAGCAGTTTGTTACAGTGCAGCCTCATCCACTGGGCTGTGAGCTCCCTACGGACAGGGGTTTGTGTTATTTATATCCTATCCCCAGCGCCCGGCACGTAGGAAGGACCCACAAATGGCTGTTGAAGTCAACTGAACTGCTAACCAGTATTTAAAGTAAAAACTAAGGGATAGAAGCTGTCCAAAAGGGAAAGTGCTTTATTTTTATTGTATCGACATTTTACTCCCCACCCGCATGTCTAGCGTGTAAGCCTTGTTTCCATCTAAAAAGTAATGAGGCCACTGGCAATGGAACTGAAACCGTGTTGAAACAACAAAGCAAACAAACAAAAACCGAGGAGCCCCAAAGAAACTTTGAGAGGTGATGGTGTGTCTGTTGCCTTGGCTGTGGTGATGGTTTCACGGGTGTTTGCACAGGTCCAAACTCATCAAATTGTATACATTAAACACGTGCAGTTTTTTTTTTTTTTTGTATATCAGTTATACTTCAAGAAAGCTGTTTAAAAAAAAAAAAAACTGAAACCATGGGACCATTAGATTTGAAAGTCATAAAACTGTACAAGAAAAAGAGCTGACCACACCTAGGGAGAGAGCTGACAGGTCACGAGGACAGGGCTCTAAACTATGTCATTCACCAGATTTCTGTTGCACTCCTACTCTGTGAGGACCCTGCCTTGTGGAGGAGCATTGCAGTGGAGGCCAGCGTACTTCTAGGAGCGGCGGCTCAGGAACACAGTGGTTCTGTGTTGGATATGCGAGGCGGGGATGTGGGATGGGAGTTCATCATGCAAAGAGCGTTCTGCCACGTAAAGATGTGGTTCTTCTCTCTTCTTGCTCGTTATGAATGTTGCCTTGGAAGATGTTGAAGACGGGTAAAGACAGAGCTCCAGGACACCCCACAGAGCCCCACTGAGCGACACTGCCCATTCAGCTGGTACGGCTGCTCGATTATTTACCAACTCAAACTCCCACTACATGGGTACATCTCCCCCCACAACACCTTTTCCTTGAGAGACATTGTCAAAATGCACTATGGAAAGAAAATGAGCTACAGTTGGGAGGGGGTTATGTATATGTAGTCATAAAATAACTTGACACAAGTAAGAGTAAGCACATCATATAAATGGTCTTTTTTTAATTTTTAAATTAAATTTATTTTTTTAAACTGCAGGTTCTTATTAGTCATCCATTTTATACACATCAGTGTGTACATGTCAGTCCCAATCGCCCAATTCATCACACCACCATCCCCACCCCCCCGCAGCTTTCCCCCCACCTTGGTGTCCATACTTTTGTTCTCTACATCTGTGTCTCTATTTCTGCCCTGCAAACCGGTTCATCTGTACCATTTTTCTTTTTTCTTTTTTTTTTTTTTGTGGTATGCGGGCCTCTCACTGTTGTGGCCTCTCCCGTTGCAGAGCACAGGCTCCGGACGCGCAGGCTCAGCGGCCATGGCTCACGGGCCCAGCCACTCCGCGGCATGTGGGATCCTCCCAGACCGGGGCGCGAACCCGGTTCCCCTGCATCGGCAGGCGGACGCGCAACCACTGCGCCACCAGGGAAGCCCATCTGTACCATTTTTCTAGGTTCCACAGGTATGCATTAATATACGATATTTGTTTTTCTCTTCCTGACTTACGTCACTCTGTATGACAGTCTCTAGATCCATCCACGTCTCTACAAATGACCCAATTTCATTCCTTTTTACGGCTGAGTAATAGTCCACTGTATACGTGTACCACATCTTTATCCATTTGTCTGTCGATGGGCATTTAGGTTGCTTCCATGTCCTGGCTATTGTAAATAGTGCTGCAATGAACATTTGGGTGCATGTGTCTTTTTGAATTATGGTTTTCTCTGGGTATATGCCCAGTAGTGGGATTGCTGGGTCGTATGGTAGTTCTATTTTTAGTTTTTTAAGGAACCTCCGTACTGTTCTCCATAGTGGCTGTAT
>NC_041220.1:143727724-143729544 GCF_002837175.3 Physeter macrocephalus | reverse complement strand
TTATTCTTTTTGTTGCAGTGGTAAATGGGAGTGTTTCCTTAATTTCTCTTTCAGATTTTTCATCATTAGTGTATAGGAATGCAAGAGATTTCTGTGCATTAATTTTGTATCCTGCAACTTTACCAAATTCATTGATTAGCTCTAGTAGTTTTCTGGTGGCATCTTTAGGATTCTCTGTGTATAGTATCGTGTCATCTGCAAACAGTGACAGTTTTACTTCTTCTTTTCCCATTTGTATTCGTTTTATTTCTTTTTCTCCTCTGATTGCTGTGGCTAGCACTTCCAATACTATGTTGAAAAATAGTGGTGAGAGTGGACATCCTTGTCTTGTTCCTGATCTTAGAGGAAATGCTTTCAGTGTTTCACCAGTGAGAGTGATGTTTGCGGTGGGTTTGTCATATATGGCCTTTATTATGTTGAGGTAAGTTCCCTCTATGCCCACTTTCTGGAGAGTTTTCTTTTATCATAAATGGGTGTTGAATTTTGTCAAAAGCTTTTTCTGCATCTATTGAGATGATCATACGGTTTTTATCCTTTAATTTGTTAATATGGTGTATCACATTGATTGATTCGCATATATTGAAGAATCCTTGCATCCCCGGGATAAATCCCACTTGATCATGGTGTATGATCCTTTTAATGTGCTGTTGGATTCTGTTTGCTAGTGTTTCTATTTCATTTATTTCTGCTCTGATCTTTATGATTTCTTTCCTTCTGCTAACTTTGGGTTTTGTTTGTTCTTCTTTCTCTAGTTCCCATTGGTGTAAGGTTAGATTGTTTATTTGAGATTTTTCTTGTTTCTTGAGGTAGGCTCATATAGCTATAAACTTCCCTCTTAGAACTCTTTTTGCTGCATCCCATAGGTTTTGGTTCGTCGTGTTTTCTTTGTCATTTGTCTCTAGGTATTTTTTGATTTCCTCAGTGATCTCTTGGTTATTTAGTAATGTATTGTTTAGCCTTCATATGTTTTTGTTTTTTATGTTTTTTTCCCTGTAATTCATTTCTAATCTCAGAGCGTTGTGGTCAGGAAAGATGCTTAATATGATTTCAATTTTCTTGAATTTACTGAGGCTTGATTTGTGACTCAAGATGTGATCTATCCTGGAGAATATTCCGTGCGCACTTGAGAGGAAAGTGTAATCTGCTGTTTTGGGATGGAATGTCCTATAAATATCAATTAAATCTATCTGGTCTATTGTGTTATTTAAAGCTTCTGTTTCCTTATTTATTTTCATTTTGGATGATCTGTCCCTTGGTGTAAGTGAGGTGTTAAAGTCCCCCACTATTATTGTGTTACTGTCAATTTCCTCTTTTAGAGCTGTTAGCAGTTGCCTTATGTATTGAGGTGCTCCTATGTTGGGTGCATACATAGTTATAATTGTTATATCTTCTTCTTGGATTGGTCCCTTGATCATTATGTAGTGTCCTTCCTTGTCTCTTGTAACATTCTTTATTTTAAAGTCTTTTTTTTCTGATATGAGTATTGCTACCTCCAGCTTTTGTTTGATTTCCATTTGCCTGGAATATCTTTTTCCATCCCCTCACTTTCAGTCTGAATGTGTCCCTCGATCTGAAGTGGGTCTCTTGTAGACAGCATATATATGGGTCTTGTTTTTGTATCCATTCAGCAAGCCTGTGTCTTTTGGTGGGAGCATTTAATCCATTCACGTTTAAGGTAATTATCGATATGTATGTTCTTATGACCATTTTCTTAATTGTTTTGGGTTTGTTTTTGTAGGTCCTTTTCTTCTCTTTTGTTTCCCACTTAGAGAAGTTCCTTTAGCATTTGTTGTAGAGCTGGTTTGGTGGTGCTGAATTCT
>NC_041220.1:143706849-143719933 GCF_002837175.3 Physeter macrocephalus | reverse complement strand
CCGTTCTTCTGCCTCAGTTATTCTGCTATTGATTCCTTCTAGTGTAGTTTTCATTTCAGTTATTGTATTGTTCATCTCTGTTTGTTTGTTCGTTCTTTAATTCTTCTAGGTCTTTGTTAAACATTTCGTGCATCTTCTCGATCTTTGCCTCCATTTTTTTCCAAGGTCTTGGATCATCTTCACTATCATTATTCTGAATTCTTTTTCTGGAAGGTTGCCTATCTCCACTTCATTTAGGTGTTTTTCTGGGGTTTTATCTTGTTCCTTCATCTGGTACATAGCCCTCTGCCTTTTCATCTTGTCTATCTTTTTGTGAATGTGGTTTTTGTTCCACAGGCTGCAGGGTTGTAGTTCTTCTTGCTTCTGCTGTCTGCCCTCTGGTCCAATTCTTTTTAATAGTCTTTTCAAAGAACCATCTCTTGGCCTGGTTATACTTCTCTGCCTTAATAGTTCTCTGATGCTTTCAAAGAGATGATTTTTAAAATGTTGTCCCCTAGTTTACTTGTCCTTAGTGGGAGGAGGGTTTGTCTGAAATTACCTAGTTCACCTGCTGGTGTTGGAGGGTCTCCTGCAGAGGCAGGGGGTGGCTGTGGCTCACCGTGGGTACAAGGACACTGGCAGCAGAAGCTCCGGGAAGGACTCTTTGGCGTGAGCCCTCCCAGAGTCTGCCATTAGCCCCACCATATATAAATGGTCTTAACTCACCAATTAAAGGGAGATTTTCACATTGGGTCACAAGGCAAAACCCAACTCTGTGCTGTATCTGAGACACCTACAACAAAGTGAGTGAGAAAGGTTAAAATTCAACCATTGAGAATGTATATCAGGAAAATGCAAACAAAAATAAAAGCAGCAGTCATAATCTCAGTATCAGACAAGATAGCATCCGGGCCAAAAAAACGTTAAGCCAAGCAGAAGGGGCATTTTGTAATTGAAGGTACAATTCTCAAACAAGATGAAATGGTCAGAAATAACTTCACCAAATAACAGCCATAGCTTTCCCAAAGCAGAGCTGAGAGGTTTAACCCAGCTGTCAGTCCCAGACAGATCAGACCTAAAGAGCGTGATAAGGTGCATTTTATGAACATGTGTGTATGTGGATGGATGGATAGATAGATAGATAATGTATTGATCTAAGATATAGGTAATACATTCTATATTGATACTAAAAAATGCACTTTCTTTCCAATGCCCATGGAACATTCATGAAAAGGGACCATATATTATGGCACAATGAAAATCCTCATAGGGACTTCCCTGGTGGTCCAGGGGTTAAGACTCTGTGCTCCCATGCAGGGGGCCCAGGTTCGATCCCTGGTTGGGAACTAGATCCCACATGCGTGCCGCAACTAAAGATCCTGTGTGCCGTAACGAACATTTCACACACGTCAACGAAGATCCTGTGTGCCTCAACTAAAACCTGGCACAGCCAAATAAATAAATAAATATTTTAAAAAATATCCTCATAAAAAAGGGGGAAACAATATCCTAACAAAACATTTAAAAAGATTTAAATATAGTCGAGTATGTGATTAAAAATGCAGTAAACTTACAAATTAATAACAAAATCAGAGAACAAACAGGCCCTGGCACCTGGAAATTTAATAGCCTCTATTAAAGTCCTCTTGGGCCAAAGAGGATATATAATGCAAAACTGCAGAACTTCTAGAAAATAAAAATAACAAGACATATATCTGATGCATGGGATACAACTAAAATATAGTGCTCAAGGAGAAAATGTATAGCTTTTAATTATATCAACAAAAATAAGTGCCTGGAAATAAATGAATTTAGCCTCTAACTCATAAGGATTGAAAAATACATTTAGGAAAAGCAGAAGGAGGAAAGTAATAGGGACAAAACAAACTAATGGCCGGGGCTTCCCTGGTGGCGCAGTGGTTGAGGGTCCGCCTGCCGATGCAGGGGACAAGCGTTCGTGCCCCGGTCCGGGAGGATCCCACATGCCGCGGAGCGGCTGGGCCCGTGAGCCATGGCCACTGAGCCTGCGCGTCCGGAGCCTGTGCCCCGCAACGGGAGAGGCCACAACACTGAGAGGCCCGCGTACCGCAAAAAAACAAACAAAAAAACCCAAAACAGAATCCAGCAACACATTAAAATTACTACATCAAGGGACTTCCCTGGTGGTCCAGTGGTTGAGACGCCACACTTCCACTGCAGGGGGCATGGGTTCAATCCCTGGTCGGGGAACTAAGATCCCACATGCTACACAGTGCAGCCAAAACAAACAAACAAACAAACAAAAGTACTGCATCAAAATGGTGGGTTTATTTTAATAATGCATGGATGGTTCAATATCAGGAAATCCAGTAACATAATAAATCATGTTAATAGATCCAAAGCAAAAATAAAAGATCATTTTCATAAAGGCATTTGACCAAATTCAATCCACTTTTTTACACAGTCAATAAAATACATTTGACCTTTGAAGAACACAGGGTTTGGGGTGCTGACCCCTGCACAGCTGAAAATTCACATATAATTTTATAGTCGGCCGGCCGTACCCATGGTTCCACATCCGAGGAGTCAACCAACCACGTATTCTGTAGTCCTGTAGTATTTACTGAAAAGAAGCCTTATGTAAGTGGACTTGTGCAGTTCAAACCCATGTTGTTCAAGGGTAAACTGTAAATCAATCAATACTTCTTTATCATAATAAAATATATTGACCATCCAGAGGCGGCGTCTTACTTGATGAGGGTTTACTCTGGAGGTATTCATGTTAAAATCAGGAATAACAGAAGGGTGACCACTCTCAATAGCATCCTATTTAATATTTACAGGAGGAACTTCCATGTACAGCAAGGACGGACTAGAGAATACGGATCTACCCTCCTGATGAAAATAGCTAATAAAGCTCGGCAAATATACACGTCAAGAGTCAGCAACTTTCAGGGCTGAAAGCCAGGAGAGGGTGGGACCTAGAGAGATGAGCCAAACACTAGGGCTACTCCTGCTTTGGGGGGGGTTGGAGTCCTGAGACACCTGAAAGGCTGAGCTAAGCTCAAGGCTAGGTAGGAGAGCAAAAATCGAATCCAGGGCATGCCAAGACTGGGGGCCCAGCCAGTTCACACTCCACTTCCGGGTCCAGCCCACCCAATAATAAGGGTGACCTGGCAGAAAACCAGCTCTCTAAAACGGATGGCCTGGACTTCCGTGGTGGTCCAGTGGTTAAGACTCTGCACTCCCAATGCAGGGTTGCAGGTTCAATCCCTGGTCAAGGAACTAAGATCCCACATGCTGCACATGCGGCAAAAAAAAAAAAAAAATTAAAAAATAAAATGGGTGGCCCAGAGGACTCCGAAACTGGAACCTGGATTAACATGACCTAGAACTTCTAGTGTCCCAAGGAGAGTAGCATTGCAAACAAAAATCTTGCCTGGAGGAAGAAAATACCCTAAGCTGTAAATCTCTTCTATAATAATTTTCAGATACGATGTGCAGTATATAATCAAAGATAACCAGGCACATGAGATGTGGCAAATGAATGAAAATTAGCCGAAACTTCAGACATGAAAAACATTCACTTGGGACTTCCCTGGTGGTCCAGTGGTTAAGACTCTGCACTTCCACTGCAGGGGGCGCGGGGTTCGCTCCCTCGTCGGGGAACTAAGATCCCCCATGCTGCGCGGCACAGCCGAAAAACAAACAAGACAAAAAAATTTCCTCAGAGGCTCTAGATAATGGAAATATACGAGACACAGATTCTTAAACACTGTGCTCACTATGTTCAAGGAGAAAAGTTGCATAGCTTGACAATTTTGACAGGAAACTAGAAACTATTTATAAAAAGTGACATAGCATACTTTAGAAAGAGATATAAATTCCAGTACTGAAAACTACAAAATTCCAGAACTGAATGGTTAACATTAAGGGTTTAACGGTAGAATGGAAACAGCTAAAAAGAGAATTTGTAAAATAAATCAGATGAAACTATCCAGAATAAAGCAATGAGATGAAAAAAGAAAGAAAAGAGAAGATAGGATGTGGTGAGAGCACCAGGAAGAGAGAAGAGAAACGGGACGGAAGCAATATTTTGAGATAATGACTGAGCAGTTTCCAAAACTTGGAAGCCATTAGTCCACACGTTCAGTATCCAACTCATTCCATGCAGATTAAATGAAAAGAAATTCTACTGTTTAACCAAGCCAGGATAATAACAAACACCATAAACAGCACATGGTGCAGCCGTAAACTGGAGCCAGTGGGGGAACTTGGAGGCCGAAGGTCATCAGAAGAAGCACCTGTCAAGAGGGAGGAGATGTGGGGATATATGTATATGTACAGCTGATTCACTTTGTTATACAGCGGAAACTAACACACCATTGTAAAGCAATTATACTCCAATAGAGATGTTAAAAAAAAAAAAAAAAAAAAAAAGCACCTGTCTCCCGAGATCTTTGCATCCCATGGAGAGTTGTGTTAGCCCTGGGCCCGGATGGCCACAGTATAGGCAGTGCCCCAGGAGAGGGACCTTGCTCCCTGTCATTCTGTGTATTTATAGGGGAGTTGGAAGGGGACAGGGAGTCCCTGGCCAATCCTGCAGCCATGGCAGATTTCAGGCTGTGGGGAATGGCTTTGCTGGTGAAAAGAACATCCGGATCCCGGACATTCTTCACTAGGGGAACGTGTGCTTCCAAGACTTGCAGAACTGGTCTTGGCCAGTCTTTTGGGCCCTTCCTGCTGAGCAGCCTATGGGGAGATCACTCGATGGGATCCCCAGGGGCATCCTGTAACAAGTGATTGTCTCCTTACACACCCAGACATGGCACGCTGAAACCACAGAGAGCCAAAGACAGAGAGAAAATCTTAACAACAGCCAGAGGGAAAAAGACACTTACCTCCAAAGGAGCAAACATTAAGTCAACTGACTTCTCAACAGTGAGAATGAAAAGCAGAAGACTGTGATGTCCGGATCTTTAATCTGCTGACAGAAAGTATCTGCCAACCTTGAATTCTATACCCAGCCAAAAATCCACTAGGAATGAAGGCAAAAATAAAAAGACATTTTCAGATAAACTGAAACAGAGATTTCAGCAAGAGAAGATCCACTGTAAGAGAAATTCTAGGGTGTTTTCCAGGCAGAAGAAAATGATCCAAAATGGAAGATCAGAGATGCAGTCACGGATGAAGAGGAATGAAAATGGTACATCTGGGAGTCAATTTAAACAAGAGCTGACTGTTCAAAACAACAATTACTGTATCTATATCTTTTGCAGTATGTGTATTTATGTAGAATTAAAATAACGTGGCAATAATACCCTCTAAAGTGAGAGAACCCCTTGCGGGGGATGGGTGGGAGGCCACCAAAACACCCTCAGGAGCTGCCAGTCCACTCATCCTGTTCCTCACGGCTCTGCTTCACGTTTCCTTTTTCTGACCCAAGGCCTCACTCCCAATGAACTCCCGCCTGGTTTTGGATTTAGGGCAGGTGCCTGCCCCCCAACTGGAGTGTACCCCATTTGTGGGTGGGTGTGTTGGGTTCCCTCTTTTCCTGGGTAGAATCAGTCACAAGTGTGTTGCTAGGCTTTCATTTTTAGTTCTCCACTCAAACCTCTTTTACATGTTTTTCCCCTGAATAGTACACATTCATTGCTGAAGATTTGAAAAATACAGAAAAGCACCCAGATTAAATTTCCTCTAATTGCCCTGCACAGAGAGAGTCACTGTTACAGACTTGGTGAGCAGGTCTCTATTTATGTATGTATCGTTTTTCTTTAAAAAGAGGGGGGATTGTGCTATACACAGTAGTGTAACCTGCTAACGCATTGCATACCTTTTTCCATGTCATGAATGCTCTTCTAAAGCAGGATCTGAATAATGCACAGTTTTGTCGTATGGATATATCGTGCTTCGTTTAGCCAATCTCCTTCTGTCCATGTTTCCTTTTTTTTCTTTTGGTCCTAAATATTGCTGTAACCAGTGACCATCCTGACACACATGTGATTCTTTTCCGGAGATAAATTATTGGGAGTGCGTTTGCCGTTCAGAGGCTACGTTCATTTTAAGGCTTTGGAGACAAGAAGCCAAATTGCCTCCCCAGCTGTGTAATCTTTGATTAGTCTGCGACTATGCCAAACTTTTCTCTGAATTTAAAAAATCTGCCTTCTGGACGTCCCTTTCAATAGGCTTTCCTCTAAGACCTCTTGTCAGGGGTATAGTAAGTTCTCAGCAGACGAGTTTCTTCTTGCCTCAGCTAACACAGCCTGATCTGTTGTGGCCATATAAGGTCTCAGTGACTCATACGCTCTCTGGACTGGTCAGAATTTGGGTTTAGGAGCCCATAAACAGAATAATCCAAAGTAAAAGTGGCTTAAACAAAATGGAATTGTGTTTTTCTCCTATAGATATTTGTCTGTGAGAAGTCCAGAGATGGTCTGGCCAGGCTGGAATGGCATCTCCACCCAGTCCTGGCAGCTCCATTGTCCTGGGAGGTGGCTTTCATCCTCATCATTCAAAATGACTGTTGAAGTGCCAGCCACTATATGCCCATTCCAGGCAGCAGGAAGAAGACAGGTGTGCCCCTTCCTTTTAAGGAGATTTTCTAGAAATAACACACGTCACTTCTGCTTACATCTTATCAGCCAGAACTTACTTAGTCACATGGCTACAGCTAGCTGAAAGGAAGGAGGGAAATGTGGTGGAAAAGCGCCTGGATAAAAACTGAAGTCCTATTATTGAAGAAGGTCAAAGTGGCTATTAGGAGACAGCTGTGCTACTTAATGTGATGGGCTGAATTGTGTCCCCGAAAACTCATACGTTGAGTCCTAACCCCTAGCACCTCAGAATGTGACTGTATTTGGGGAAAGTGTCTTTAATGATGTAATTAAGATAAAATAAGGTCATGAGGGTGGGCCCTAATCAAATATGACCCTTGTCGTTATAAGAAAAGAGGATTAGGACCCAGACGTGCATAGAAGGAAGAACATGCGAGGACACAGGGAGAAGACGGCTACCTACACACCAAGTGGAGAGGCCTCAGAAGGAACCAGCCTGCTCACACCTTGATCTTGGACTTCCAGCCTCCAGGACTGAGAAGATAAATTCTTGTTATTTGAGCCCCCCAGTCTGTGGGACTTTGTTATAGCAGCCCTAGCGAACTAATACACTTATCTGTTGCTGTGTAACCAATCGCATGGTGGCTTAACAACACAGGATCTCACAGTTAATGCGGATCAGGAATCTGGGCACAGCTTAACTGGGTCCTTCACTCCCTGGTCTCTCAACAGCCTGCATTTAAGTACCACCTGCCTCTCACTTGAAAGCTCAACTGGGCAGGGATCCGCCTCCAAGCTCACGTGGTGTTGGCAGGATTCATTTCTCCCTGGGCTGTTGGCCGAGTGGGCCTCCCAACATGGCAGCTGGCTTCAGGAACGTGTGTGCAAGCCAAGAAGGTGCAGAGAGCCAGCAGGACGGAAGGCTCAGTCTTTCGTAACTTAATCCCAGGAGTGCCACCTTTGCCTATTAGAATGTTAAAAGTGTCAGTGAAAATTCAATTAACAATCAAGTTAAGAAGAAAAAAGAGAATTTTATTCAAGCCAAAATGAGGATTATAAGCCAGAAGGCAGGCTCTCAGAAGCTCTGAGAGCTGTTCCGCCTGGTAGAAGTCCAAGACACAATCATATATGTTTTTGAGACAAAGGCTCATACATCGAAATGACATACTGACATTTTACAGAGAGTTCACCAAAGATACATAGTCCAGGTAAACTCTTACAAAGTGAGCAGTAAGTCAGCACGGCCCCCTCCAGAGTTGGGAAAGAATGCTAATCTTGTAAGAAGTTACATTGCTAGGTCAGAAGAAAGGAAAAGAAAAGTTGATCTTTACGGTCTAGCAGGCGTTCCCATCTTGGAGGAGGTCTGGTTAATGGGTAATGCAGATAGATGCACACTGCACATTAGGGAGGGAGGAGGCCCAAACGACACAGAGAACTTTCTGTTCAAACTTTTTTGTCTTGCTGTAAATTGTAAACCTTAATCAGAAGCCAGCCACCAGTGACAGCCCACTCTCAAGGGGAGGGGACTATGCCAGGTGGTGAATCTCAGGAGGGGGTCACTAGGTCATCCCAGAAGTCTGCCGACCACAGTACCTGACAGCCTGGAGCCCCGTCACTGTGGCCTGTGCTGTGTGAGGGCTGGCACATGGCTTGGCCTGTGGACAAGGGCCTTTATTAAATCAGGGAACTGGGACCTCAAGGCTTGCGGCAAGTTTCTCTGAGGTCCTTCCCCTGAAGGGGGGGGAGTTGCTGTCCCCTTGGCACAAGGCTTCCTGTGGCGATGCTGGGTTCACCTGACTGCTTTGGGACAACAGGGTCTGAAATTAGGCGGAGACGTGGCTTGTGGCCTAGAACGGGTCGCTGCCCTGAGTGGGCTCTGCAGGCTTCATGCTGCTTGCCCCAGGCGGCTTCTCTGAGGGCCACCCACTCCCTGCGGGCAGGCGGACGCCGCCCCTCTGCTTGCGCACTGCCGCCCCTCCGGGTGGCGAGGCTCTGGAGCCCGGGACCCTCCCACGCCGGCCGGCCTCGCCCAAGGGGGGCACACCCTTGGGCCAGGCAGTCATGCCGGTGGGGCAGTCTCTGGGGTCAAAGCTGCTTCTCGCTGCACCAGCCACGGCCTCTCCGGGCAGCAGGCACTGACCAGGCAGGTTTTTACCACCCGTCCCTGCCCCAGGCCCTCCGCCAAGCCCCTCAGCTCCTCCTCGGGCTGCAGACTGGCTCTCCAGGGCTCCGCTCCTCTCTGGGGGCCACACCTGGGCTCCCGCCCTGAGGGTCCTCTGGCCCCGCGCGGGGCGACCCACTTCCCCCTTCCTCCTTCCTCCTCTGCAAGGCTGTCCCGTGAGCCCTCCCTCCGCCCGGGCCGCTGGGTGAGCAAGCACCCTCGCAGGGGCTCCGGCTCCGAGTCCACGGCCGGCCCTCCCTGCTACCCGCCGGGCGTCGGCCGGGGTCTCCTCGACTAGGGGCTTCTTCCCGAGGGAGCATGACGCTCACGACCGCCCCGCCCCTCCTCGCCGCGCCCCTAGTCCTCGCCCGGGAGGAGCGCTAGGGTCTCCGTGGTCGCGGCTGTCCTAGGAGGCGAGACGGCGGGCGCCGGGGACCGGCTGGCGCCGCGCCCGGCCAACGGCGGAGGCCGCCGCCTCTGGCTGTCAATCTCGCCAGCCTGGCCCCGCCCCTCCAACGGAGCTCCGCGGGACGCAGGGCCGCGGGGGCTGCCGGGACGGACCCAAGATGGCCGAACGCTTCGGTTCCGCTCTTGCCCGCGGCCCCGAGCCTCATTCATTGCCGCGCTGCTGAGCAGAACCGCGAGCAGGTCCGAGGGCTCCAGAGGCTGTTCCCGCGGGGCGGGAGGCCGCCATGGCGACCCTGGAAAAGCTGATGAAGGCCTTCGAGTCCCTCAAGTCCTTCCAGCAGCAGCAGCAGCAGCAGCAGCAGCAACAGCAGCAGTCTTGCCCGCGGCCCCGAGCCTCATTCATTGCCGCGCTGCTGAGCAGAACCGCGAGCAGGTCCGAGGGCTCCAGAGGCTGTTCCCGCGGGGCGGGAGGCCGCCATGGCGACCCTGGAAAAGCTGATGAAGGCCTTCGAGTCCCTCAAGTCCTTCCAGCAGCAGCAGCAGCAGCAGCAGCAGCAACAGCAGCAGCCGCCGCCGCCGCCGCCTCAGCCCCCTCAGCCGCCGCCGCAGGCGCAGCCGCCGCCTCAGCCGCAGTCGCCGCCGCCCCCGCCGGCGCCGCCGCCGCCGCCGCCGCCGCCGCCCGGACCGGCCGTGGCCGAGGAGCCGCTGCATCGACCGTGAGTGCGGGCCCGCTGCAGCTCCCCGGCCCGCGGCGACAGGGCCGCCCCGTGGTCCCCACCCCGTCCCCCGGCCCCGCGTGGGTCTCCAGCCCTCGGCAGGCGCGGGGAGCCTCGCCGGTCTCTCCCGGAGGCGCCGGGGCGGCCCCGGCCCCAGCCCTCTGCTCTCCCGGCTGCGAAGTTAGGGGAGGAACCGGGGCTGTGTTGTGAGCAGAACTTGGCAGAGCCGAGGCCGCGTCCCGGCCCTCTCCTCCAGGTCTGCGAGGAGGAGGGCTGGGGGCGCAGGACGCTCCGAGAATTGGAGCCGGAGTGATGCGGGGACAGTGGTGACATCATGCCTTGGGAGGTCGGGCTGGAGGGCGGGGGAGCGCGCGCGGCCCAATGGAGAGCCTCGTGCGAGGGCCCCTTTAAGCAGCCTGTGGCTCGGGGCTGTCTTCCCGCAGCCTCAGGGCACTTCGTGTCGTTCGGGAGTCGGCAGCAGGATGTTGAGCATCAGGGAGAGACCGGCCTGTCTCAGCTCAGGTTGGCCTGCGGGCCCTTGAATAGCTGTGGTGGCCAAGTAAGCGGTGAACTGTCTAGACGGTTGTTGTTAACACGTGAGAAGCAATAAAACTGGCTTAAATATTAGGAAGAGTTGACCGCCCTTTATTGCCTGTCCTCAGTTGGAAACAGATGACGTGTTGCTGAGGGAGAGGTTAATCGCTGGGGGCGAGTGATGTCCCTGTCGCGAGTGTCGCAGTCCAGTTTTGCCGGAGCAGTGGTGTCTGCGGACCCCGCACACGCTTCCTGTTGCTGACATCTGCTACTGTTTGGAAGCAGGGGGTCGCCGTTGCTTGTGCCGGGGAAAGTTTTTGAAACAGAAGAAGAGAGACCATGAACGACACCGTCTAAGAGAACCGAGTGCTTTTCCCTGACGTCTTGTGTGCTGGGTCTTCAGCAGAGGTCAGGGTGTATGCTCTGCTGCAGTTCGGGCCTTTCTTTCATCTCGGGTCATTTTATTTCTGATCTGGGTGTGTACAGGATGGCATTTAACGAGGAAAGTTTCCGCGAAGCAACCCCTCTAAGAAGAAGCGTACCTTCTTCAGGCTGATTCGTTTTTAGTAATGTTTTCTTCATTATGCCTCCGATAGGATCCTTGCTGTGTCCTGAGGTTTCATTAAAAGTGAGAATTTGGGGAGTAATTTTGGCTTATCTGTTAAAATAAAATCTAGAAACGAATTAAGTTTTCTGCTAAAAGTTGAAAAACCTGTTTGGATACTTAGAGGGAAAAAAAAGTTGGTGTTTGTTTGTTTGTTTGTTTTTTAACAATTTCACTTTTCTCTGCAGCAGGTGATTTATAACCATAACTATCCATTCCAGACTTTTATGGTCGTGCTTTTCCTGGAGTTAGATGTTGTGGAAGTCCATGCGCAGCGTGATCTCGTATAAAGGCGGGAAGCACCAAGCAGGGCTCTGGGTGGGAAGGAAGGCCTTACTTCCGTCCCTGTCTGCTTGTTCAAACACTTGGTCACTCTGAAAATATGCATTCTGTTTCTTATGCTGATTTGACAGAACCTGAATTAGCTTATCTTCTTCAAAATATGGGTGTAAAGAGGTTTCCTTCTTCTTTTTTTTTTTTTTTTTTTTAATTTATTTATTTACTTTTGGCTGTGCTGGGTCTTCGTTTCTGTGCGAGGGCTTTCTCCAGTTGCGGCAAGCAGGGGCCAGTCTTCATCGCGGTGCGCGGGCCTCTCACTGTCGCGGCCCCTCCCGTTGCGGAGCGCAGGCTCAGTAGTTGTGGCTCACGGGCCTAGCCGCTCCGCGGCATGTGGGATCTTCCCAGACCAGGGCTCGAACCCATGTCCCCTGCATTGGCAGGCAGATTCTTAACCACTGCGCCACCAGGGAAGCCCGAGGTTTCCTTCTTAAGCCAGCTTGACAAAGTAGATACATTTTGTTTCATTACTTTATTGTAAGGAAATGTATGATTGACTTATTTTTAAAATTTAGTCTATCATTTTTGCGTAAATAATACATTAACATGGTACAAATTCCAAAATTGCAAAAAGGTAATTAAAATGTCTCCCTCCCGTTCCTTTCTCCTGAGTACCTAACTCCATTCCCAGAGGCAAGCTTCCTCCTTGTGTATCCTACCAGATATAGTCTATGTATTATATATATGAAGATAGATTTTAAATTTTTTAAAAACAAAAGTACTTCAGAATAGTAACTTTGAAAGGTTCTTAGCATGCTCTGAAATCAACTGCATTGGGCTTAATTATAGTTATTTTAAATAAAATGCATAAATGTTACATTTTTATGTACTTTGCTGTTGAGAAAGCAAGTATTCATTAATTCTGAGTAATGAACTCACTGCTTACAGATTTGGATATAGGCGTTTCTGTTCAGATGCTTCAGCTGAAAAATCCATTCCCCAAAGTAAGATTGGCCAAAAGCAATTAGAAAGTAACTTCTATTTTTATGGCTCTTGCTCTCTGTGGAACTATAGTGTCACCAACCACGCTTGGGCTTCAGTTGAAGGATCTGAGTGCCTACGCCCAGCTCAGCGTATGGGATACAGGGGTTCTGGGTGGTACTGGCTATAGTCTCAGCAAGGCTGACGTGCAGGGGAGTGCCAGAGCTTGGCAGGGTCCTAACTGCAATTATGAGGCGGTTGACATTGGCCTTTGGCACTTTCTCACTCTCCTTCAGATTCCCTCCTAGTTTTTCTCTGATTTTAATTATTTGCTGAATGTCTAATGTGTGCCAGCCAGTATCCTAACAGGTGCAGGGCTACAGCCATGAACAGATAAAGCTCTGCCCTCATGAAGCTTACATTTTAGTGAGGGACATAGACCAGAAACAGGATACATAAGAAAAATACACAGTATGTTAGACACTGATAAACGAAGGAGGAACAGCAGCAAAGCAGGGAAGGGGGTCTAGGAAATGTCAGGGTTAATAAGGTATTGACGTTTTAGATAGGGTGTCCAGGGAAGGGCCACTGAGATGGTGTCTTTTGAGTAAAGACCAGAAGAGAGTCAGGGATTGCCATAAAGGTATGTGGAGGGGCGTTCCAGGCAGAGGGCGCAGGTCCAAACCCCGCTGATTGAGGAATAGCGAGAAGGAGTGTGGCCCGTTGACTTAGCGAGAGGGAGACTCTTAGTAGGAGCTGAGGTCCGAGAGGTGGAGAGGGTGCCGCACCAGATAGATGGGTAGGCCCTTCCTTCAAGGTGGAATAAAGGGCTTCCCTGGTGGCGCAGTGGTTGAGAGTCCGCCTGCCAATGCAGGGGACACGGGTTCGT
>NC_041220.1:143705384-143706545 GCF_002837175.3 Physeter macrocephalus | reverse complement strand
GGGCCCGTGAGCCGTGGCCGCTGAGCCTGCGCGTCCGGAGCCCGTGCTCCGCAACGGGAGAGGCCACAACAGTGAGAGGCCCGCGTACCGCAAAAGGAAAAAAAAAAAAAAAAAAAAGGTGGAATAAAGACAGTGGCGTTTATGCTAATGACGTGGGAAGCCATTGGAGGGTTTGGTCCGAGGAGTGGCAGAATTTGAGTTCCATTTTTAAATGAATACTGGCTGAGAACTGAGTGAAGGGAAGTGTGGTCAGGAGCAGGAGACCAGGTAGGAAGTCAGTGACGCGGTCAGGTGAGATGATGGTGAATTCTGTCAGGTTGTTGGCAGTGGCACAGTGGGAACTGACTGAATTTTGAAGGTAGAACCAACAGGACTTGTTTATCTCTGTCTGCTGAGCATGACATAATTTAGCCATGGTTGGTGTTATCAGTTATATTCAACTGCAAGTAACAGAAAACTCTGCTGCCATAACTTAAATAGGAAAGAATTTATTATAAGACAGCAGTGTCTGCTTGAGGAAGCTCACCAGTGATTAGGGACCCAGCTTCTTTCTTATGCTTAACCTGCAAACCCTCATCCTCATTCTTTCCCATTTTTTAAGTTGGGTTGTCTTTTTATTGTTGAATTGTAACAGTTTTCATAATATTCTGGGTACTAGACCCTTATCAGATGCGTGATTTGTAAAATGATACTCCTTTTCTTGGGTTGTCTCTTCACTTGTTTTTTTGGCTGCACCCTGCGGTTTGTGGAGCGGCTTGTGGGATCTTAGTTCCCCGACCAGGGATCGAACCCGGGCCCATGGCAGTGGAAGTGTGGAGTTCTAACCAGTGGACCGCCAGGGAAGTCCATATACAGTCTTGATTACCGTTAGTTTTTTTTTTTTTAATTTTTAAAAAAGATTATTTTTGGCTGTGTTGGGTCTTCGTTGTGGTGCGAGGGCTTCACATTGCGGTGGTTTCTCTTGTTGCAGAGCACGGGCTCTAGGCGCGCGGGCTTCAGTAGTTGTGGCACACAGGCTCAGTAGTTGTGGCTCGCGGGCTCTAGAGCGCAGGCTCAGTAGTTGTGGCGCACGGGCTTAGTTGCTCCACGGCAGGTGGGATCTTCCCAGACCAGGGCTCGAACTCGTGTCCCCTGCATTGGCAAGCGGATTCTTAACCACTG
>NC_041220.1:143697311-143705339 GCF_002837175.3 Physeter macrocephalus | reverse complement strand
CTCTCCCGTTGCGGAGCACAGGCTCCGGACGCGCAGGCTCAGCGGCCATGGCTCACGGGCCCAGCCGCTCCGCGGCATGTGGGATCCTCCCAGACAGGGGCGCGAACCCGCCTCCCCTGCATCGGCAGGCGGACTCTCAACCACTGCGCCACCAGGGAAGCCCCCCTACCATTAGTTTTGTATCACAGTTTCAAGTCATGAAATGTGAGTCCTCCAACTTTATTCCTTTTCAGGATAGTTTTGGCTATTCTGGGCCCCTTGCATTTCCATTTGAATTGTAAGATCTGATTGTCAGTTTCTACAAGAAGCCAGCTGGGATTCTCTGATGGGTATTGCATTGAATCTGTAGATCAGTTTAGGGAGTATTGGCATCTTAACAATATTAAGTCTTCTGATTCTTGAACATTGGCAAACATTTTATGTAAATGGTGCATCTCTGTAGCAACCATTAAACCCTGCCATTATAGAAAAAAAGCATCCAGAAGCACTATGTAAGTGAATGTGTGCCTCTGTTCCAATAAAATTTTATTAAGGACGTTGAAATTTGAATTTTGTATAGTTTTCACATCATAAAATATTATTCTTTGATTTTTTTTTTTTTGGTGGTGGGGGGGTCAACCGTTTAAAAATGTAAAAACACTTCTTAGACTGGCCGAAACAGGTAGGCTGTAGTTTGTCCACCCCTAGATTGGATATGATAGGACCACTTTGGGGAAGCATTTCTTTTTTGGTTGCTTTTTATTAACTAGCTTAAAAAAAATTACACATATATGTTGTAACAACATCTTCAAATAGCACAGAAGATGGAAAGCAAAGCCTTCCTTCCTGGCTGTCCTAGTCTCATTCCCTAAAGATAACAATTGTTAAGTTTCTTTTGTTTTCTCTGATTTTTTAATGCATATACAAGTCCTTTTGTTTTTTTTTTTTTTTTTTTTTGCATGAAGGAGCTCACACTATATTATTTCACTTAGTATATCAAAGACTTTGTTTCATAGCAGTACCTATCATTCTTATTAACTGCTATATAATACTGTAGAATTTCTTTTTAAAAGAGGACTTATGGAGGGCTTCCCTGGTGGCGCAGTGGTTGAGAGTCCGCCTGCCAATGCAGGGGACACGGGTTCGTGCCCCGGTCCGGGAAGATCCCACATGCCGCGGAGCGGCTGGGCCCGTGAGCCATGGCTGCTGAGCCTGCGCGTCCGGAGCCTGCGCTCTGCAATGGGAGAGGCCACGACAGTGAGAGGCCCGTGTACCACAAAAAAAAGAGGACTTATGGAGATGTAAACGCAAAGGTCTTACAGTGTCCTGGCTTTCCTATTCTCTCCTCCTTCAGAGGCCCCACCCCCATTACCTCTGGTCCCTGCAAGTGAGCCAACCACTCAGTAAACTACCTTGGAATGGAAGTCTTATTCAGACAACAAGAAGGAAAAATTAACACAGTATAAGATACTATTTAATGTTGTGTTAACTGGAATCAGTTTGGGTGCTAGAATATGTGTTAGAGACGAGATATGCCGTAGATCCTTGCTGCTCAGAGTGTGGTCTCAGGGCCAGCAATTTGGTATCACTTGGGAGCTTATAAGAAGTACAGAATCTCTGCCCTACCTTAGACCTACTGAATCAAGAGTTTGCATTTTAACCAGGTTTGTGAGCAATTTATGTGCACATTAAAGCTTGAGAAGCTCCACTGTAGATGATCAGGACCTACTTTTCTGTTGATATAATATAATATAATAATATAATATATAAAATTCCATCAGCATTTGGGAGGGAAGACTTATGTTGCTTACATCTGTCCAGGTGTAGCTGAGGCAGTATCATTTCTCTGTCCTAGGGCCATGGAGCATTTGTGTAGCTGTAAAGTACGGTGTAACACTGACAAGTAAGCTGTGGTGGCATTAAGAGCTCCCAGCTACTGGGAATGGGCACTTAAGTGGGGACTGGACTAGATGACCTGGAAGGATTCCTTTCAACTGGGTGCCTGTTGTATGCCAGGGCCTGTTCTGGGCCCTTGTGTTACAGCAGTGAACAAGGCCAGTGGTGTTAAAGACTATGGAGAAAGACAAAACAGAATAAGTGGGAGACGGGCCGTGTGGTGTTGTTTAGGGTGCGAAGTGCACTGAGAAGGTGATGCTGGAGCAGGGCGAGGGGGGCGGGTATCTGGAGGAGGTGAGGTCCAGGTGGAGGGAACAGATGAGCGGGAGTGCTTTCCATGTTGGAGGAGTAGTAAGGAGGCCAGAAAGAGGAGATGAGGGGTAGCCGGTTAGGGCTTGTACCCCAATATAAGGACTTTGGATTTTACTCTGACCAGATGCTTACTTGTGTAATCAAACAAGTGATATAACTTACGATGCTAAGTCAACACCAAATGCTGGCTTGGAAGAAACTGGGTCACTTAGTCATCGCTGGTGGGACCATAAAATGGACAGCTACTCTGGAAAGCAAGCAGTTTCTTGTAGAACTGAACATACAGTTACTGTATGACCCGGCAGTTGCACTCTTGGGTGTTTATCCCGGAGAAGTGAAAACTTGTGTTCACGTAAAAACCTGTACACAAATGTTTGTAGCAACTTTATTCATAATAGCCAAAAACTAGAATCAGCTTAGATGTCCTTTAACAGGTGAATGGTTAAACTAATCAGCAATAAAAAGGAACAAACTCCTGATAATACATGCAACAACTAAGATGAATCTTGAGGAAATTATGCTAGTGAAAACAGCCAATCCCAAAAGGTTATATACGGGCTGATTCTACTTACGTAACATTTTTGAAATGACATAGTTCTAGGAGTGGAGAATAGATGAGTGGTTGCCGGGGTTAGGGGTGGGTGGAGGTACAGAGTGGAGGGCCAAGGGAGGTGGGTGTGGTTCTCAAAGGGCAGCTCAAGGGATCCTCATGGTGATGGAAGTGTTCCCTATCTTGACTGTGGTGGTGGATACACAAACTTACACATCTGATGACATTGTGTGGAACTAAATGCACACATCCGCACAGATGAGTAAAAGTAAAACTAGAAATCTAAAGATCAGTGGATTGTATCACTGTTCTGGCTGTGATTGTTTTGCAGAACGTTAGCATTGGGGGAAACTGAGTGAAGTATACGCTGGATTTCTTTTATTGATATTTCTTATAGTTGCATGTGAATCTACAATTACCTCATTAAAAACTTTTTTAAAAAAAGATTTTGAAAAAATATTTATTTGTTTATTTATTTTTGGCTGTGCCAGATCTTAGTTGCAGCATGTGAGATCTTTAGTTGTGGCATGCAGGCTTCTTAGTTGTGGCATGCATTCGGGATCTAGTTCCCTGACCAGGGATCAAACCTGGGCCCCCTGCATTGGGAGTGTGGAGTCTTACCCACTGGACCACCATGGAAGTCCCCCTCATTAAAAACTTTAATTAACAAAAAATGCCACTCTGGTGGACAGGGAGCAGGAATGAAAGAGGCTATTAAAGTAATCAAAGCTGATTGAAGTAATCAAATCAGTTGGGAGGCTGTTGAAGTAATCAAAGCTAGAGGTGCTGGCAGCTTGTGCCAGGCTGGGAGCAACAGTGCTGGTGGCGAGGAGTGGTCACATTCCTTCCTCTGGGGAGGAAGAGCTGCTGGGATTTGCAGACAGATTTTTTTAAAAATTCAGATTATGATTTACATATCATAAAATTCACCATTTTAAAATGTACAACTTAATGGTTTGTAATATATTCACAAGGTTCTGCAACCATCACTACCGTCTAATTTCTGGAACGTTTCATCAACCCCTAAAGAAAGCCCCTCTCCATTAGCAGTCAGTCCCCATTTTCCCTCCCCTAGCCCCTGGCAACCCCTAATCTATTTCTGTCTCTATGGATTTGCCTGTTCTGGACATTTCTTGTGAATGGAATCATACACATGGGGCCTTTTGTGTCAGACCTTTTTCACTTAGCATAGATCGCATTTTGAATTGCACCTTCTTCTATTAGTAATTGTTACAGTACTCAGTTAAATTACTAGTAAGAAAGGCTTTCACAGGCCTTTTCTGTGATATAGACTGTGTGGTGGGGAAATCGTAGGCCTTGCTTCCCCTAATCAAACAGTGCTTTTTTTTTTTTTTAACATCTTTATTGGAGTATAATTGCTTTACAATGGTGTGTTAGTTTCTGCTTTATAACAAAGTGAATCAGTTATACATATACATATGTTCCCATATCTCTTCCCTCTTGCTTCTCCCTCCCTCCCACCCTCCCTATCCCACCCCTCTAGGTGGTCACAGAGCACCGAGCTGATCTCCCTGTGCTATGCGGCTGCTTCCCACTAGCTATCTATTTTACATCAAACAGTACTTTTTCTTTTCCGCCGTGGGATCTTAGTTCCCTGACCAGGGATTGAACCCGTGCCCTTGGCAGTGAAAGTGTCGAGTCCTAACCATTGGACCGCCAGGGAATTCCCTTAAGCAGTACTTTTATTTTAAAATTATGTATGAAACACAATTCCAAAATGACTTTGGTGTTCCGTTCCTTCTTAAAAAAAAAAGATCCAAAAGAGTCCTAATCTTCTAGGAACACTCTCATTAGTATAGTACTTGGTGAAAGTTAAAGAGCAGCTGATGAGGAATCAGAAGACCTGGATCTCTGCCCGGCCATTTACTGCCCTGCTCCTGCAGGCGGGGCCGCCTCTAGACCTTAGTTTTACTCATCGTGTGGGGTGTGTAGGCACCGACTCGAAAGTGTGTATGTGACAGTACCTGTGACCACAAATAGCAAGACAAGTGCAAGATAGGTGATTGTTTTCAATTCCTGGGGTAGTCCAGGTCCTACCTTGCACACCCTCAACCTGGAATCAAATTTTTCATGCATAATCGTAAAATAACAATTCTCAAAATAAGAATTTTGATGAGGGGGCTTGAATTCCCCTTTTCAGAATTAGTTCTTTGATAATCGTTTTAACATGATTGTAGTATGCCTGTAGAGTCCTTGATTTTTATATGTTCCTCCTCCTTACAGATGCGTGTTTGGGTACAGATCGCTTCATTACACAATTAGAGGGGGCTGACTGTGGTTTGTTTTCATTTTGAAGGTGGAGTTAAAATAAGCACGTTTACAAAAACAGCTGAAGGATCAGGACTGTTCTTACCTTGTTTATCCAGCTCTCACCCTGCTTATCCAGTTCCTGCCTAGAGCAAGGCGGTTCCTTTTCACCTTAATTTCCATACCTACTCTGCTTGTAGAACAAGTCAGTTGACATCCTAGTTCATCAGCCTAATTAATATTCCATGGGGGAATGAAATAGTTGTAGTTTTCTTAAACCTCCGAGTTGGTTTATTGGACAAAATAAAACGGGAAGGAGGTATTTGAAGCAGGGACCATGGCATGTACAAGAACTGAGTTTGAAGGTGCGTGACCAAAACGACTGAGTTATTTCCAGTGCCCAGAGTTGCCCCGCAGGTCTCCTGACAGAGGAAAGTAGCCTGAGGCCAGACTATACTGGGCCCGGTTGAGCCAGGTTGATGTTTGCACTGGGTGGGAGTGTTTGTTTCTTTTGGGCTACATTGCTGCCCTGACATCTTTCAGTGGGTAGTGTTGGAAGGGTTGTTTTTTTCGTTTTCTGATATTTTTGGTTAATGTCTCTTGGTTGGGGTGTCTGAGGGTAAAGTCTGATCCTCGCACTTTAAAATGTGGGTATTCTTCAGCGTGATAAAAGAGAAGATTTTACAGGATAAGTATTTTGGTAGCAATCAGGTGGTTTGTTTTTATGCTCCTCACCCAAAATAGGTACTTTGTAATTATTGTTTAAATTTTAATAGCCAAACTAGTAACCACTGAAGACTTTGTCTCTCTGAAGACTCTTATGATTTTAGGGCTGTCTATTGAGTGTGGAAAAGGTGAAAGTTTAAATATACTACGGCAGATTCCCCCCGCCCCCCCCAAAGTGTTTGGATTGCTGGAAAATGATTGTGGATGAGTTAGGAAGAGAAACGTGAAACATGTGCTTTCTTTGTAGCTGAGCACGCTAGAACGTGCGCTGCCCCCTTCCTGGCAGCGAGGTTGTGAAAGTCACGGTCCTCAGACGCGCCGTGATCGATGTCTTGGTCGCAGCCAGCGGGGCTGAGGGCTGTAGCTCGGGCTCCACGGGGCTTGAGCTCAAGCCTGTGGGGTTGCCCTACAGTTTCTCTTTTCTGAGCTTTGCTGTTTCCACTTTTCTTTCCACCTCTCGGTTCTGCAAACTCAAGTTTAAAGTAATTACCATTTATCTTCCGAATCCTGTTTGTTGAGACTGACTTAAGAACTTCTGAGTCAGTTTTTTTTTTTTTTTCTTAACATCTTTATTGGAGTATAACTGTTTTACAGTAGTGTGTTAGTTTCTCCTTTACAACAAAGTGAATCAGTTATACATATACATATGTTCCCATATCTCTTCCCTCTTGTTCTGAGTCAGTTTTAACGTGTATGTAACCTACTCTCCTACAGCAAACGCTTACTTATCCATTCCTTTGTTGTCTGTCTGAAACACCTTCTCCAGTGTAGGTGCTGTGCTGAGTGCCAGTGAGAGAGACACGATATGGCCCTTGCTCTTAGTGAGTCTGACATCCCTGGGGAGGAAATTGCAGGAACAGTTACTACCAAAGAATGTGATGGAGGTGCTGGCCGACGGCCGGGCCTAGGGCAGGGTCCTGGGTGAATAAGGCAGGCTTTCCCCACAAGGAGCTCGGAGGAGGAGCTAGACCCAAACAGACAACAGAAGAATGTATTTTTATTTTGGTGGGTGAGATTGATATTTTCTCTTTGACTTTCTGCTAGTTTCATAAACTTTTGCTCCAGTTCTGGCTTGGGGGAACAGCACAGTAGGTCTTAAGGAAATCAGGCGGCAGGTCCAGAGAGCTGTGTTGTTTGTTGTTTCCTGTATTCTTGTGGTTTATTCCACATATGAGGAGGGAGACAAGGTTCTTTTTGAAGCTCATATTTGTATTTATCACTTTTCTATTCTGACCATCGTTAAGTAGTGAGGTCCACTCAGTTTAGTGTTTGTCGGCCTTTTTCTGATTACCATCCCCCTAGGAATCATATTAGACCTCACGGCAAGAGGCTACCCAGGGAGGGGCCACTACCTATATAGCTAGGAGACTGGGTGTATGAATTCAGTTCACTTAAGGCCTTTGGCAGATTCTCACTTTGGAAGAGTAGTGGATAAGTGAGTTAGTTTGCTTCCTGACGTGCTTGGAGTGGTCAGTGTTCTTTAATTTTCTTGATGGCTGTCTTAAACTAGGTAACCTTTGAGCTGCTGTAATAGAGACTTTAATGTGGTGGCTCAAAGAAGAGAGCATTTAAATTCTCATAGCGCTTTCTTCTTTAAATTGAGGTATTTTATTTACACACACACACACACACACACACACACACACACACACATACACACACATAGAGTAAAATGTACCCTTTTTAATGTACAGGTCAGTGAATTTTGACAGATGCATAAAGCTGTGTAACTACTACCATAATCAAGATTTAGAACAGTGCCATCACCTCCTAAAGATTCCCCCTGCCTCGTACCTCTTTGCTGTCAACTCCCCCCTCCTCCGCCAGGCCCCTGGAAATTACTGATCACCTTATGTTCCCCTGGTTTTGTGTCTTCCAGAACGTGGCATAAATGGAATTACCCTTATGTATCTTGAAGCTGATACATTGAGAGTCATCCTTGTGTGAATCAGTGGTTTGCTGCTTTTTACTGCCAAGCGGTGTTCCGTCATTTGGCTGTGTCATTTATCCATCCACTGGGACATTTGGGTTGTTTCCATCACAGTGTTTTTGAAGTGAGTGACTCATGAGGGTGGGTGGTGAGGGGCCTCTGCCTCTTGTGGTCACTTGGGACTCAGGCTCCTTCCATCCTGCTGCTCTGCAGCCTTCTTGTTGTCTTTATCTGTATAATCAAAAACTGGGAGGGCTTCCCTGGTGGCGCAGTTGTTGAGAGTCCGCCTGCCGATGCAGGGGACGTGGGTTCGTGCCCCGGTCCAGGAAGATCCCACATGCCGCGGAGCGGCTGGGCCCGTGAGCCA
>NC_041220.1:143597924-143697121 GCF_002837175.3 Physeter macrocephalus | reverse complement strand
CTGCGCTCCGCAACGGGGGGGGGCCGCAACGGTGAGAGGCCCGCGTACCGCAAAAAAAAAAAAAAAAAAAAAAAAAACCAACAAAAACCTGGGTGTTCGGAATGCTCGTTCCAGCCGGAGGGAAGTCCAAGGGGCATGCTCAGGGCGAGCCAGCGAGGCAGAAGCTCCACCTACTACTTCTGTTCCCGCTTCATCTGTGAGAGCTAAGTCACGTGTCTGTCCCCGGCTGCAGGGAAGCTAGGATGTGGAGCTTCTAACCACGAGGCGTGTGTCTGAGAAGGGCAGCATGGCATTTTGCTGGATGACTAGCAGTCTGCAACATAGCTTATCAGTAAGAGTCTCTTTTAGGAAAGAGACCAGTGGGAGATACACAGTCACCAGTCCATGTGGTGACAGACTCTTGCTGACCAGTCATCGGGAAGCCCCTCTCCGCATGCCTTGGGCTTGTCTTCTCATTCAGGCTCTGTCTGTCCTTCTTTTTGGACCCTGACTTTCCCCTTTGGAGGCTCTTCCTTGTCCATTTTCTTCCCTGGCCACATCTGTAGTGCCTTTTGGAGGGTGTGTCTTTCGTGGATTTGCATAATTGTAAGAGCCTGTTCCTTCAGGTGTACTTGTTGGAAACTGAGGTTGTATTAGGGATTAAATAGAGGTGTTTGCTGGTTAGTTTTTAAATTTCTTTGGCACTAGAATTCCCTCCAAAACTTAGTAGTCTTCCGGTTTAGGTGTTTCTAGTTAGTACAATGTACTGGTAACCTGCTAACACTCAGATTCTTTTTGGATGTAGTTATCAAACCTGATTTATTTTTTGGCTTCCTCTTTGGATTGACCCTCTCTACCTTATTTCTGTGGTGCCTACCTCAGAGACATCTCAAGTCATAGGTTTGGGTGGGAAGCAAGCACCTTTTATCTGATCTTCTTGACCAGGCTGTTTATCTCCTTTTTTGGGGCTGAGAAGTCTTACTAGGAGGCTTTTGAGAAAGTCTCTGGGCAGGGGGCTTGCTTCTAGCCGTTTGGGGATATAGAAGCAGTTAGCCATTGTCTGAATGTTATTTTACACCTCAGAGTGTGAGGTCTGTGTGGTACGCTGACCGTAGTCAGTAAATACGACTTTGAGAAGTGGCAGCAGCTTGGTATGTAGAGTATTATATTGATATCATTGTGTTTCATTGAATTGCACACTCCGTCCATCCATGTGATCTTGGGTGAGCGCGGTTTGCACTGCAGTTTCTCCTTCTCTCTAAAGTAGAGAAAACAGGTGCGTTAGTAACACCCCTTGGCTTTTCTATGGAGCCCTGTCCTGTAGGGAACCCTGGGTTAGGCTCATCCCCTCCTCCCCGACCTCAGAGCCACCCTGCCCCCAGCAGGAATGGGTGGTTTACTTCTAGGAGTCAGGAAGCACTATTGAATGAATGAATGCCTTGTAGAAATAGATGGAGCGGATAACACAACACATGCAAACTTCCTTTACTCTTTTTTTTTTCCTTTCAGAAAGAAAGAACTCTCAGCCACCAAGAAAGACCGTGTGAATCATTGTCTGACAATATGTGAAAACATAGTGGCACAGTCTCTCAGGTAACTGCACTTTGAACTTCCTAGTGAAAATTAAAAATTTTTATGTTTTCATTCTTAATGGGCTGGAATATTCTTTGTCTCCCCAATTGTTTTAAAACCTTTACAGGACCCCCTTCCCCATACTTCTGGCTACATATATGGAGGATGTCCAGACACTGTAATGAGTGATGTTTCCGTAATCTTACATAGTATCATTGTAACCATTATGATAACTGAGCATGTTTATATTTTACTTATTGCAGTATTTGGAACAAGAGCCTGTCCAATTATAGTGGTCTTTTTTTTTTAATTGGAGTATAATTGCTTTACAGTGTTGTCTTAGTTTCTGCTGTACAATGAAGTGAATCAGCTGTATGTATACATCTATCCCCTCCCTCTCAGACCTCCCTCCCCACCCCCACCCCACCCATTAGGTCACCACAGAGCACCGAGCTGAGCTCCCTGTGCTTTATAGCAGGTTCCCATTAGCTATCTATTTTTAAAAAAATAAATTTATTTATTTATTTATTTATTTTTGGCTGCATTGGGTCTTCGTTGCTGCGCACAGGCTTTCTCTAGCTGGGGCGAGCGGGGGCTACTCTTCGTTGCGATGCACGGGCTTCTCATTGCGGTGGCTTCTCTTGTTGCAGAGCATGGGCTCTAGGGTGCGTGGGCTTCAGTAGTTGTGGCATGCGGGCTCAGTAGTTGTGGCGCACGGGCTTAGTTGCTCCGTGGCATGTGGGATCTTCTGGACCAGCGATCGAACCCGTGTCCCCTGCACTGGCAGGCGGATTCTTAACCACTGCGCCACCAGGGAAGCCCCCCCACTAGCTATCTATTTTACACATGGTACCCCAATGTTCATTGCAGCACTGTCTATGATAGCCAGGACATGGAAACAACCTAAATGTCCATCGACAGATGAACGGATAAAGAAGATGTGGTGTGTATGTATATATATATATATATATATATATATATATATATATATATATATATATATATATATGATGGAATATTACTCAGCCATAAAAAGGAAGGAAATTGGGTCATTTGTAGAGATGTGGATGGACCTAGAGACTGTCATACAGAGTGAAGTAAGTCAGAAAGAGAAAAACAAATATCGTATATTAATGCATATATGTGGAATCTAGAAAAATGGCACAGATGAACCTACTTGCAGGGCAGGAATAGAGACACAGACGTAGACAACGGATGTGTGGACACGGGTGAGGGGTGGGATGAATTGGGAGATTAGGTTTGACATAAATGCACTATCGTGGTCTTCTGTTTGCTTTTCTTCAGCGCTTTGCCCCTGTCCGACCTTGTGGGCATGCACATGCTCCCTCCATGGCTGCTGCCTGCTCATGAAGGCTCTGGGACCAGTGGGATCGTGGGCGTTGACCGGAGGTCTGCTTCCCTGGCTCTATTGTTCCTCTGTGGTGAACTAGCAGCACCTTCTTGTGTAGCTTCTGTGCTGGTTCTCCTCATTCTCTTTACTTTTGACTATCGGTTTTTCTGACCGTTGTTCATAGTAGCTGTGGATGGTAAATATTTTAAGCCTGTTTCTAATGGCTGAGTAGGCAACAGATGTACTTATGATTTCAGAATTCTGTTACCCACATGGGCATGTGTGAAGTGCTTCTCTCTTGGCTTTTCTTTCCTTTGGAATAAATCATTCATGTTATTCTCCTGTTGGAAAGAGCTCTTTATAATCTGTTAGAAAAAGCTCTGAGAATAATAATCTTGATTTTAGTACTGACAGAAGTTTGGTGATTCATTTATTTTTAGTGGCACCTTGCTTTTGTATTTCATACTTTCAAAGCGATTTCACATAGAATATTTCATTTTAGTTGAACTCATTCAGTTTGTGAAGGACAGTGGATGATTTGTTTCTATCTAATTTGTAGAAATATTGTGGGAAGAAATGAAGTGACAAATGAGAATATGTGCTGAAAATAAACATATAAAAATTCTAAGTTAGCATGCTATTGTTAGCATAGCTTAGAAAACAATACTAAGATAAAAGTAGGGGGAAAAAAAAACTTGAATTCTATTTCCACTCCTTATAAGCCAGGTGGTTTTAGATAAGTTTAACTTCTTGGAGCCACTGTTGCCTCATCTATGAAATGTAAACCCGATTTATAAGGGTTCTTGTGGGATGAAGTGACACCCATGAAACACTGTTGAGAGCTACATAGATGTGTTCTTTAGCTACTGAGAGCCAGAAATACATCCCATCGTGATGCACATTGTCCTACAAACTGTCATTACTTTTGTATGAAATGACAGTAAATACCCGACAGGCCCCTGGTGCCTGCTGCTGCTGTAGCGCTGCTGTGCTCACCTGACCCCCAGCATCCGGGTCTCAGGGAGTAACACCTCACTTTGAAAGCTTATGGACCCAGGAAATAGATCTCTTCCAGTCTTAGTGCTTCATGCATTATACTTAGTTTGTTTCTTGACAATTCCCAATGGAATTGATGGGATGTTGGCTTAGATTCACACATTGGTAGTAAAGTATGTTGAGATATGTTAAGGCTGATTTGTGGTTCCGTTTGCCATCTTAAATCACAGTAGTGGCTGATAATAGTTTTTACATTCGTACGTCTGTTATGTTTTTATGGAGTAATGCTGATAGTCATTATACTACTTGTTCTACACAGGAGCATATGAATAGGATATTTTATGGGCCCAGAGAGGTTGTTTCTGGTCCCGTCAGATTAAAGAACAAGTTTGTTTTAAGATACTCTCCATACTTTTTAGGAATTTTGGAGTGTAGAGCTGAAGTGGATATTTTATATGCATGTAATGATTTATGAAATCTTCTTGATGGCTGGTATTTCCTGTTATCTCTCCTGAGTGTAATTAACCTCTGGTACGTTCTTACAGCTTCTGTGATACACTGACCTTCTCTCCAGTGGGGTTATTCAGTGGCAGCTTCTGAAGTCTTTAATGTGTATTGTGACTCTTAGTCTACCTAAGCTCTCAATTTGGTGGTCTGTCCTACTGGTTCCTGAATATACATGAACATCAAAATCATCCGGAAGATTTGTCAAAAATGTAGTAACGAAGATACCTCACTGCCCTCTTTCCCCAGCACACTTATATTTTCTATTCAGGTGGAGTGTGGGGATTTGTTTTCTACAAGTATCCTCTTGGGAATACTTAGGAACCTTCATCTAAGCACGTGTACCTTGATAAAGTGGTTGGGTAAAAATAAGTATACAGGAATCTATAGATTTCCCAAATATTAGCATAAATCAGTTAGAAAATGTAATGGTTCAAGATCCAATTCATAGTAGCACCACATATAAAATTTCAAGGAATTGACAAGAGATGTGCAGAAACTACATAAGGATGGCTATTGACTTTCCTGAAAGGTACAGATTACTACTTCCCTTTCTCCATGGGAAGATTTCTTTATCATAAAGTTAAATTTTCTCTAAATTAATCCATAAATTTAAAATGATGTTGATCAAAATTCTAGTAGAGATGTTTTTGAACTTGTTCATCTGCAAGAATAAATACATTACTGTTGCAAAGAAAATCTGAAACCATCAGTAATATGGTGATACCTGGTGTATATGAAATTAAAATAGCTGTTAGACATTAAAGACGGTATAGAATAGAAAATGGGAAAGTGTATGTGTGTATCTGTGTGTGTATGTATTTATGATAAAGATAGCATCTTGTATTAGTATGGAAATGATGAACCACTTGACTATTTAGGGGGGTATTATGTTTCTTCTTCATATTGCAAACAAACATAAATGCCAGATTAATTACCTAAATACAAAAAAGTGAAATCATTACTATAAAAAGAACATTGACTCTCAGGCTGTGGAATGCTAACAGTATAAAGGAAAAAATTGTTTTATCTGGAATATAGTTCAGTATGTCAAAATCCACTTTAAACTGGAAATTACATAAATGCAACTTGGGGAAAGTATTGACAGCATATATATCAAAGGTTTAATAACTTCTATAAAGAGCAATTATAAATCATGAAGAAAAAGACTATCATCCTAATAGGAAAATAGGCAAAGGCTATGAATAGGCCTTTTGGAAAAGAAGACATGAGATGGGGCCCGTGAGCACAGTGGCTAACGCTTCCTTTGTGCTTCCTGTGGAGGCACGCTCACATTCATCAGTGATCAGTGGGACGAGACGAAAACAGAAATAAGAACACTGTTACCTGTCAAAGTGACAAACATTAAAAATATTCAGGATTTTTTCAGAGGTGATACAATGTTTTTTGTTTGTTTGTTTGTTTGGTTTTTTGCGGTACGCAGGCCTCTCACTGTTGTGGCCTCTCCCGTTGCGGAGCACAGGCTCCCGACGCGCCGGCTCAGCGGCCATGGCTCACGGGCCCAGCCGCTCCACGGCATGTGGGATCTTCCCGGACCGGGGCACGAACCCGCGTCCCCTGCATCGGCAGGCCGACTCTCAACCACTGCGCCACCAGGGAAGCCCATGATACAATGTTTTTAAAAGGCAGTTTGGCAAACACTATCTGTTTGACTTAACTGTTTCACCTCAGGAGTTCATCCTGAGGAAAGTGTACAATGATGGGCAGTGCTATTCTTCCCATTAAAAAATTAAAAATAATCTTCATGACTTAACCCACAGAACTGAAAAATTAAGATACATTTATAGAAAGGAATGTTAGATAACTTTATAAAAGGTGATTTATAGATATTTATATTTGTGACCAGAAAAGATATTAGTAATATGTTAAAAATTAAATTTAAAAAATCATGAAAGATTTTTGCTTCTGGCTAAGTGACAAGGACAGGATCTACCTTCCTGCCTAAAGCAATTGATAATGGATAAAATATATGTAACAATGGTTTTCAAGGCACCGGGCATCAGGCAGTTCTGGAAAAATGGAAAACTACTGCGATGAGCCTTATGACTTCCCCAGGTTACTGCCTTGGAGGGAGTTTCGCAGCCAGGATGTGAGGAGGGGAAACCCAGGCAGAGCCCAGCCGCTGCTGAGATGGGGAGACAGAGCTGATGGCCTCAGGAGGCAGGGTGGCTGGGGCCCACGGGGGAGAATGCCAGAGGGGGGGAGCTGCACGTAGCGATCCGGGAGACCTGCAGGGGTCCCTCAGTGCCCTGGGGCTGGGGCTGGAACCACCTGAAGGGATTGGAGGGAACAGGTGCTAAACTCAGACAGGTGCAGGAAGAGCTCCTGTTCCCCCCAGCCAGAGTGGAAAACCCCATCCTTCCTGGGGCGTTGGGTGGGCTACTCAGAAGGGTTTGCCTTTGCAACAGGGCTCACTTAGCCCTAGGCTAAGATGTCATTCCAGTCCTGCCTAGTAAAGCTTAAAAGCAAAACCCAAGGTGATCATACTCTTTCAAAGTAACTTAATTGCATTCCAGAGCAAAGTTCAAGAATATTTATCGGAATTCAAAAGTATATAACACCCAACAAGATAAAAGTTACAAGGTCTGGCATCTGTTCAAAAATTATCAGGATTGCAAAGAAGCAGGAAAACATGATTGACAGTGGAAAAAATCAATTGAAGCTGACCCAGAAATTGCACAGATGGTAAAATTTGTACACAGAAACATTAAAACAGTAACTATAACTGTTCTTCTCATTCAAGAAGCTAGAGAAAAGATTGAATATGTTAAGTAGAGATAAGACATGAAAAAGACCTAAAATGAACCAAGGTAAGAGTGACAGTGGATTTCTCATTGGAAAACAAAAGTGCCAGAAGTCCGTGCAACATCATCTGTGAAGTACTGAAACGGAAAGCACCCCTAGAATTCTATACCCTGTAGAAACTTCTTTCTCAAAAACAAAGGTGAAAGAAAGGCTTTTTCAGACTTGCAAAAGCTGAAATAATCTATGTCCAGCAGGCAACTACTATAAGAAATACTAAAGAAAGTGTTTCAGGTAGAAGGAAGGTGGTACCAGATAGAAGTCTGGATCTACATAAAGGATTGGAGAGCAATGGAAATGGTAACTATAGTGGGTAAATATAAGACTTTCCCTCTTACTTTTAATCTTTCAAAAATATAATTGATTGTTTACAGCAAAAATAATAGCGATGTATTTTGGGGTTTACACGTAGGAGTGAAATATATGACAGCCATAGCACAAAGGGTGCAAGAGCAGAAATGGAAATGCAGTTGACCTTTGAACTACATGGTTTTGAACTGCATGGGTCCACTTATATGCAGATTTTTTTCAAAAAATGCTGCAGTACTACACAACGCGCAGTTGGTTGAATCTGTGGTTTCCGACCTACAGATAATTTATACTCGGGTTTTTGACTTTGTGGCGGGTCGGCGCCTCTAGCCCCTCCAAACTATCAATGTAGGTTGTATCGATATTAAAAGGATAGTAAAGGAATATTATGAACTTCAGTAACTTAGATGAAATGGACAGTTTCTTGAAAGATGAACTTCTAAAGCTCTCTCAAAAAGAAATAGATAACCTAATTAGCCCTATATCTATTTTATTAATTAAAATTTAAAAATCAATATTTGATTTAGTTTTTGGAGACCTTTTAAATGAGCATGGTTAGAAATGGTATATAAACCTACTTTTTTCTTCTTTAAAAATTGAGATATAATTGGCATATGACACTGAGTTTGAGGTGCACGTGTTGGTTTGATACATTTGTATAATGCACTATGACGGCCATGGTGTTAGCTAACACCTTTATCACGTCACATCATTATCATTTCTTTTTTTGTGTCGAGAACAGTTAAGATCTAGTCTTTTAGTAACTTTGAAGTTTAAAATACAGTATTGTTGAGTATAATCACTAAGCTGTGCATTAGATCTCCAGGTTTTATTTAAGTAAACCTACTTTTTCAACTGAATTTTATGGAGTCTGTATACAAATAAAATACTTTTGATGAAAATTTTGTATTTGAATTGGGATGTGCTGTAAAAACGATTGTTATATATCCCAGTAATTTTTTCGTATTGATTACATGTTAAAATAATGTTTTGGATATATTGGGTTAAATGAAATATATTATTAAAATTAATTTTACCTGTTTCTCTTTATTTTTGTGTCTATTAGGAAGTATATAATTGCACTTGTAGCTCACATTGTATTTCCGTAGTACCACTTTGAGCAGCGCCTGGATGCTGTGTCAGCATCCCAGGGACCTTTCCTCTTTATTCACAGCTGTATTCCACAGAGATGAGGTCTGAAATATTGCTGAGGGGCACATTTTTTTTCTTGCTCGTACTTGTTTGTTGATCACTGCTAATGTGGTTCTTTGCTTTCTCTTAGACTCCTGGCTCTTCTGACTCTTGGTAGGAATTGTGAGGTAGAGAGAGAGTGGGAAGGAGGCCCTTTATTTCAGAGGACTCTAGACTGAGATGTTTCAAGAATAGCAGCTTTGTCCGGGGGCTGTATTACTGCCGGGCCGTCCTTCTCTGTGCTGTGATGTCCGTTTCGTGCACATGGCCATGGGTCTCTCTCTCTTGGCTGTGTTTAGCCAATTGGATCACAACTGCCTGACAGGCTCTCTCAGTTAAACTTTTAAAAATCATTTACAAGCATCGCCTAGATTCCAGTTCTTGAGACTGATGGAGCAACAAAAACACAGCCTGACCATGATCATGTTGAGTTTGGAACATATTGAAAGCAAGATGAAAAAGGAGTAAAGGAGTTATATTGGTATATTGATTTTCTAGATTCTGAGAATATTGTAAGAGTAGAAGTAACTTGTTGGCAGAGGGCAGATGGCTATCTGAGATTTAAGTATCTGAAGCCGTGTCTTTTTTTCTTTTTTTAAATTGAGTTAAGGTACATACAAAGCAGTGTCTTTTTAAGATTTTTTGACTAAAACTTAAACAAAATAAGATTGTCTTGCAGGTACACTTCTATTTTTAAGAAATTGTTAAATTTTAGAATAGTTTTAGATTTACAGAACAATTACAAAGATAGTATAGAATGTTCCCATAAACTCCACATGCAGTTACCCAAATTATTAGCATCTTACATTACTGTGGTGCAATTTTCACAATTAATGACTCAATATTGGTATACTGTTAGCCTTAATTTTTATGTAATGTCCTTTTTCTGTTCCAGAATCCACATAGGATACCAGAAACTTCACTATGTTTCGTCGTCATGTCTTCTGAGGTTCCTTTTGGCTGTGACAGTCTCTCTTCTTTTTTTACTTAGAAATTCTCCAGAATTTCAGAAACTTCTGGGCATTGCTATGGAACTTTTTCTGCTGTGCAGTGATGATGCAGAGTCAGATGTCAGGATGGTGGCTGACGAGTGCCTCAACAGAGTCATAAAAGTAAGAGCCCTGTGGACGGCGTCCTACGAGCTGTGATCGCTGTAGCTAAGAGAAGAAACCATGTTCCCTTCTCTGCAGGGAATCTCCCTGCTTATTGGGTCTTTCCGGTTTTTCCTGATTTTTCCCTTACTGTTTTGAGTTCCACCCATAAAATTTAGATAAAGCCACATCTTTTTATTTTCCTTGAAGGCTCTCTTCCTAGTAATACTTACCTGGCCAGATGAACCAAGAACTCCAACCTAACATAGCTTAGTTGAATATTTCCCTCCTTATTAGGATCTTGAAAACCAGAACTGTTCTTTGGAGTCTCCCCAAGGGCTTTCTCTGGAGAGTGGTCACACTTTACATTGGCCAAGAAATTGTCCTTCCTTTTTCTGTCACGGGTCCAGCTTCCTCGGGAAGACGGTCACCCTTTACTCCTGCGTTAAGGAGGTGGGGCACAGGGAGGTTCTGGAGTGAAGGAGGCCTCTGCTGCCCACTCGCTGAGCAGCTTTGGGAAATGTACTTCATTCCGTGAGCCTCGGTGTCCTTAACCGTGGAGGGACTCGGACAGGGTTTTGTGGCGTGCGCGAGCGTGGGGACCGAGTGCGGTGACGTGTGTGACGGCTTAGCGTCATCCTGCCCCCTGCCGCGCCTCGGAGTGCTAAGGGCTGCTCTCACAGTGAGGTTCCTGCTTCCTTAACCAGAGAGGCCGGGGGGCGCGCCGGAGCCCACTGCTCCCCGATTTCTGGCCTGTGGATCTGTGGGCCATGCTGTCTGTGCTCGGGCGCTGGCTTCCCTGCGGACACAGGGTTCTGGCTTCTCCATTGGGAGTTGCCTGGTCTTCTCCCTCCACCTGCATTTCACGTCTCCACGCACCCCCCTCCCCCCCACCCCCCAACCCGCCCCCGCAGTGCTGTAGTGGCCACGGCCATTTGACCTTGTTCTCTGCCCGGCAGTGTGTGGGTACCACTCAGGTGTGATGGGTCCACAGCACATTTGGAGGTGGACTTTTTCAGTTACACTTGCTTTTCTCTAGGCCTCAACATCCTTGCTGCTTTTTTTTTATTCCCACTGGCAGGACCAGGCTAGGCTTTTTCTAATATTTCAGTTCTTGAACTCTGATCCTTAGAATCAGGAAACCTAAAGAAGTCACCACAGGTTGCCTTGGTCATGACAAGAGCAGGTGAGGAGGGGAGAGAGGACAATATGACCCCAAACAAAGAAGGTGGTCGTTTTACATGGAGGCACATGCTGCAGAGAGAGAGCCGCTTCCGTAACTGCTGTCCAGCTAGCCTGGTGTGTGTGTTTGGGGACTTGGGCCATGGCCTGGCCAGAGCTCTAGGTGCTGGCTTCGCTTCCTGGCCACCTCCCTACTGCCTGCGTATTTCCTCTGCCTTGTTTCTGGCCTCCCAGTGCACAGGTTCCAACTTCTCACGTTACACCCCTGAGCGTAAGACGAGGTCAGTCTCTCGGAACCTCTTCCTCCTGCTTAAAGTCGGACATCCCGGGCTTTGGCTGTGCTCTCATGTCTGCTTCCTCAGGTGTGCTGGCCAGCAGGCTGGGAGTGGGGTCAGGGTCTGGCTGATGTACTCTCACGGTGGCAGAGGAAGGACAGGCTTGGGAGAACTTGGATGGCCCTAGGCCCGGGTGTCAGGGGTGGACAGGAACACATGGATGGTCACTTAGGAGTCGGGTCCTGGACTTGCACCTTCTGTTTTTCAGAGTATCATTATATGCCTAGGATGAGGACCCAAGAAAATGGGGCATGCTCTGCTTTTCACTTGTGTAGCAAATGCACTGGGGATGTGCTTCAGCTGACAGCATGCCCCTGCCTTCAGATAAGTTACAGTCTCGGGGAGCGGGAAGCATATCTGTACAGGATTGGCTTAATGCGTGGTGTAAGTTCCGAGACATGCTGGCAACTCATCGTGACGGTCAGGAAGTGGAGGTGATTTCTGTCTGGCAAGGCAGAGAAGCCTTCCTGGAGGTGGTTGCTGTTAGGTGAGTGAGGAGATCAGGACCTTCTTAACCCCTGCAGACCCACCTAGGAGGGTGAACGTGTGTGCTAGCAGAGAATGGGAGGTGTTGAGGGTCCATTCAAGGGGTTTGTACTTCATTTGGTAGAGGATGAAGAAAAGGAAGAGCTCGTGAAGATCTTTAACCTGGTCAGAGGAGTGCTTTATTTAGGAAGAGTAGCCTGGGCATGCCGCGTAGCCTACCTTGGAGTGGAGAAAGACTGTGCACCCAGAATCCCCGCGGGAGGCTGCGTAACCAGGGAGGAGAGATGGGGGCCTTGAGCCAGGGCGGCCTGTGAGGCACAGGGCCGTCATGGGCTGGGCTTGGCTGCTGTGTATGTTCGCCTCAGTGTGAAGGTGGGGTCAGGAGCAGGGAGGAGTCAGATGGCGTCTTACCATCACCCATGACTGTGAGGGCGCCTTCAGTGCTGTTCCAGGGGCTTGAGGTCTACTTTCCTCCTGTAATAAAATAGGTTTGATATTAGTTTATAAAACGTTTATAAAGTAAAACAAAACTTTGATATGCCTTCTGGTTTTATTGGCAAAGTAGTGCTTTAATACATGTTTGTCCATTTTGGTGTGCTCATTTAAGGAATGTTAGTACATACTGAAACAGAATTAGGATTTTTAAATTTCTGAGACATTATTTGGAACCTCCCAGAAAGTGACCCTGTTTTGATTCTCAAGCTTGCGGAACCTCCGTGAGTTTTACTGAGACCGGCCTTGTTTATAGACATCACTTGCTGTACATCGTAGGAAAGGAGGAGGGCTTTTCCATGGAGGCTTGCTTACGTCTTTCTGCCCTTCTTGTGAATGAGACATTGGCAGTACTGTTTTGGAAGAGAGGGTTCCCATGGCTGAGAGCAGGGCACAGAAGTCTCTCCTTTCTGTCTTGAGAAGCTGTCTCCAATGCGGACTTTGTGTCACTGGCGGTGGTTGCCGCCAACCATTCTTACTGGGTTGAAATTGGCTGTGTGGCCATTTTTTGGTTTGGCCCATAAGTGAGCAGAAGGGTCAAGAAATGGCTCCGAGGGGCCTATGGTTCCAGCAGGTTCAGAGCGTTGCCGCTCCCCGGGGAGCCCCCGTGCACCGCTGGTGGGCCAGACCTTTGGAAAGGATGTGGGCTGCTGCGTGCAGAGGAGTATTCCCACGCCAGAGCTAGGGGCTCCGATCTGGGATGTCCACCCACCGCCCTGCTGGCCCTGTATGCTCCAGGGCGTTGCTAATGTCGGATCGTCCAACAGAATGTGCTGTAATTGAATATAAGAGCTTTAGGATGAGTTTGAACTATCTACCGTTTAATTTTGATATTGTGTAGTATTTGATTGTAATGAAAGTTAAATTTTTTCCTTCCATTTTTAAAATTAAAGTGAATGACCTGTATCTAGTCTGTTTGGTAACTTCCTGCATACATATGCTTCTTTCTTAAAGAATAGATTCTTAGTTTAGTTGCTATTTTATTCTACTTTGCCCCAAAATTGAAATTTTAGTTGCCTTTTAGCTTTCTTTAGAATTGCTAGTAGAATGTGTCTTCCGTGAACAAATCTCTTGTATTTTGTTGTAGGCTTTGATGGATTCTAATCTTCCGAGGTTACAGTTAGAACTCTATAAGGAAATTAAAAAGGTAGGCTTTTGTTTTCCATCATTGAAAAAGTGCTACTGATTCACTGTATTGAGCAGTGTATGTGCAATTTTATCTTTTATTTGATAAGGAAATAAATGCTGTTTGGTAAAGTAGACTTTATTGTTTTACTTTTCTTCAAAAGGTTGCTCCTCATTATTTATTAGATGGGATGGGAATTAAAATGGTAGTTTTAAAAAATATCTTTATAATTGCATCCCATTAGACCTTAAAATTTCAAAAGTAGTTACACATTTAAATGGCCTTTTCTCTAAAAATAGAAATTAGCAATGAAAAAAATGCTTCTGTTTATTTGAAGTCCTCTTGGTGACTCGTGTCTGCGACTCTTTAAATGTAACACACTGCTTCTTAAATCCCTCAGAACGGCGCTCCTCGGAGCCTGCGCGCTGCCCTGTGGAGGTTTGCCGAGCTGGCTCACCTCGTTCGGCCTCAGAAATGCAGGTAAAGTGGACACTCTGGGTTACTACTATTATTATTATTTTGGGTGGGGGGCCAGCTCCGGTGGAGTCTTGCCATCTTGGCCCAAATGTCATTTCTCTAAAGGTCTTCCCTGTCCCCTCTGTCTGAAGCTGCCCACCTCTGCCTCTTCAGCCAGCTGCAGTACAGGTTGTCCTGATCCTTTTCCTGCGTAAAACTTACGGCTCTCAGGAATACTGTCGCACACTTCATCAGCGTGCTTGTTCGTTTTCTATCCCACCCTCCCCCGAGAGCTGTGGGAGATGTACGTCTCAGGACAGTGGGGGCATCCCTGTCTGGTCCCTGCTGCAGCCCAACACTGATAACGGCGTCTGCACGTGGTACTTGCCGAAAAGATACTTGCCAGGTGGTTGAAGGTTGAGTACCACCTCATTGTTGCTTACTGTAGGGATTATAGAAAACTATGCCTTTGTCTATTATGTGGGTTAAAAAGATGAGTGTTAAACTGTGAATAAAGTTTTGACTGATTGAACCAGTTGTATCTTAATGGATTGAAAAACAAAAGAGGGGCCACAGTTTTCAACTCCTTCCTTCTCTCCTTCACTGGCAAGACGTGCTGACATCCATGGAGCCCTTGGCTCTGTCCCCGAGGAACTGGTGGAGTGGCAGAAACCCTCTCTTTTAATGTGAAACAGTGATCTCTTCCACTGAGCCTGACTGTAATGAGTCTTACGTGACTGCGGACATACAGTCACTAAGGAAATTTCTTTTTATATAACTTTTTCTTTTGCTATCCTTGTTTTGAAAACTTTGTTATATTTCTGAAGCAACACATCCCTAGTTCTCCACATAGAAGCCAAAGTGACCTTAAAAAAATATGATTGGGTCCTGTCGTTCCTTTACTTAAACTCTTTACTCATTTCCCAGAGCTGTTCAGATAAACCCAGACTCCTTACCAAGGCCCACGGAGATCTGGCCCCCAGTGGCCCCCGTCACCTCAGACACTCCGTTGACTCATTGGCCTGACTTCTTTGAAAAGTTGGGCATGTCTTCCTTCTGATGTCTGGTTTGTTTTCCCTTGGGTCATCTCCTTAGAAGGGCCCGCCTCCCTCCCTGTACAGTCCCAGGGGTACACCTGCTTGCTGCCCGTCTCTGCCACTAGAGGACGCCGCCGTCGCCACCAAGTGCTTGTCCCGTGGCTTCGGCTTATCTGTCCTGTGACTGCTCCTCTCCAGTCCTGCATGGTCTGCTACTTCTCTGTAGAGGGCCAGGCTTCTCTCTAAGGCCTTATTCAGTTTCAATGCTTAGAAAAAATTTTGTAATGCTCCCTTTTCAAGAACGATTTATTCTTATTTCTTAATTTGTTTTTTAAATGGTGTTTTCTTACATTATCTTTTATTTTCTAATTTAAAATCTGATTATTTTAATAACTATTATAATTTACTGCCAAGAATTTTTAAAACAAGCTTTTGAGAGTCGTGTGTGACTAGAGGAGAAACAGAGGATGAGAGCCTCCCAGCATTTGGGCTTCACCTGCCTTTAGTCTTCTAGCAGAGGTTTGTTTACCTTCCAGGAAGGACTCTTGCATGTAAAAACTGGTTTTTCCCTAACAGACACTGAACTAATCGCTTGTGTTTCTCATTAAGGTAGGCCCTGGAAGAGTAATTAGTGTCCCTCTCACACGTGCAGGCCTTACTTGGTAAACCTTTTGCCTTGCCTGACGCGCACAAGCAAGAGGCCCGAGGAGTCTGTCCAGGAGACCTTGGCTGCGGCCGTCCCTAAGGTTATGGCTTCTTTCGGCAACTTTGCAAACGACAATGAAATTAAGGTATGACTGCTGCCTCAAGTCACAGGCGTGGGAGTTGGGCTTTTGCACAGGCAGGCATTTGAGAGTACTTCTCGAGTTAGGCCGTGCTTCATAATTTAGATGAAAATCTTTTGAGCTCTTTGGAGGCACACTGAGAGTTTCTTTCCACTTCTGCTTTCTTATTGTGGGGTGAAAAGAGGAATGGTTTACAGATGCAAAATCAAAAGGCATTTTGCCAGAGCAGACTGGTCTTGGGGTATAAGGCTGACTGCTTAGCCTGGCTGAAGAAAGGCTACTGTCCCTGGACTGCAGGCAGGAGAAAGCTCACCGATGATGCCTTGTGCGTATGAGTGCCCTGTGGCCGTCAGGGACCACTTAACTTCCTGTTTGTTTCTGCCCCAACCAGCAACCTTCAAACCCTCTTCAGTGTTTTGTCTATAATGTCCAGAAATCATGACCCTGTCACATGGTCTGAGGATTACAGATTCTTGACTTCCTCGTTTTAGTGGGTCAGTCCTGTGTTAGTGTTTTTCTTGGTATTTCCCTCCACATTTCTAAATAACTTGCTTATACTGCTGGTTTTGGATTTTTTTATTTTTTACAATGGAAAAGATGAATTCAGCTCTAACCCTTCTTCCCTCTTTTTACTACAGTTATATCAGTGTTCAGTGTGTACATTATTATGCCTAAGTAAATAGTCATAGCTAGTTATGTTCTGTGCCGTGGTTATGTTTCTTTGTATAACTTTTTGGTATTTCCGGAGTCAGTAATTGCCTCTTTTTCATCTGCTTATTGTTCTTTGGCAATTTCCGTCTTCTCACACCTCCCACCTGCGCTGCGTGTCTCAGTGCAGTTGTGCACGTGATGGGCAGTTTCCTGGACCCGTTTCCTCCACTGGAGTCGTCCTGGGCTCTGCAGCTGCTGCTCCAGCCTGGTCAGGGCGCCCCTTAGGTCTGTCGCACAGTCACGTCTTGGCTCCCCTGTCCGATGCCTGATTCCTGGCTGCATGTCTTTGTCTCTCTAGGCTTACTCCTGGAGTGGGGGCTTCCTGAGAAAGGGTGACTGGCAAGTAAATCGTTTGAGATTCTGCATTAGTGAAAATGCCTCGATTCCTCCCTCACACTTGGCTGGGCGTAGAGTTCTGGGGTGGAAATCGTCTTCCCTTAGGAATGTACAGGCTTTGCCCCTTTGTCTCGTAGTCTCCAGCGGGGCATCCGAGAGGTCGAATGACCTGATCTCTTAGCCTCTGAATGTGTCCTTCTCTAGAAGGTTTTTACTGTTTTGTGTAGGGCGGAGTGCTGGGTGCTTGATAGACCTTTTAATTGGGAACCTTCTGGCCTTCAGTTCTGGGAAATGTCCTTCTATTTCTCTGACAATTTCCCTCCTTTATTTTCTCCGTGCTGTCTTTCTGAAATTTGTTCGTTAGCTGTTGGCCCTCCTGGACTGATGCACATTTGTGTTATCTTTTGTTTCTATTTTCCATTTCTTTTTTCTGTACTTTTCTAGGAGATGTCCACCTCAAACTCTTCTCTGGAATTTTTGTTCCTGCTGTGTTATTAATTTCTAAGAGCTTTCTCATGTTCAGAATGTTCATGTTTTCTGGCACCCTCTTCTTGTTTCACGAATATACTCTCTTATCTTTCTGAGGATACTGATTATAGTTTCTTGACAACTTCCTTTGACCTCCATGTTGTGTGTTTCTTCCGACTTCCTCTGTTCTATTTCCTGTCTTTCTCGTTTATGTCAGCAGTTGTCCGCATAGATTTGAGCGAGCCCCTAAAAAGCTTATTGGAAGCAAGTGTGTGGCAAGCTTTGTCCCCTGATGGACTTCCTCAGGTAATGGGTGGGGAACCTGCTCTTCCACTGTGGGTCTTTAAATGTCAGTGTCAGTAAGTCTTTTTCCTCTTGGGCCGGTCAGTATCTCTAAAGAAAATCCCTCATTCTCCTGCTTGGAGGCATCGGCCCAGCTGCATTTGTCCTGGGACCCGTGGATGGAAGGGTGCTAACAGTCTCACTGGTCACAATGCAGACTTCTTCTTACTTTCTGTTTTCTGCCTGTGCCTGTGTCTGTCCTCAGCTGTGGCAGCATCTCTGGAGATTCCCTGTCTCTGCTGGAGATGGGGAAGTGAAGACCACATCCTGGGCTGCCTGGGTGGGAGAGGGGCTTGGCAGTTTCCCCAAGGAGCTGTTAGATGAGCAGCTGTTTGGTCCCCACATCCACGCCACTTTCAGATGTCTCTGGTACTCCTAAGCCTGAGTTCTTCTTGGATTTCTGTGGCTTGAGTGAGCGTGCCTTTGGTTGGTGGCTTTCAGTCCTTCTCCCCGGCTCCCCGAAAGCCTTGCGTGGGAACTTCTGCCCGAGGGCTGCAAATCAGTCAGTTACCACTCGTTGACTTTCTAGCTTCCAAAATTTGCTAATGCCTCTAGTCTGCCCTTGTCCCTGTTCTGTTCTTTTTGTCCTTGTAAGTTCATGCTTTTTAAACCTTGTACACATGATTCTGGTGGGGTGTCTGGGAAGTAGAGGTTCACGCGTCCAGTACAGCCTGTTTGATCAGAAGTTTCCTAACGGGGGCCCTGCCGTGTTATTCTCAGGGTTGCCTGTTAAATATTGAGACTCCCGAGCCTTTTATTTGACTGGTGTGTAATGTACATACAAGAAGCATGTAAATCATACATGTACTCCTTGATGAGTGGGCCACAAAGCGAATCTGCCCTTGCGGCCACTGCCTGGGTCTGGACACATGGAGTATTACTGGCACCCCGCAGCCTCCGCACCCTCTCCCTGTCACTACTCCCTCCTTCCTCCACAGGGCTGATCACTGACCTGGCTTCTGATGCCAGAGGGTCTGTTTTTAAACTGTAAATATGTAGGACCGTACAGCGTGTATTCTTTTCGTCTGGTTTCTTTTGCTCAGCACTAAGCCCGTGAGGTTCTCCCATGTCGCTGCGTGTGTCACTAGGTCCTGCGGTTTTTCGGAGCTGTGTAGCGTTCCCTTGGATGACTGTGCTTCAGCTCATCAGTTTACGGCAGCTGGACCTTGGGTCATCTGTAGTATTGACTGTCGCGAGCGTTGCTGCTGTGCCTGTCCTTGTACGTGTCTCGTGGAGCACAGGTTGTGATAGCTAGAAGCGGAGATGGTGGGGTGTGTGTATGTCACCTTCGGTAGGTGCCTCCAAACAGCTTTTCTCAGTGGCCGCACAAGCTTACACCTCATCAGTGGTGTGTGCGAATTCCAGCAGCTCCCTGTCCTCACAGGATTGGAATTCTGGTCATTTTAAGTTTAGCCATCTGTTGAGTGTGTTCTGGAGTCACAGTTTGATTTAGTTTCCATTTCCACTCCCTAAAGTACTCTTGACTCTGAAGTGGGATGAAGTACTCTTAAATATATGTCCTGCCTATGTTTAGAAAGTGGAGCTACCTGCCCTGTAGTCTGGCGCACTTCGTCCTCTTACGAGAAGAGCTTTTAAGGATGGTCTAGGTAACCTCCGGCCAGCAGCCTTCTACAGGGCATTCTCGGGATTGTGGGACTTAGACCCAAGAAAGCCCCCTCGAGCTCTCATTCCATTTTACTGTTATTCCAAACTTTAAGTTCACCATGGGCTGACTCTTCATAGTAACGTTTAGCTTTCATTCTGCTTAGAAGTTTGAACTAATATAGGATGATTCTTTATTTACCGTTTCAGTGATGTGTGTGTGTGTGTGTGTGTGTGTGTGTGTGTGTGTTGTGTGTTCTTTAAAATGTATCTTTCCTTGAAGCTAGAAAAGTTTGTCAGAGGTAAGTTGAGTGGTTTCTCCGGGCATTGTCTCTGGGGAGAAACTGGAGGCCACAATCTACTAGGGGTGTCCTGTGGCCAGGGCTCTGGTCCTCCACCTCTCTGGTTCCAGAGGTCTAATCTGTGAATTCACTGAGCGTTGATGAGCCTCTGAGAACCAGTTTATGCCAACACGCAGTTGGGGAGAAGCTTGTTTAAGTCAGATGCCAGTCTGTTAATTGGCTGCTCTTTTGCCGATGGTTAGACTTCCCCCGGTAGGGCCCCGGTGGTGTCCCTGACTTGCTCAGCGAGGCTCCGTGCATGCCCAACCGTAACTGGGCCAAATCATTGCTCAGAGCATAGCTTAGAATGATGGGAAATAGACGTTCTTAAGTAACATAGTCACCAAACTCCTGCAGCTGGATGGCCCCCCCCTTTCATTCTTTGTATATTTTTGTGAAGACTTAAACGGTCATCGTTAGCACTACAGCACCCCTAGAATTATAGCACCCCTCCTTTGGGTTTTCTTGGAGGCACAGTAACAAGTCTTATTCTCTGATTTCTTAGGAAAATGGCTGTGAGGAGTGTGTGGTCTCAGCTCAGTTACGTTGCACACGTTTTCCCGACCTGAGACTGTCTCTTGGTGGCATTAGCAGCACATTTACAAGCCGTCGTTTAGGCTGGGACCTTGCTGTGATTGGCTAGCACTCGTCTCCTGGACTTCACCATTTGCTGTGTGTGTGTTGTTGTTTTTTTTACTGCATTTATTTTACATAGTGTTATTCACTGACCCGGGCCCCAGCTATTGTGGGGACAAGCTTTTCTAGAAGTGAAGGCTTTCACTCTCGTGTAGGGACGTAGATGCTGAGCACGTCTCTACTCAGTTTATAAGGAAATAAATCGACTACATATTTGCAAACTGCTCTGAAATATCCCAGATTTGGGGTGCTTCCATTCAGCTCTAGGAAGGTCTCAAATTGTTAATACTTTATACTCTGTAAGAATTTGGAGCAAGTTATGCTTTTTGAAATACATGATGGTTTCTTTTTCTTTTTTTAAAAAAATAAATTTATTTATTTTATTTTATTTATCTTTGGCTGCGTTGGGTCATTGTTGCTGCGTGCGGGCTTTCTCTAGTCGCAGCGAGCAGGGGCTGCTCTTCGTTGCGGTGTGCGGGCTTCTCATTGCGGTGGCTTCTCTTGTTATGGAGCACGGGCTTTAGGCACGCACGCTTCAGTAGTTGCAGCACGCGGGCTCAGTAGTTGTGGCTCATTGGCTCTAGAGCGCAGGCTCAGTAGCTGTGGCACATGGGCTTAGTTGCTCCGCGGCATGTGGGATCTTTCCGGACCAGGGCTCGAACCCGTGTCCCCTGCCTTGGCAGGCGGATTCTTAACCGCTGCACCAGGGAAACCCACGATGAGTTTCATAGGAGCTTCGTCCTCTGTCTACTTGGACTTTGCTTCCGCAGGTTCTGTTAAAGGCTTTCATAGCGAATCTGAAGTCCAGCTCTCCTACCGTGCGGCGGACAGCGGCCGGCTCGGCGGTGAGCGTCTGCCAGCACTCCAGGAGGACGCAGTACTTCTACAGCTGGCTGCTCAGTGTGCTCTTAGGTAAGGCGCAGGCCTGTTAGTGGTTCTCCCCGTGGGGGGGTGGTCGCTAGTGTTTGCTTGAGACAGGCCTTTGAAGTTCTTTAAAATCAGGCAGCCCCTCAGCTTCCGGACCGGGCCCTTGAGCCCTGGCCAGCTGGTAAATGTGAACGAGCCCCCGTGGGGTCTGGGTGAGGGTTCGGAGAAGGCTCCTCCTCCTCGGTGCAGCGGCGCGGGTGCGTCCGGGCCCTCGGACAGCTGGCGGGGCGGTGGGCGGGAGCCTTCCTGGGCCTGGCCCTCTGGGCAGCACTCCGCACCACCTCTGCGGAGGCCCTGAGTGCAGGGAGTCCCCGCGGCCGGAAACTGAGGCTCAGGTCCCTGTGAGGGGCCTCTCTGGACGGGTGTAGGCCTGGTGAAGTCTTCTCCTCTACCGGGGGCAATTGTGGAGCTCCGTGCTGGCAGGTGCTGCCGGGAGCACGCAGACAGTCGACGTGAAAGAGCTGCCTGGCTTTCAGAGGCAGTGAAACTCACTCACTGCAGGGCCTCGCTGAGCTGAGGCTTTAAGTGTTGCCCCTTAGAGCCACTCCTGGATTTTGGCCGCTACTGTAATGTTTGTGCCATCTGTATCCCTCCCTGGCAGCATCATGATAGGGTTCTGCTTTGGATCTCTTCCTGTTAACTGAGGAAGCCACGAGTCTCCCAGCAGCGAATCCGATGTGACAAAATCTTGTTGCTGCCTTTATAGGTTTGCTAGTTCCCGTGGAGGAGGAACACTCCACCCTTCTGATTCTCGGAGTGCTGCTTACATTGAGGTATTTGGTGCCCTTGCTGCAGCAGCAGGTCAAGGACACGAGCCTGAAAGGCAGCTTTGGGGTGACACGGAAAGAGATGGAGGTCTCTCCCTCGACGGAGCAGCTTGTCCAGGTAGGCGCCCCGTGCTTTACTCTAGTGCTTGTGCACGCGTGACCAACGTTCAGCGACTCAACTAATTTGGAAGAGAAGTGGCAGAGCCAAGGCTTAAGAGCGTGGACTCCGGAGCCGGAGCCCGTGGTTCAGATCCTAGGTCGTGACCCCGGCTACTCGGCCTGTGTGCGGTAGTGATGTCAGATAAAAATGAAGGCGTCCCTTTGCAAGGTCACCAAGGGTACTGTTTACGTAGACCTGCTCGAAGCAAAGCCCAACCATCGTATTATTTTATCTGCAACTATTTCATATGTGCCCTATAGATGAGGACTCTTTTTAAAAAATTTTAATGACAATGCCCTTGTCATACCTAAAAAAGAACACTTTCTTAACATCAGATACCCACGTCGTGTCCCCTGTCGGTTTGTTCTTCTGCTCTTTGGAATCAGTATCCAAATAAGACTGGTTGGTAAGGATTGTGATTCTCTTTGATCTGATGGTTGCCTTCTATCCCCATTTTTCCCTTAGAGTGCATTTGTTGAAGAAACAGATTGTCCTGTGGAACTCCCAGCAATCTGATTTCTTATTAATTGACTCTCCTCTGTATAAATTAACATGTTTCTTTGTTGTCTGTATTTCCTGTAAACCAATAACTGGAGCTAGAGACTTGTTAGATTTGGTGCATATTTTATAATAGACGTAATATCTGAGTTCGGTAGTACCTGTACAATATTTTATTTTATTTTTTTATTTTTTTGCTGTACGTGGGCCTCTCACTGCTGCGGCCCTTCCTGTTGCGGAGCACAGGCTCCGGACGCGCAGGCTCAGCGGCCATGGCTCACGGGCCTAGCCGCTCCGCGGCATGGGGGATCTTCCCGGACCGGGGCACGAACCCGCGTCCCCTGCATCGGCAGGCGGACTCCCAACCACTGTGCCACCAGGGAAGCCCATGTACAATATTTTAAAATAAATATTATTGGAGTTCCGTGCTCAGAATTTTTTTCTGGTTTTTTTTTTTAAAGACGGCTGCTTAGTCAAAAGTTTGGAGACCATTGGTCTAGTGGGGGAAGCAAGCAAACAGTCACTAAATAGCAAGGCGGGGGGTGTAGGGTACTGTAGAGTACATGGCGGGGGGCAGGGGGTGTGCATGAGCAAGGTCAGGGAGGCATGCTGGGCAGGCTGTTATGAGCTGATGCTTTTGGGTGAGTAGGATTTGACCAGACACAGGGAGTTGGGAGGAGAGAGTTTTATAGACAGAAGCTACAGCCTTTGCCAAATCCACAGAGTGAGAGAGTGAGAGTGTGCGGGTGAGGGTGAGCTGGGTCCTGTAAAGATCTCCAGGCTTTCTCACAGGTCAGTAGGGGTGCTGGGGGAAGATGCGGCTAGAGGGATATCGAAAACCGTGTTAAACTAGGAGAGCAGTAATCCTGGGAGGATGGAGTGAAGGGATATGGGATGTGGTGCTTAATTAATTACCGATTTTCTTAATAGTTAACGTTTCTTCAACACGGTTAAACAACATGGCACCTTGTTGCATTAGCAAGCTAGATAAGATTGTCTCTTAAAACATTTCTAATCTATTTTCTTTTGACTAGTGGCCATTTTGAATTAAATTATTTTGATTAAGAAGTTCAACTCAGCTAATGTAATAATAGTTTGGCTAGCTCTATTTAAATAGAAGTTAAAATAATCCTGAGCCTGGCTAAACTGTTAAGCAAGTGCGGGCAAAATATAGATACTTTTAGATATGTAAGAATTCAGTTTGCTTTTCATGTGCACTTACTTTTTTCATGTATGCTTTTTGAAAAAATTATTTGAAGATGTATTCCAGCAAAATGAGAAATAGATAGCAAAAAAAAGAGGAAGTCCTGAAATCCAAGAAACAAAGCACCTAACCCAGGAATGTGTTAGAAGCAATTCTAAGATGACTGATACTGTGTGCCGTTCAGATTAGAAACAGGGAGTCCAAGGAGCTCCCTGTGACCAATGTTACGATTAAGTGCTGGGAAAAAGGGAAGGCATGTGTGTATGTTAAAAGGAGGGGAAAACCAGGAAGATTTATGAAAGTAAGTTATCCAATTATGAAACAAATTAAAATGTTGAATAATTTTAAGCAAGTAAGAGATTATGATAAAAGAATCCATTTAATGGTTATCCTTGGGACATTCTCTTTCAAGTGACACAGGGCTAGTAATAATGAAATACTTCTTTCTTTTTGGGTCCAGTCACATTAATAGGCTTTGCAGTGAAGGATGTTAATGTACACACGATGAGACACATACTGATTTTTTTTTTTATTGGAGTATAATTGCTTTACAATGTTGTGTTAGTTTCCGCTGTACAACGAAGTGAATCAGCTGTACGTATACATATATCCCTTCCCCCGCATCCCCCCATCTAGGCCATCACAGAGCACCGAGCTGAGCTCCCTGGGCTACACCGCAGGTTCCCACTAGCTATCTGTTTTACACATAGTAGTGTATTTATGTCAGTCGTAATCTCCCAATTCATCCCACCCTCCCCTCCTGCCCACCGTGTCCACACGTCTGTGCTCTACGTCTGCGTCTCTATTCCTGCCCTGCAGATAGGTTTATCCGTACCATTTTTCTAGATTCCACGTATATGCGTTAATGTGCAATATGATTTTCCCTTTCTGACTGACTTCGCTCTGTATGACAGATGCTCAACATCTAGGCAAAGCACATGTGATTTTAAAAGCTACATCGTAGTAGATAAACGTAACCCTTAATATAAAAGCACTCAGGCTGCTAAGAGAATTTGGGAGGAGGCAGCTGAGGCGAGGGAGTGTGGCTGCCCATTTCCCCCATTTACTTACATAGCAAGAAGTGAAGAGATTCTTTGCTCAGAGTAGACAGCTCAGAAACCACGGTGTAAAGCTGATTACCTAGAGCAGGGCTCACGGGCCAGCTACTCGACTCCAGCACCGTAGCAGGAAAGCAGCCACAGACAGTACACACACAGCCGTGTTCCAGTAAAACTTTATGTGCAAAAACAGATGGAGGGCCAGATTTGCCTGTGCACTGTAGTTTGCCGATCTGTGACCCAGAGTTACGGAGGTAACCATCAGAAGAACTAAAAACAAGTCAGTCAAGGTAGCCACCTTTGAGACTTTTACTTTTTATTCTCTAAACTGCTCTACTGTCTTTTAAAAGAAACGTATATATGCCTTTTATGATATTAAAGGTAAGGCTGCCCAACTTAGCAAATAAAAATGGGTGGTACCAGTTATTTGAATTTCAGATAAATCATCAGTAATCTCGTGGTGTAAGTATGCCTGAAATTGCATGGGACACAGTTACACTACAAAATTATTTGTTTATCTGAAATTCAGGTTTAGCTGGGTACTCTGTATATTATCTGGCACCTCTAATTAAAGGGAAAAAGGATAAATACACTATGTTCATATAATGTGATATAGTATTAAAAGCACTAATCAGGTTTAATGTAATGCCTTTAAAAGCTTTGGAAACCCTTCCTCAGTGGCACTCATGACAGTACTTCTTGCTTATTATAAGCGTGTGTTCGACTAGCTGTGCGCTCCGTGTATTTTGGGCTTTACTCTCCTTTACTAGTCACCAGTTTAGGGAGCTGGAGCTCTTCATTAGCATGCTTCTGCTTTTGTGGAAGTGCTCTATTTACTTTTAAGGAATTAATGTAACAGTGAAAAAAATCCTGGGACTTTAGAAAACAGCATGGAAGCTATGATCACACTGGTAGAAGGGATAGAGAAGTTTTTAGAGAGGGAAGTTAAGGCACAAATTTTCCCAACGTAAGACAAAACAAAAACCTGAAACCTAGGACACATTTTAAAAACCATGGGAATAACACTGGTGTTTCTGTTTCTAGGTGTACGAATTGACCTTGCATTATACTCAGCACCAAGACCACAATGTTGTGACCGGGGCACTGGAACTCCTGCAGCAGCTCCTCAGAACCCCTCCACCTGAGCTCCTGCGGGTGCTGACCACGGCGGGTGGCATTGGACGGCTCACTGCCGCTAAGGATGAGCCCGGTTGCCGAAGTCGTAGCGGAAGTATCGTGGAGCTTATAGGTAAGGCGTTAGGAAGGTGACTCTTGGAGTCCACCCTGCAGTGTTATTGGCCCCTCTCCTGACCCTTGCTCCGATGCTGTGCTGAGCAACGGACAGCTCAGTTCCTTCGGAGATTTGCGATGCAGGTGCCGTCCTCATTGTGTAGACGGGGCAGGGCTGAGGTGGGAAGGCTAGGTGGCAGGGTGAGGCCAGCACGTGAAGCCCGCCTCCTGCATCTGACTCGGCTGCCTCCGCGCGGCATTCCCTCTGTCGTGAAGTGGAAGCATTCGGGAAGGGATTTCCAGACCCTGTGTCCCTTTGCCAAAGGTGGGGTCTTCAGGTCTTCCTGGAATTCTGGACTCCTTTTCTGCCCTCTGGGCCCTTCTTGCTGTCGCGCCTGATTCTAGGAAACCCCTTCTGCTCCTCTTCTCATGGCACCTCCTCCGCCCCATCTCTGCTCTTCTTCCCCGTGCTCTTGGGCACTGGGCCCTAATCCCGCCGCAGGATTCTGCTGCAGACCTACCAGCCTAATGTGGAGTTGCCCCTGGGGAGCTGGAAGAGATGGGCCCCTGAGTCGCAGCCTCTAGAACTGGGTCTGGCACAGCGGCGGAGGCTTCTTTCTGCAGCCTTTGCTGACTGCGCTGACAGGCCTGGCGCATGGGGTCCGTTTAGCGCAGTGTGGGTGCGGTGTGGCCTTTACCCACAGCAGCTGCAGACCAGGGAAGGTTGGCGGGAAGTCTGACTGATGCCTCGTTTGAACACAAGTGTTTGCCTGAACCATGAGTAGAAAATGTTGATCTGCCCGTCCACTGTCCTTTGTACTGAGCAATCCTTTTCTCTGTGCAATGCATGCCTTACAAATAATTGCTGGAAATACTAATTTCTAATGAAAATTTGCATTTAATTATTAGTTGACCCAATAATCCGAGATTTCTAATGTTTTTTAGTTTGACTTTTAAAATGCACTTTGAGCTCTTTTGCATTTTAGGTCATATCTTTAGAACTGTATATTTGAGTGTTAATATAATTTTCACGTTGAAATTAAAATTGTAACATGCGGTTTTCATGTTACAGTATGGTAGTTAAGCACCACCTGTAGAAATACGTTCACATATTTTCTAGTTTTAAAGTTGAATCCAGCTTAAAGATTTTCTAATTCCTTCTGGATTTTAGCAGCTTGTTACCTTACTTTCATCTGTCATTTTCTGTGATTTACAGCTGGAGGGGGTTCTTCCTGCAGCCCTGTCCTTTCAAGAAAACAAAAAGGTGATTATTTCAGAAATGATTCTTATTTTGAATCTTACTGCTTTTTCCGTATTTCTGTAATGTAATTGGCTGTGCCTGTAACTCTTCTCAACAGGGTGATTATATGTATAAATGTTGCTGGTGTCTGATAACCAGGCCTGAGTAGTCCTGCAGGATGGCTTTTTAAAGAATAAATAATTAATTAATTTATGGCTGCGTCGGGTCTTCGTTGCTGTGCGTGGGCTTTCTCTAGTTGCGGCGAGCGGGGGCTACTCTGTTGCAGCGAGTGGGCTTCTCATTGTGGTGGCTTCTCTTGCTGCGGAGCACAGGCTCTAGGTGTGCGGGCTTCAGTAGTTGTGGCACACGGGCTTAGTTGCCCCGCGGCATGTGGGATCTTCCCAGACCAGGGCTTGAACCCGTGTCCCCTGCATTAGCAGGTGGATTCTTAACCACTGTGCCACCAGGGAAGTCCCTAGGATGGGTTTTAAAAGTTGCTTCTTGTGTATCAGAATTGGTTTGTCATATATTTCCTTTTTTTCTTTTCTTTTCTTTTCTTTTTTTTTGGGTTGTACCACGTGGCTTATGGGATTTTAGTTCCCTGACCAGGGATTAAACCCAGGGCCCCGGCAATGAGAGCACTGTATCCTAACCACTGGACCACCACAGAATTCCCTGTCATAAATTTCTAATGCTTTAGGCCAGGGGTCAGCAAATGTTTTCTGTAAAGGGCCAGGTGGTACACATTTTAGCCTGTGGCCCTTTCTGTCTCTTTTGCAATGATTCAACTCTGTCCTGTGGCAGGAAGGCAGTCATAGACAATACTAAGCTAACGGGTGCAACTTGATTCCAGTACAACTTTATTTTACAGAACTGGGTGAGCTGGAGTTTGCCCTCTCCTGCTTTAGGGAATGTTATGTTTATAAAGGTAACTCATCTTCCCAATGAATTTTGTTTAGTATTAGGAATAATATTTGGTTAATTATTTGGTGAATTTGGGCCTGGTTGTCATTTTTCAGACATATTTAGCATTGTACATACCTAAGTTTCTGATACGGTTTGTTTATTTTTATTTAATCGAAGTGTGTCTGACATGGTCTGATAGCTTTGGTACACGTCATCACTTATAGCACCAATTATGTTCTGTTAGGAAAGAATTGCTGTTGTTTTCTATTTTGAAATCCCAAAAGACTTATACCATTTTTTTTGAGGTATAATTGACATATAACAACTAATCTTTTACATACAACATACTAATCTTTTTTGTGTGTCATGAGTTGAGTATTTAATTGAGAGCCTAATGCCTAATATTATTTGTAGTATTGAATGGGATCTTAACAGGAATAATATTCTAGCCTTAACTGGATTAAGTAAGCATTTCCTAGACGTACTTAGAATTAATAATATTTGGGCCATCATAGTGTGGGATACTTAGTCAAGTTTGAGATTTTGGTGAAAACACTGAGATTGCTTGAAAACTGAGAGGGTTCTAGAAAAAGCTAGCCTTTCTATTCTTGGACTAGGAAGAGATTTTCAGGCATGTGACTAGATTTCTCCGGCACTTGCCTTGTTTGTTTCTCGGCCACTCTTTCTGACGATGCTGAGAAGATGACTCACTGGCTGGTGGAGATGTATTTTGTTTTCTTGGGGCTAGGACATGCGATTTGTCCTCAGTCTCGTTTTTGTTTTCCAGCGTTCTGTTGTTGTTTTTATTTAGAGCTGCACCTTTCACAGTTTCCTGTCATAGCTGCAGAATCCTTTTTTTTTTCAAGTGAAATCTGCCAGTACATGGGAGAGAGAAAAACAGAGCTGTTGTTGGATGTAAGGGTGAGGGCTTGGGGGTTGCGCCCTTGCCTCCTCTTCGGGAGAACTCCTTGGGACAGATTTGCAAACTACTGTTTCCAAAGACAGAGACTGCTTTCATTAACTCTGAATTCACAGGTTGGAATGTTATTTGCTTTCTCAAGGTAAATCACTTGTTCTGTAATAAAGGACCCGGTTATTTAGTAGATAAGCCAAGTTGCTGTGTTAGTTTCATCTAGATTTTGAGTTTCCTTTGCTTTTTCCTGGGGTGGGGGGAGGGCTTTAATGTCACATCTGTGTAGATTTATGGAAGTTCTCACCCCTATGACTTAATCTTTGAAGAGCAGTGAAATTAGAAATTGGAACTTACCAGTAATTATATTGATAGTGTCGTTTAATGACGTTTATGTGTAATATAACCAAAATGATCTAATGATCCCAGTTAAATCATGTTAAGACTTTTGTTTTCTTTTTTTCTTATTAATATAATTTAGAAACCATGAACTGTAAAATGTATTTTTAGGATTTTGCCAAAGATGAAATATTATTCCATCCTCACAGATCATAACAGTACTTGAGTACTGATTATCAATGATAGGAATCTAGCAGATTAAAAGATAATAAAATAAAAGTGACTTTTAGCTATAAAAGTTTTATATATGTTTTGATGTGCCATTGGAGATATGACATGAATATTCCAAAGGCTCATAGAATTGGTTCTATCCATAACTTACCATTTTTAAGATTAAATAGTAATATAAATTATTTAACACTAACAGTAGTCTAAGTCAATAAATATTAATTATTAAAGTACTTTGTAGTACAGATTGAGAATCATTGCTTTTAATTCTTTTTCCATATAGGTTTATTGACTTCAATAATATTCTAAGTATGATATCTCTGCATTTTTTGTGTTTCACACTCCAGAGGTATAAAGGAACTTACATATAATGACGGACTGAGAGCAGGAATTAAATATACTTACGATATTCCTCTTGGAATGTAAATTTATTTGATTTTCAAAGTTCAAATTCAAAGTTCAAAGTTTAGCAAGCTTAAAAGTACTCTCGCTACATCATTTCCTAGGGAAAGTGCTCTTCGGAGAAGCAGCAGCCTTGGAGGATGACTCTGAGTCAAGGTCAGACGGCAGCAGCCCCACCTTTGCAGGTAGCTCTCTCGGAGTGGCCATGGTGTCCTCCTTGCTCTCCCCTGCTGTCCCCACCTCCTCCCCTCCCCTGCACCTCATGGATCTTGCTCCTGGGAGGCATCAGTGAAGCCAGCTTGCTCAAATGGCGGATAATTCAGGCGTCTTTTATAGTGTTCACTTTGAAATGTGTGTGTTTTCTTGCATCAAGTGTTTGCTGTTTTCCCTGGTTTAAGCTGTTTTAAAATTAGGTTTATACTCCCTGAGTATAAGTCTTTTTGAGAAGAGGATGGTGGGTAAAGTGTCTCACGAATTGCATGGGTTGTGAGGGGGAAAATGGGATTCAAAATTGTCTGAGGCTCTGAACCAGGAAGAAATAGAAAATATGAACAGACCCATTATCAGTATTGAAATTGAATCAGTAATTTTAAAACTCCCAGCAAACAAAAGTCCAGGACCAGGTGGCTTCACAGGTGAATTCTACCAATCATTTAGAGAAGAGTTAACACCTATCCTTGTGAAACCATTCCAAAAAATTGCAGAGGAAGGAACACTTCTAAACTCATTCTGTAAGGCCACTGTCACCTTGATACTGAAACCAGACAAAGATACCACAAAAAAAGAAAATTACATGCCAATATCATTGACGAACATAGATGTAGTCAAATAGGATTTATCCCACGGATGCAAGGCTTTTTCAGTATCCACAAGTCAGTCAATGTGATAGACCACATCAACAAACTGAAGAATAAAAACCATACGATCACCTCAGTAGATGCAGAAAAAGCTTTTGAAAAAATTCAACGTCCATTTACGATAAAAACTCTCCAGAAGGTGGGCGTAGAGGGAACATACCTCAACATAATAAGGGCTATATATGACAAACGCACAGCTAACATCATACTCAATGGTGAAAAGTTGAAAGCATTCCGTCTAAGATCAGGAGAAAGACAAGGGTGCTCAATCTTGCCACTTTTATTCAACATAGTTTTGGAAGTCCTAACCACAGCAATCAGAGAAGAAGAAGAAATAAAAAGAATCCAAGTTGGAAAGGAAGAAGTAAAACTGTCAGTGTTTGCAGATGATACTATACATAAAAAATCCTAAAGATGCCACCAGAAAACTACAAGAGCTCATCAATGAATTTGGTAAAGTTGCAGGATACAAAATTAATATACACTAACAATAAAATGTCAGAAAGAGAGATTAAGGAAACAATCCCATTTAGTATCTCATCAAAAAAAGAAAAACAGAAACCTAGGAATAAACCTACCTAAGGAGGCAGAAGACCTGTACTCCGAAAACTATTAAGACACTGATGAAAGAAATTGAAGACAACATAAACAGATGGAAAGGTATACTGTGATCTTGGATTGGAAGAATCAATATTGTTAAAATGACCATACCCCCAAGGCAATCTACAGATTCATTGCAATCCCTGTCAAATTACCAATGGCATTTTTCACAGAACTGGAACAAAAAATTTTTTTAATTTGTATGGAAACACAAAAGACCCTGGATAGTCAAAACAATCTTGGAAAAGAAGAATGAAGCTGGAAGAATCACTCCCTGACTTCAGACTCTACTACAAAGCTACACTAATTAAAACAGTATGGTACTGGCACAAAAACAGACACATTGATCAGTGCAACAGGATAGAAAGCCCAGAAATAAACCCACACACTTATGGTCAATTAATCTACAACATACGAGGCAAGACTATACAGTGGAGGAAAGACAGTCTCTTCAGTAAAGTGGTGCTGGGAACACTGGACAGCTAACTGTAAAAGAATGAAATTAGAACATTCTCTAAACCATATATGAAAATAAACTAAAAATGGATTGAAGACCTAAATGTAAGACCAGATACTATAAAATTCCTAGAGGAAAACATAGGCAGAATACTCTTTGACATAAATCACAGCAGTGTTTTTCTGGGTCTGTTTCCTAGAGTGATGGAATTAAAAGCTTTTGCACAGCAAAGGAAACCATAAAGAAAATGAAAAGACAGCCTACAGAATGGGAGAGAATATTTGCAAGTGACGAGACCGACAAGGGATTAATTTCCAAAATATACAAACAGCTCATACATCTTCATGTAAAAAAAATATGCAACCCAATCAAAAAGTGGGCAGAGACCTAAATAGACATTTCTCCAAAGAAGACATAGAGATAGCCAACAGGCACATGAAAAGATATTCATTATCACTAATTATTAGAGAAATGCAAATCAGAACTACAATGAGGTACCACCTCACACCAGTCAGAATGGCCATCATCAAAAAGTCTACAAATAATAAATGCTGGAGAGGGTGTGGAGAAAAGAGATCCCTCCTACACTGTGGGTGGGAATGTAAATTGGTCCAGCCACTCTGGAAAAGTGGAAGTGTGGAAGTTCCTTAAAAAACTGAAAATAGAGCTACCATATGATCCAGCAATCTCACTCCTGGGCATGTATCTGGAGAAAAACATGGTTTGAAAGGATACATGCACCCATATGTTCACTGCAGCACTACTTATAATAACCAAAACGTGGAAACAACCTAAATGCCCATCGACAGAGAAATGCTTAAAGAAGATGTGGTACATATATACAATGGAGTACTATTCAGCCATAAAAAAGAATGAAATAATGACATTTGCAGCAACATGGATGGACCTAGAGATTATCATACTAAGTGAAGTAAGTCAGACGGAGAAAGACAAATATCGTAAGTTAGCACTTATGTGTGGAATCTTAAAAAGATGATACAAATGAACTCATTTACAAAACAGAAATGGATTCACAGGCAAAGAAAACAAACTTATGGTTACCAAAGGGGAAAGAGCAGGAGAGGGATAAATTGGGAATTTGGGTTTAGCAGATATACACACTATTATATACAAAATAGATAAATAAGGACCTACTGTATAGCACAGGGAACTATATTCAATATCTTGTAATAACCTATAATGGAAAAGAATCTGTAAAAAAAAAAAATATATATATATATATATATATGTATGTAGCTGAATCACTGCTGTACACCTGAAGCATTGTAAATCAACTATACCTCAATTAAAAAAAAATTGTCTGAGGATAGCTTAACTTGAAAGAAATTTACATTTGTTTACAAATAATTATCTAATTAAGCTCTCTATTCATCTTGTGAAAGATGAGTATTTAGTAAGATACTAATAATTGGATTAAATGAGAGTGGTTTGGGTTGTATAACCCTATGCAAAAGAATATTTTTAGATAACTGAAAATGAGGCTGAAATACTGGGGAAGGAAAATCTGAATAATTTCAGTGGTGATTACTTATTTATTGATTTAGTCTACAAAATAGAAATTGATTTTTTAACTTACAAAACTAAAGTTAAAACAAAAAAATTACAACTATACACAACATTATAAAGCCCAAGTGCCCATTGACCCACTGGCCTACAGGAGTGACATTGCTAACAGCTTGGTGTAGATTTTTATGTAGTGGTAGTGTATTTATTTATTTAGATTTTTATGTAGTGGTAGTGTATTTATTTATTTATTTATAAACAAACAAACAAACACACAAATAATTTTACTTATTTATTTATTTGGTTGCACCGGGTCTTAGTTGCAGCAGGTGGGCTCCTTAGTGGCAGCTCGCCAGCTCCTTAGTTGTGGCATATGAACTCTTAGTTGAGGCATGCATGTGGGATCTAGTTCCCTGATCGGGGATCGAACCCAGGCCCCCTGCACTTTGAGCGCAGTCTTAACCACTGTGCCACCGGGGAAGTCCGCATAATGGTGTTTTTGTGTTTTTTTTTTTTTTTAATGGGAATTTAAAAACTAAACTAGGGAAATGTGAAACTCTATGCTACCGGAGAGTAGGACTGGCTTAGAGGTCTTGAACAGGGTCTGGGAAGAAGGAAAGCCCACCTCCAAGAGCACTGCTTGCTTAGAGCTCCGGGCATTTGGGTTCTTTTTTTGTTTTTTTAAATAAATTTATTTATTTTTGGCTGCATTGGGTCTCTGTTGCTCCGCCGCGGGCTTTCTGTAGTTGCGGCGAGCGGGGGCTACTCTTAGTTGCTGTTCGTGGGCTTCTCATTGCAGTGCCTTCTCTTGTTGCGGAGCACGGGCTCTAGGCACGCAGGCTTCAGTAGTTGTGGCTCTTGGGCTCTAGAGCACAGGCTCAGTAGTTGTGGCGCATGGACTTAGTTGCTACGTGGCATGTGGGATCTTCCCGGATCAGGGCTCGAACCCTGTCCCCTGCATTGGCAGGCTGATTCTTAACCAGTGTACCACCAGGGAAGCCCTGCTCCGGGCATTTGTGACCACCCAGCCTGTGCCCCTGACCGGGGTGCCTAGGAATCGCCAAAGTCTCGTCGCTGCTCCACACTCAGGCTGGAGCAGTTGCTTAAGAACTGGAGGTGGTAATGTTGCTGGGCAGGGTTCAGGTTTTGCACTGAAATGCCATTTGAGAATATTCATAGCATTTAAAAAATATCTACTTATGATCCTTATTTTATCAATACCGTAATATAGTAAAAGGTAAGTAAATAATACAGTAAACATGTCTGAAGGATGCACTGTTGTCTTGCTTTTGAAATTGAGTAGTTCATATTTTCAATGTATTTCAGGGATTCTTGCAGTTAAAACATTTGCTGATAGTGAATTTTGGGGTATTTTGCAAATATTTGATCCCGTATTGCATGCTTTTCCTGACCCTTTGAAGAATGAGTGTTTCTTTGTCTTCAGCCTCAGTCAAGGGTGAGAGTGGCGGTGAGCTGGCGGCCTCTTCTGGGGTCTCCACTCCCAGCTCAGCTGCCGACTCTGTGGGTCACGACATCATCACTGAGCAGCCCCGCTCACAGCACACACTTCAGACGGACTCAGTGGATCTGACTGGCTGTGACTTGACGAGTGGTGCCACTGATGGGGACGAGGAGGACATCTTGAGCCACAGCTCCAGCCAGATGAGCGCCGTCCCGTCTGACCCTGCCATGGACCTGAACGATGGGACCCAGGCCTCCTCTCCCATCAGTGACAGCTCCCAGACCACCACCGAGGGGCCTGATTCAGCTGTGACCCCTTCCGACAGTTCTGAAATTGTGAGTGGTTGGAGGGGGCAGCCCAGTTTCTTCAGAGGGACCTTCCCTGGAGGCCCAGACCTGGACCCTCCTGCTGGTTCACTCCATTCATCTGACCCACTGATAATAGTGTAGCGGTCACCAGCTCAGATCCTTAACAGGCAGCTCGGCCCCATCTGAGTCCTTCACTGGAGAAAACAGCCCAGTGTCTTTCGTGTCGAACGTGGAGGTCAAAAGTGCATTAAAAATTTCTTAATATCTTGTTGGGCACAGGTTAAGTCATTGTTTTGAAAGTCCTTGAGGAGCGTATTATTAACAGATCTGTGGTCTTAATGCAGTATGATTAATAACATTAATACTGTGCATTATTTTAACACTTTCTGACTTTTCAAAACCTTTTACAACCTATCCCATCTTGAGCATGGATCTGAGTGCCTCTTATCTCTGAGTTAGTGGACAAGAAACACCTCAAGAGTGGTCTAAAGTTTGGTACAGGTATAAACCAAATTTTACAGCTCCATTTTATTGAAACAGTTTGTACTATTAATAGTTTTGCTACTATTGAATGTATTTTATTAAGAATATAAATATATATTCTACTTAAATGAATGCAGAAACTGTGCGTTACAAATCATGAGCTAAAGCACTGGCAGCTCTCCACTTGTCGTGTGGATGTGGTTCCTAATGGCCGAGTGGATTGCCACTTACTCGGCTGGAGAAGTGGGCTCACGGTTGGGGTTTTTAACTAGAAGACCTGGAGGAGGGTAGGACAGATAACGGGAACGGTGGGAAATGATTTTAAGTCAGGAAAGGGGGAAGAGTGCTAACCAGTAGGCCGGGAGAAGAGAAGGTTGGGTAAGTGCTGGGCTCAGTAGCACGTTAAGTGTGCAGAGGAAATTTCTGTTGTTTGCTTATTGCACCGGCTTTCATCTTGCCTTTTTACAGTAGATAATTTCTGGGCAGGTTTGCTAGAAGTAGGACTGAATGACCACAGGAGGTTGTGAAAGCGTCCCGTCTGGGAGTGCTGCAGCAGCTGTGTGTTGTGTGGTAGGGCTGGGCCAGGGACCCACGCCGGGCTATGGCCTGCAGGGAAGTAAACCTCTTCCCTTGATGCGTCTCACACTGGCAGAGTTCTTTCTGATTTATGAGGTGCTTCCGTGTCCTTTATTTAGTCATTAGTTATTTGCAGAACAAATGTACTGAGCATCTGTTCTGTTCCAGGGATTGTCCTACAAGCTGCAGACGAAGTAGAGGGCACAACATGCAAAGCTAATATTTTAGAGTGGGAGCCCTCAAACTCTTCCCATTTAGGGCCAGATAGTAAATAGCTTTGGCTTTGTGAACCATATGACCTGTGTTGCATACTCATCTGTGCTGTTGAGGTGCCAGAGCAGCCGTAGATAAGTAAATGAATGAGCATGACTGTGTGCCAATAAAACTTTATTTACAAAAACAGCTGGTGGGCCAGGTTTGGCACACCGACGTAGTTTGCCTGCCTCTGTTCTAGAGTGTGTGACTGTGTGGGTGGGGCAGATGATTAGCCAGTAATCAACAGGTAAATACACACATAGTCAGATGGCAGTAAGTGCCATAGAGAAAAATAAGCCAACTGTAGTGGGTCGGGATTGTCCTCATGAGATAGCCCAGTGTGGGGCTTGTCTTGGAGGGAGCCCACCACGATGAGAATTCTGGCTTGGCCATTTACTAGCTGTGTAGCCTAGAGCAGTTATGGCCCTTCTTGCCTCAGTTTTCTTATCCACGAAATGAAGATGATGACAGTACTTATGTTGTAAGACTTATGAGGATAAGGGAAATAATACATGTAAGTACTTTTGAGCCTGCCTGGGGTGTAGTATGATATTCAAAAAATGTTTTTTTATTGTGGTGAAACTTCTCATTTTAACCTGTGTGGGTTCTTTTTTTTTTAAACAATCTGGAGAGTGGAGGAAATCATTTCTTTCTTGGTTGTTTTTGAGCAAGTAGCTCAGTTTCTTTTTAATTTAATTAGAGGGATTTGGAATGATTTTTTTAAATGATATAGAATTTATTTCAGTAATAATTTAGCATACTGAAGGTACATCACTCAGTTTTTCAGGTCAATTACAATTGGGTGTGAAAAATTTTGCAGTATGAAATCATAACCCACATATATGGCTAAATGCGCCCAAAACTTAGTTGGGTCATTTCTAGCAGTTTAGGGGATAACCTATTGGTAGACTTTTGTCTAAAAGATTTTTCCTCATTTTTGACTTACTGTAAAATTTGCTTGTGAACACAAATACTTTTGTTTGGATTTTTTTTCTTTTTGTAATCAAAAAGAGAAATGTTCAGATTGGAATTGTTTTGGAATTTTTAGAGTTACGAAAGCTTTTTATAATGTAGCAGTAACGCGTGGTCAGTCAGCTCTTGATAATGTACATGCACGCACCCATGTGCACTTGAAGAAGTGACCTTCGTGTTGGCATGTGAGATGTGGTCCGTGTTATTTGTGGGGTTTTGCCTTTGCCTTCCACGTTGGAGGGCTTACGCCTCGATGGTCGCACTTCAGAACCCTCACAGTCCCTCTTGAACTGTTTAGGTGTTAGATGGTGCCGACAGCCAGTACCCAGGGATGCAGGTGGGGCAGCGCCAGGACGAGGATGAGGACGCTGCTGTGGTTCTTCCTGACGAAGACGCGGAGGCTTTCAGAAGCTCTTCCATCGGTACGTTGACTTCAGGCCATGTACTACGGAGCGGCCTTGTCTTCAACCCTGACCTCTTATATCTCAGCTTCTGAGAAGAAATCTTCTGGCGTCTGTTTCCTGAGGTGTAAATAGCAAATGAGGAAAGTCAATTGAGAAGTTATTATCCTTTTTTTGATCTAAATCCTGTGGTTGCGTATTGACTTTGTGTAAATATGTGTATTTGTGTTTTAATTGGAAACTTGTCACTTAACCTCTCTTTCTCTGATTTTGAAGCCCTTCAACAAGCACATTTGTTGAAAAGCATGTCCCACAGCAGGCAGCCCTCTGACAGCAGTATAGATAAATTTGTCTCAAGAGGTGAAGCTGCTGAGCCAGGAGGTCAGGAGAACAAGGTGAGACACTTAGGCCCGAGACTGCTCAGCATCCTGAGCCCCAGTGAGCGTTCAGCATCGCCCTGGCTGCTGCCTGTCCGTCGAGCTCTTGGCTTTCCCGTCGCTGAGCTTTTGCTCAGCCCTCTCCCCTTCGCGTATTGACCTCTTCCCGGGTCTGCTCTGCTTTTCTGCCTCTCCAGGTGTGAGCGTGTCCTCACCGTCTGGTGGTCATTCACGGCCTTGCAACATTCTTGGTTTTGTTCCATTGACTTGATTTATTTGTTTGTTTATTTATTGTGGTAAAATACTCATAACATAAAATTTACCGTCGTAATCATTTTTAAGTGTACAGTTCAGTGGTATAAAGTGCATTCACATTGTTGTGCAGCCATCACCACCATCCGTCCACAGAACTTTTCTCATCTTCCCAAACTGGAACTCTGTCCCCATTAGACACTAACCTCCGGTTCCCCCAGCCCCTGGCCCCTGTCACCCACCATTCTGCTTTCTGTCTCTATGGATTTGATGACTCCAGGGACCTCGTATACGTGGAAACACGCAGGATCTGTCCTTTTGTGACGGGCTTGTTTCACTCAGCAGAACGTCCTCAGGGTGCATCCATGTTGTAGCAGGTGTCAGAATGTGTTTACTACATTTTGCTTTTCTCCTCATCTCTTGATGGACACGTGGGTTACTTCCACATTGTGGCTGTTGCAACTAATGCTGTTATCAATGAGTGTACAAATACCTCTTCAAGACCCTGATTTCATTTCTTTAGGGTATATATCAGAAGTGGAATTGCTGGATCATGTGATAGTTCTGTTTTTAATTTTTTGAGGAAGCACTGTACTGTTTTCCACAGCAGCTGTACCATTTTACATTCCTACCCACAGTGCACCAGCGTTCCATTTTCTCCACATCTTCGCCAGCACTTGTTATTTTCTGCTTTTTTTGAGAGTGGCCATCACACTGGGTGTGAAGTGGTGTATCATTGTGGTTTTGATTTGAATTTCCCTGATGATTAGTGATGTTGAGCATCTTTTCATGGGTTTATTGGCCATTCATATGCCTTCTTTGGAGAAATGTCTATTCAAGTCCTTTGCCCATTTTTTAATCAGGTTGTTTGGGTTTTTTTTGTTGCTGCTCAATTGTCCATTGAACTATTTTAAAATTATCTCTGTTGCTTTTACCTTTTCCATGTAAGTGTCCTGTATTCCCAGTTAATTTTAAATTCCTTGAGGGCAAGAAGTAGTGTTTCGTACTTAGTCCCTCCGTGGATGCTCAGTCACCGTAGCGACCTCGGCTGTTCCTTCTGGGCCCCCTCGCACCAGGCCCTCCGCTCGCAGCTTTGGGCTCCCCCAGGCTCTTTCCTCTGCCCGAGGAGCTTCCCCCGGATGCCAGGTCTCGGCTGCCCTCCTGTGTGGCTCCCTCCCTGCGCATTGGGCTCGTCCCTGCCACGGCCCACGTGGCCCTGGGTCAGGACTCCCTCTGGCTGGTCTGATTCTGCTCTGCCATGGCCCGTGAGCTTGGGCACCTGTGGGTGAAGGTAGGCGTCTCTGAATCCCCAGCGCCTGGCACAGCTGCTGTTCTGGAACTATTTGTTGGATGAACTAACGAATCAATGGGTGGGCTCCATGATTATAAGACAAACAAGTGTCAGTTTTTCTGTTCCAGCCCTGCCGGATCAAAGGCGACATTGGCCGGTCCAGGGATGAAGATTCTGCTCCTCTTGTCCATTGCGTCCGCCTTCTGTCTGCTTCATTTTTGCTAACTGGGGAAAAGCACGGTAAGTGTAGAAAGGCAGGTGCAGAGTTGAAGGGAATGACTTTAGGTTTCAGAGGTCATCTTGGGAACCAGCTTCGTGCCTGTTTGCAGCAGACAGAGTAGAATCTGGGGACGAGCTTTGGTTTTCACTGACCGGTGGGGGAGGGAGGGGAAGATGGGAGCAGCTGGTTTAGTGGGTCTAGTTTTGTGTGTTTGGAAGCTAGATATCTGCTGCTTTGAAGCTGAAGGTGACCCAGGTGTATTCGTTTGCAGCCTTGGTTCCGGATAGGGATGTGAGGGTCAGTGTGAAGGCACTGGCGCTCAGCTGTGTTGGAGCTGCTGTGGCCCTTCACCCTGAATCTTTCTTCGGCAGACTTTACAGAGCACCGCTTGACACCATGGAATACCCTGGTATGTTCAAAGTTTGTATCTTCCTCCTCGACGTTTAATCATTATTTTGAAAACTATTTCAAACCGTCTTGACTATTTTAGTTTTAGAGCACTAAGTTTTCTGAGCTAATTTGCGGCATTTGAGGTGTGTTCTCCATAAAACACATAAATAGTCATGTTTTTAGCTTCCCGGACCCCCTATAGGTGCAGTGTTTAGTTGAAACACATACAACAAAGCGATAGAAATCTGGGAACGTCGGAGCGGATTTGCGTATGAATTGGATCTATACCAAAACCACAAATTGTGTATAATCAAAATTGCTTTGGGCCACACCACCCAGGCCAGGTGTTCACACTCAGAGTCAGTGGGCACCGAGACCAGCTGGGGCAGCAGCAGACCAGTCTCCTGTCATGCATGTTCTGGGGCGTATTCTCACGATGGGGTGAACGGTGGGCAGACTCGCTTTCCTAAAGTTATCCTCCCGCCTGCTCTCTGTCTTTCCTTGGGCAAGGGGACACCCCATGCTTTTGAGTTTATATTAGGTTAAGTGTGGACAAGTTTGAGGTTCTCTAGTAATTTTTTGAGATGAAACCTTGGAATTTTGATTATTGGCTGACAACCTGGAATTATAATCCAGAAAATCTGTTGTGTTGAAGGATGAGTATAGAGTCTTTAAACCCCGAAACGTTTTTACCACTGATGGTTATTATATTCAAGTCTTTTCTAGATTAGGATCACTGCCTCGCCCTCTTTTTCTTTCCTGAGAATTCAGCCTTTGCCCTGAGTTAGAAAGTTGACGGTAGGGACTTGTACAGTGGCCGGCTGTCTCTCTCCACAGAGGAGCGGTACGTGTCAGACATCTTGAACTACATCGACCACGGGGACCCACAGGTCAGAGGGGCCACAGCTATCCTCTGTGGGACCCTTGTCTCCTCCATCCTCAGCAGGTCCCGCTTCCACGTGGGAGACTGGATGGGCACCGTCAGAACTCTGACAGGTAACGGCGAGTGTTCGCTTTTCAGTTTGTCTCTTCCAGATGGCATTCTCATGTTCAGGTTCACATGAAGGTGTTTGTTCCTTGCTCTTCCGATCAGGAAATACATTTTCTCTGGCGGACTGCATTCCCCTGCTGCAGAAGACTTTGAAGGACGAATCTTCTGTTACTTGCAAGTTGGCTTGTACAGCTGTGAGGGTGAGCATAATCATTTGTGGAAATCATTTCTTCGATTAGTGGAAATTTTACCGATGTTACAGTTAAAATTGGAGCTTAACATTAAATATTTCCAGACATTCTAAACAATAATAAACATCTGTGTGTCCACCACTCAGCCTTAGAAGGAAAACATTGCCAACAGTTAAGGTTTAATAGACTTTGATTTAAATCTCAGAATATTTGTTTGAAGTATACGTTCCCTAAAGGGTGTCTATACCTTGCTCACATTAAGTGTAAAACCTGTTGAATTGAAAAAACAGCTCTTTCAGGTCCATAGAATGGATAGAGTTAAAGTGGGGCATAGGGGTTATTTAATCCCCTTTGTTCTTTGTGTCGAGGGACAGCCCCGGTCCCTTATGTGTTGGGAACTTCATATCAGCCGGTCCCTACATCACAGCTGCCGGTCAACAGCAGTCCAAGCTAACCAGTAAAAACCAAAACAAAAAGCCTTCAGTTGTCAGACTTACGGGATACCGTCCCTTTTTAAAATTTCACGGCCCGGCCAGAATTGCTCCTTAGTTCCAGTTGTCTGCCAGGTTTCAGTCAGTCTGTCTTTGCTGGAGCAGAAGGGAGGGGGTTTGCAGCAGGCAGCAGGCCGCGCGTGGAACTGCCCACGGGCGTGCTCAGGGCTCGGGGGAGGGTGCAGCCTCGGAGGCCCATCCTGTCCGCTCCTGTGACCGAGGGCAGGGTCGCGTCAGGAGGGGCTCAGGTGCTGGGTCCCGTGTGCTGGGCCCGCGGCTGAGCTCGGGTTTAGCAGTGGTGGTGTGGCGCGTGGTCGGTGATGACGAGGTCGGTGTCTGGGAGGAGAGGCCAGGGTAGAGGCAGAGACGGGGAGAAGAAAACCGTTTTGTGGAAGGGACACATTTACTTTGCAACTCGAGTTTGCGGAGGTGAGTGTATTTGATAAGTGTTTCTGAGAGATGTGGAAACAGGGCAGCATCCCTGTTGCTGTTAAAGGAAGACGGAGCGGGGGCGGTGGGGAGGGGTCGGCGTGGGAGGGGTCGGCGGAGGCCCACCTGCTGCCCGCCGTGCCTTCCAGCTCTGCGTCATGAGTCTCTGCAGCAGCAGCTACAGCGAGTGGGGGCTGCAGCTCCTCACTGACGTGCTGGCCCTGCGGAGCAGCTCCTACTGGCTGGTGAGGACGGAGCTTCTGGAGACCGTGGCAGAGATCGACTTCAGGTGAGTGAGTCGGGCTCGTTGGGTTGGCGAACCGCAGCCGCTCCCAAGTCTGAACAGGCGTTGGAAGGCCCGGTCCCCTGGTGCCAGTGGTGACGCTTAGCGAGTGACCCACGTCAGCATCCGAGTGGTTTGCACGGCTGCCGCTGCCCGTCTCCTCCTCGACTTTGCCCCCTTCCTGGAATGTTTACGTACAGGCAGAGGAGTGGAGTTTTCTGGTAGTCTTAGTCATCTAAGTGTTCTGGATGGTGTGAATAAAAGAGCTCGAACTTGTAAGACAGTGAAGCTTGTGTCACTTGTGCTTGTTTAAACGAGTGTACTTAATTAACACTGTACTGAACTTAGCTGATCTGTATTGTGTTGCAGTTAAAAATAACTTCTGATGCCTTGCAGTTTTTCATTTTCTAAGAGTAAGTTTTCTTTCCGGATGATTTCTCTCTATGCTTTCTTTTAGACGGGAAATTGTCCTTTATTGTCCAGGAATATTGTGCTTTTAAGCCGCCATTTATAGAGTGCTTGTTGTGTGCCAGGCTGGGCTAGGTGCCCTCTGTGGGTTACCTTCTCTCAACCTCACAACATCTCCGTGAAGTCAGGGTTGCTTTCACCTACGTCTCACAGACAGGACCCTGAGTGGGGCGGGCGGGGACCTTCTGGTCTTTGGGAGGCACCAGAGTCTCAGCCCCCTCCCCACAGTCTGCCCTCCCGCCTTCTTCGGTAGGCGTCTGAGCTAATTCTGTAGGGCGCTTGGGGTCTTTCAAAATAACACCTGTTTATATCCATTTTGAAGAAAAATAGTTTCCTGAGTAGTGTCTGACTGAATCTGGAGTCAGGAGAGCAGTGTAAATTCTACTTGTTTGGAAAACATGAGTCTTTCTGCTGTTTTAAGTAAGGCTGCCTCAGAGCCTTCCCTGGCTCTTGGTTAATGTGCTGGAACCGGCCGTCCTCCTTGCTCTGTCAGTGGTGCAGGCCATCAGCGGGTGTTTGTTCAGTAACTAAATTGTTTCATTGTGAAATATGTTCTTTTGTGTTAGGTTGGTGAGCTTTTTGGAGGCAAAAGCAGAAAACCTACACAGAAGGGCCCATCATTATACAGGGGTAAGCCCTTCATTTTTGTGAGGCCATGATTTAACTTCCAGGAAGCGCACTTTCCTGGTGGAGTAGAGTGTCTTGGAATGCGCTCTGTCCTAGATTCATTTCACGTGAAGTATTTATTGACATCATGAAAGTTGTGACTGTATGCGTGACTTTAGGACTAGTGATGTTGAGTTCTTCCTCGCTGGCTTTCCAAAACATCTGACCTAAAACTTAGTTAAACACAGAGATTATATCTGATTTTATTATCCTTCTTTCCAAAGCTTTTAAAACTGCAAGAACGAGTGCTCGATAACATTGTCATCTATTTGCTTGGGGATGAAGACCCCAGGGTGCGCCATGTTGCTGCAGCTTCGTTAATGAGGTACTTACCAATTATTTTATCTCTTTTCACTTGCTTGGTTAAAGTACTAAATGATATGAGAATGGGAAGAGAGGGGAAAATTCAGAGGACGTGGGGCAGTATTTCTAAATCTTTTGAGCTCACTGTCAGCTACTCTTAAACTATCAAAAAAGATATTTTTCACTACCTTAAGGGTCTAAAATGAAAATTTAAACAACAAAGTACTAGCTTCCTATTATAAAAGTAATGCACTTTCATGGCCAGAATTTTGAAATATGGAGACTAGCACTGGAAAAATCACCTTCAGTTCTACCATTGGAGATAACCACTGTTAACATTTTTTCCTGCATATCCTGTGTACAAGTTTCTTTTTCAAAATTGGGACAAAATGTACATGCAGTTCTGTTATCTGATAATTTCCACATAATGTATCATTAGCATCTTCCTGTTGGAAATACTCTTCTAAAAAAGAAATTTTAACTGGCATTGTTGTCTGGGGCGGCACCCTGTATTCAAATATATTCATATTTCCGTACTGAAGTGCATGACATCTCCTATAATGTGAGATAAATAAAGCCCGTAAATATTGTTTAAAAATTTTTTTAGTTAGTGGCCACTTTTTCACTAGGTAGTTGTGATAAATTTTTATATAAATATTATTTGGTTGGATATTAAATTTTTATTGATTTAAATATTGAATAATGGTTCAGTGACTATTGTTATACATAAATGTTTATGTGTAATTCTTTTTCTTAGAATTAATTCCTGGAAGTTGAGTTACTGGGCCAAGCAAGCTTTTTGATTTTTTTTCCTAGTAGCTTTATTGAGGTATAATTTTATATCTCTTAAAATTTACTCATCTTAAGTGTACAATTAAATGATTTTTGGTAAATTTACAGAGTTGTGCAACCTTCACCACAATCCAATTTTAGAACATTTCCATCATCTCAAAAAGATCTTTTGTGCCCATTTGCAATAATTCCCAGTACCCACCTGGCCACAGGCAACCACTAATCTACTTCCTGACTTTAGAGATTTGCCTTTTCTACACGTTTTATAGAAATGAGATCACATAATAAATAGATGGGACTTTTGTGTCTGGCTTCTTTTGCTTAGTTTTTGAGATTCATCCGTGCTACGTGGTGTGTTTGTTCCTTCCATTGTTGAATAGCATTCTGTTACATAGATAATACTCTATTTTATTTATACGTTCACCAGGTGGTATTATTATTTTCACTTTTGACTACTCTGAATCATGCTTTTCATTTCTCATGGGTAGATACCTCGAAGTGGGTTTTTATGGGTTTTGGTACTTATTGTGAAATTACTCTCCAGAAACAGATCCGTTTATGCTCCCACTCCCAGAATACGTTTGTGCCTGATTCTTCTCACCAAAACAGTATTTCAGAAGAAGTTAACTATGTGTCAGTTGTTCAGGCGGTCATTGGTATTTCTTATTAACATAACCTTTATCTTGTTTTAAAAGTAGTACATGTTTACTGAACAAAATTTAGGAAAAATGTAAAGAAGGAAATAAAAATCTTTGTCATCAAACTACTCAAAGAAAACCAGTTACATTTCGGTGGATACTCCTTTGGTTTTCAGTGTGGTCATTTGCATTTCTTTGGTTACTTGTGAGGTGTACCTTTTCATGGATTTAACTGGATTTATATAACTTACTTGATCAAAGATCTTGGATCTTTACCATTTTCTGTGAATGATAGTAATTTATTAAACCTTAGGAAAAAATTGTACTTATGACCAGGTCTTCATGGAGGAAAGAGACTTTCTCTAAAGACACTGGGTTTGCAAACTAATGTGATGAGACAGTCGACTGTTTCTAAAAGTTATGGGCCCGTCTGTGGGCGTGTGAGCGCTCACACGGGGTGTGCCGGGTCCTGATTGCAGGGCGGAGCCCGTGTGCCCCCTGCATTCTGCCTCTGAGTTCACTTTGGATTTGTGAGGGACCTCAGCTGGAGCTCTGCACCCGGGAGCGTGTGGGAGGGTTTTGCAGACGTGAGTAAGGGACAGCCCCCGGCATTCAGATCTGCCCTGTGCTCGGTGCTTCCTGTGCACCGTGGCTTCACGCACTTGTTGATGCTGATCAAGATGGTTAGAAAGAGAACTTTCAAGGTTTTTAAAATCAAAGCATTTAATTATGTGTGGAGAGATGTATGTAACTGTATGACAGCCAGGAAGAGAGTCCAGCGCCTGGTCTTTTCAGAGCGGGTGTGTGGGGGAGTGGCCCTGCGATCGGAGCCTCTGCTCTTAATTCCCCTGAGGAAGGAAGTGTCTGTGGGTAGCCGGAGGGAGGGGATCACAGGTGGGTTTCAGGTACTCTCTAAGGGAACTAAACCTTGCTTTTATGTCAGGCTTGTCCCGAAGCTGTTTTATAAGTGCGACCAAGGACAGGCTGACGCAGTCGTGGCCATGGCGAGAGGTCAAAGCAGCGTTCACCTGAAGCCTCTCATGCACGAGGCGCAGCCTCCATCTCACTTCTCCGCCAGCACCATAACCAGGTACTCCTGCTAGCCGAGGAAGGCGTGCCCTGGGCTCACTCTAAAGCCTCGTGTTTTCTAGAGAAAACGCTTGGAATAGGCGTTCCTCCCTTGATGGGGCGCTTCTCTTTTTCAGGGTCTACCACCCACCTCTTCATTTAAGTAAGCTCTGCTGCAGCCACACAGCAGTGACATCGTAAATCGTGTGATCTGTTTGTTATGAGCCACATACCGACAGCTGTATTTTTCCCTAGGACTCTAAAGCTATGTCTTCTCTAAAAACTTGTCCTTAAAATTTTCACTTTATTTGTGTTGCCTGTGAAGAGTATAGTTATGTCATGACATTAATGTTTAGGTGAGCAGGTTGTTAAAGAGTGTCAGTGTTATTTAAGTTTATCACTAGTTCAGTGATGTGCAGTTATCATTATTCACATTTTTTGGTGAGAGTCTTTTAAATACAATTTCAAATGGTTGTACACAGCCCATTCTTTTCTATGTCTTTTAGACTAGAAGACTAACATAGACTGTGTTTTTTATTGTTGAGGACAGGACACTGAGGGAAACCAAAGTGAATCAACGCTAATCCTGCCTGGGCTTCATTTATATAGTTGGGGAATTAGAATTTGTATGTAACTACAAGGAGGGATTGAAATTGACGCATGCCATGAATGGAGTATGGAAAAGTGGCCGTGCCCTAGTGGGAAAGGGCCTTCTTTTGTCCAGAATCAGGAGTAGATTCATGAAGGATTTCTTTTAACTTAAAGCTTGAAAAATGGGCAGCTTTGGACACGTAGAGAGATTGCAGGCAAGGCTGTGTTGAAGAGAACGTTGCTCCAGTGCTGTGGTGTTGGGAATTGGAGGAGGAGAGGGGTGATTTCAGCCATTTTCCTAGAATAATGACCACATTTATTCCCAGTCTTTCTTTAACTTAAAAGTCAAGACTGCTTTAACCTCTTGTAGCCTTTAATCTTAAAATTTTAAGTGCCATTTGAATTTTGAAAATGTCATAAGCTTCAGTGGTAGATTATAAGTCTCCACATCTCTTTCTCATTAGAATATATAGAGGCTATAACCTACTACCAAGCATAACAGACGTCACTATGGAAAATAACCTTTCGAGAGTCATTGCAGCAGTTTCTCATGAGCTAATCACATCAACCACGAGGGCGCTCACAGTAAGACTCTTTTGGTTGGTCTTAATGAGGTTACTTTTCAGTAGTTGTGTGTGGTCAGTTCTTAACGGTAGGGTGCTTGTATTAGAGCTCTTATATGTGCGGCTTACTAAGAAATTGTGCTTCTGTGAATAAAACCTGGGTTTGTTCCAATGGGAATGGAAACAACTTTTTTTTTTTCTGAACATTAAATATGTTCATTGTAAAAAAGTTCAGCCAAGGGAACTCCCCAGCGGTCTGGTGGTTAGGAATCGGCGCTTTCACTGCCGCGGGCCTGGGTTCAGTCCCTGGCTGGGAACTAAGATCCCACAAGCCGCGCGTCGCGGCCAAAGAATTAAAATCAATCAATCAATCAATCAGCCAGTTTAGGAAGACATAACAAAGAAAAGAAAAACTACCATAATCTGAATTGGTAGTATATCAGAAGTTTAAAATATCTCTAGAATAATTGACTCAGTGACTTTATAATATATACGAAGCAGAAAAAAATCAGAAATGCCAACAAAGATTTTTGTGTAATGTGATTATCTGTATCATTATTTGTGATGCTGAAATTGTAAAAGAACCATAATATCCAAGAGTCCAAAACTGATTAAATTATGATTATAACTAAATTCTGTATAGATGGTGGTATGTTTATTATGCACTTATTAACATGATGCTTTGGAGGATTTTTAACAATCTGTAGAGTGATCATCTGGATTATAATGAGTGAAAAAAGGCACAGTACAAAACTGTGTATGCTTGTGTACAGACAGATCTTGCTTATGAAAAATAATGTTCACATTAAACACATTTCTTACATACTCAAGAAAATGATTGGCAGAAAATTTCCAAAATAAATTTTAGGATTATGAATGATTATGCTTTTTAAGATATTCACAAATTTTCTAAAATGAACAAGTCTAACTTCCATAATCAGAAAAAAAGAATGTTGTACGAAAGTAGTGCCAATTTGCTGATTACCGGGTTAAATCTTGTCATTTATTTTATGTGACAGAAGGAATGCTTTCATGCTGTGAAAACTCAGACAATTATGATTAGACTATCTTGATAAGTATATAAGTGCCTTTCAAACTTAAATATTGTTTGGGCTGTCTGCAGTTTGGTCTTCCCTTGATTTGTTCAAAATATTATAAACATTATTTGTATTTATTGTGGCCTACAGATGTCAGACACTGTTCTAGGCTTGGGATGTAAAAACAAAGAGGATCCCTGCCCCTGTGGTTCTCTCAGTCTGGTTAGGGAGATGGACATTAATTAGCTCCAGCGCTGGAGCAGATGGGGTGGGGTGAGGTGGGGTAGGAAGGGCATTGCAGGTGGGGGCGGGGAGCATAGGATAATTAAAGTTCGAGGCAGAGGAGGTGCATCACTCCTGGCCTCTCCTCACGGGGATATAATCGACCCTCCTTAAACCTGTATCGCAGTTGTCCAGCTGTATCTTCTAAGGTATGAACTTGTATCATGGGAGGACAGATGTCTTATCGTTAGATACAGATCCCAATTTTGTTTTCATTGTTCAGACTCTTTACAAAGGGAAAAAGGAGGTTCAATTTAATAAACTTTTTTGGTGTTTGAGTGTGATTTTCTCATTCCTTTCTTCTTTAGTTCGGATGCTGTGAAGCTCTGTGTCTTCTTTCAACTGCCTTTCCAGTTTGCATTTGGAGTTTAGGTTGGCATTGTGGGTATGTATTTTCCTCGGCGCATGGCTGTCTACAATTATGTGATACAAACATAGTTATACGGATCCCTTTATTTCTTTCTTTTTAAGTCTCACCTTAACAGTTTCACCTTTTGGAAAAATACCCATTGGAATATTTGCTTCTACCCTGTTAGTTGTGTGGGAAGCTAGAGAAGGAGCTATTGGGAAATACTGAATTACTTGTAATTCTAATGGATGTCAGATGCTTACTCTTAAGCATTTTGGAGGATCTGAGGGTATGATTTGCAGGTTAATTTAAGGGAATTTGCATATGCTGGCAAAAGACGTTTCTAATTGGCTTGATTCTCTCCAAAATTATTCACTGTGTATTAAAAATTTAGAAACATTTTTCGTTTGAAATCAAATGTGAGCTATCGTGCAAAAATCGTAATCAATTACAAGAGTAATTTAGGAACTGTTATATTTATATTAGCAGTTCTCATTTAAAAATGATTTTCTTCTGGTAGATGGCCCTCATAGCACCTGTGAAATAATTCTGAGTCTTTGCAGCATTAAGGAGTAAGCTTTTGTTATGTATACTGATAACTGAGACAAATTTAGTAACTCACCGTCACATTTGGAAGGAAATCTGCAGATTTCTTGCGTGTGTCAGCGTGCAGCCAACTAACTTTGCTTGAAGTGGGTGCGTTCTCTGGTCCTGGGTGATGGCTTTCCTGTGTTGTAGATTCAGCATTAGACCTGACTTCAGAGCAACTCTGGTGTTGGGGTAAACGTGCTAAGTCAGAGTCGAAAGAGAGTTAAAAGTTATCAGAGTAACCAGTTCCAGTACTTCTAGTCAGATCTGCTACCTGATTTCCTTTCTCGGATGACTTTCATGGGACTGTGGTTACAAGAAGGATGCTAGTTCACAGTAGTAAAATCGCTTTATGAGCTGGCATGAAATGAACAGTGATGTGCCTTCCCTTTGGTTCATAAGAGAAAGCAAGGCTGTTATCTTAAAATTTTTCTGTAATTCGATCTTGCAAATGTCTGCTTTCAGAGTGCCCCCACTGAGCGCCTCTGATGAGTCTAGAAAGAGCTGTACTGTGGGCATGGTCACGATGATCCTGACCCTGCTTTCATCAGCCTGGTTCCCACTGGATCTCTCAGCCCATCAAGATGCTTTGATTTTAGCCGGGAACTTGCTTGCAGGTATTGGTACTGAGTTGAAAGAGGGATTCTAGGTCTTTAACTTTGGATTTCCTTTGGGGGGTGGCAGCGGTGAGCGTATGGAGGAAAAGCATTGAGGTCACTGCCAGGGATGGCTTGTTCCCTTAGTCAGAATTTCAGACATTACCGACAAGCATGAATGTGTACTGCAGGCAGCTATCCTGTGCCGAGTATTTTAAAGCAGCCCTTTCCCAATCTAGCCCCTCAGTTAGCTATAGGTAAACTCATTTCTAATTTCATTTTAGCGGGCACCGTGTGCAGGTACTGTCTCAGGCACGGGGGCCATGAGGAAGTGTGGTGTGTGGTCTCCGTGCTCAAGTTGAACGTAGGTTTGTAGCGACACACGTCAACAAAAGTTCCGTGGCCGCACAGAGCGGCTGTAGTCGCTCTCTGCTGGGGATTAGGACAGGAAACAAGACTTATGGGCTGGCAGGAGAGGGAACACCAGACAGGGTACAGCACAGGTGAAGGCATGGAGACGTGAAAAACTGTGTGACATTTGAGAGCTAAGTAGTGTTGGATGTTGTGTGCGGGTGAGGATGCGGACGGAGAATGTGCCTGGTGAGGGTCCGTCTCCGCTACTGAGGACTCAGTCCGTTTGCTCTGGGAGGTCGTCGAAGAGCCTCATGAAAGGGACTAACAATCTGGGTAGTGCTTTAGAAAGATCACTCGGCTGATGTGAATGTGGATTGGAGGAGAAGCCAGGGAAGCCCGTACGTAAGGCAAGATCAGGAGAGTCCGAACAAGATGATGGCCGTGGGTTGTGTGGGAAGAGGCCCCTTAAAAGAGAGTGAAGGGGGCAGAGTCCGCACGTCTGGATAACCAGTTGAGCTTCAGCTGTAAAGATCAGGAGGGGACTGTCACATCCTGGGTGGGTGTGTGATGGCAGCCTTCATGGAGGTCGGGGACGCAGATTCGGGGGGAGATGTCGGTTTCCTGTGCAACCTGAGGCATCAGTGGGCCCCCAGGTGGAGGTGTCCAGCAGACTCTCGACGTAGACGGGTCTGAAGGACTTACGTCTTGGCCCCATGCTGTGGAGCTGGGGAGGTAACGTGTGTGCCCGTATCACAGCCAGTGCCCCCAGATCTCTGAGGAGTTCCTGGGCCTCCGAAGAAGAGGCCAGCCCTGCAGCCACCAAGCAGGAAGAGGTGTGGCCGGCTCTGGGTGACCGGACCCTGGTGCCCATGGTGGAGCAGCTCTTCTCCCACCTGCTGAAGGTGGTCAACATCTGTGCACACGTCCTGGATGATGTGGCTCCTGGACCAGCAATAAAGGTAACTCCTTGCTTGGGCAGCTGTTTTCAGCTGGTCCAGATGGCTCCATGGGCTTCCAGGCATGCCTCTGTTTTCTCATCTGTCACTTCCTTATCCTCTTTTGCTTTAAAGAAACAAAATTGCTTATATCATGACACTAGATTTAACACCTAGATGTGCTCATCCAACTTATAGCCCGTTTGGTATCGTCTGTCATTTCCTGTCACCTCTGAGAGGGAGATACCTGGCTTTATTCTTGGGCTTTCAGCGTTGGCCAAGAAAGCTCAGCATTGAAGTTAGTCTCTCCCGAAATGTTTTGCTTTTCTTTGAAGTACAGTTCAGTGAAAACTATTCACACAGTGGATTTAAGATGGGTCAGTTCACTTGTAATTGTATCGGATGGTTCACTGTCTCTCCTGTCTCGACCACCTTGACAGCTCAGGTTCTCCTCTAGCTGCCAGTTTGTTTGCTTTTCTTTGAAGTACAGTTCAGTGAAAACTATTCACACAGTGGATTTAAGATGGGTCAGTTCACTTGTAATTGTATCGGATGGTTCACTGTCTCTTCCACCTTGACAGCTCAGGTTCTCCTCTAGCTGCCAGTTTGGTCCCCCTGCCGCTACAAGCTTCTCTCGAGTCCTTTCTCCCAGCTTAACCCCTGAATTGGTGTACTGCTTCTCTGACGCTGGCCTTCTTTGCAAAACCTCCCGGGCCCTGGACTCAGTCCGCTGCTTCGGCCGTCGACTCTTTAACCCCTGCTGGCCTGATTTCTGCCAGCTCCCCATGGCAACCCTCCCTGCCAAGACCCGCCTTTGACTCTCGTGGGCACTTCGCAGACCCTGTCTCACCTCCTCTCTGCATCTCCCAGGACCACCTCTCCTGTACTGAGACGTTCTCTCTGGTTGGCTTCCGGATTCTCGGACCCCTTTCTACTGCGTGGGCACTTTCCTGGTTCAGTCTTCTTACCACCATTCGTGCTTTCCAGGGCTCTGTTCTCGGTCGGCCCCTCTCCATATTCTCCGGGCCAGGGCTGTCCAGTGCAGCTCTCTGTAAGGATGGAAACGTTCCATCTACACCAGCCGGGACAGTAGCCACCAACCGCATGTGGTACCCGAGCACGTGAAACGTGGCCACAGGGCAGCTGAGGAACTGAACTTCCAATTTTGTTTGTCATTAAATTTAAATGTAAGTAGCCACATGGAGATCGTGGCTCTAGCGTGAGACCGGGCAGCTGAGCGCAGTCAGGTCTACTCTCAGGTCCTCGGTCTCTAAGCAGGGGAGACCCCAGACCTGTCTTCGGAGTCCAGTGTGGCCAGCTGCCATGGGTCACCTCTACTTGGGCGATCCATAGACATCTCGTTCGGTCTGCATCTGGCCTTCTTGGTCTCCTACTCCGCTGATGCTTCTCCCCGTCTCTCGCTCCATATTTTTCAAGCTAGAAAACGGGAGTCATCACCACTCTTCATCTTGCTCACCAGATTCTTTGTTTTCTCTCCTAAGTATCTTGCAGAAAGCCCCTATGTGTATATGCATACATGCATATACATTTACATATATACATACACGCTCACGTAGGTGCACACGCGTATACACACTTTCCTCTATGCTCACTGCCGCTGTTCTGGTCCAAGCTGTTGTAGCATCTCATTTGCACCACTGCAGTGGCCTCGCTGAAACAACATTATTAACATATCATACAGTTACAGTGCAATTCACATACCGTGCACCTCACCCATTTAAAGTGTATGACTCTGTTTTAGTACACCCAGAGTTATTTGGCCATCACTACAATCCATTTTAGAACTCAAAGAGGAACGCTGTGCCATTTGGCTGTCACCCCCCAGCCCTCCCGTGCCCCCCAGCTCCAGGCAACCACTAAGCTACTTTCTGTTTCTGTAGATCTGCCCGTTCTGGACATTTCACGTCAGTGCAGCTGCACAGCTGGTGTCCTTCGTGACTGGCTCCTTTCACGAAGCATGTTTTCCAGGTGCAGCAGCTTCTTTCCCGGTCTCTCTAGCCCTTCTCTGTCAGCCACTGTGCCCTTTGTGCAGACAAGGCTCCAAGGTGTAGGGTGGCCTCTCTCAGGTCGCGGAGGGGTGAGCAGCAGAGCTGAGGCGCCCGCGCCACCGCCTCCTGCCGTGTGGGGCTGGGGCGTTCTGTACTGTCCTGTGTATGCGGAGTGTGGGCTCTGTGGAGGGTCCGGGTTTGTTGCCTCCTACCTCTGCTGCTTTTTAGCTGTGACCTTGAATAAGTCACTTCATCATCGCTGAGCCTGTTTCCTCATTTGAAAACGGAGTTCAGAGCATTGCTTCGTACCCTGTTTCACGCCCTGGCTCCCAGAGGGAGCCCCATCACTTGCTATTGGAGGTGGCATGCCAGGGCTCCAGGGGCCTCCTGAGGCCCCGCCTGAGGGCTCCTCCGTCTCTGAGCGTTCATGGTGCTCCCGTTAGGGGGTGCTGGGCCAGTTTGCACCACATGCAGTTGTTGTGTGGCTAAAGTGGGTGGTACCTGTACGGAGTCTGAGCCCCATAAATATGGATTCAAAGAAGAGAAATGGATTGCACGGGTGAATGGTAGAAGCACATACCATAGTTTTCAGTTCTGTGTTGGTTACACTTCCTTCACAGTTTGTTTTCTGTTTTAGGCAGCCTTGCCGTCTCTAACAAACCCGCCTTCTCTGAGTCCAATCCGACGGAAGGGAAAAGAGAAGGAACCCGGAGAGCAGGTGTCTGTACCCGTGAGTCCCAAGAAAGGCGGTGAGGCCAGTCCAGGTGTGAGGCCATGGCGGGGGAGGGGGAGGGGACGGGCTTGGGGGGGCCTGTCTGTATTACATTGGTTTAGGACTAAAGCTTACGTTCATGTCAAGGTTAATATTACAACTTGGTAGTCTTTGGAAATAAAATACGTAGCAATGAAGCCAGAGAAATGCTTTCCCCAGGTGTGGTTTCAGGTATTGAATATTACTTAGTGTACACAGACCACATTTTGGTCTTAGGCACGTCTGAGTGTAGCTTGCCAATGTGGGGTCCCAACCGTCTGCAGGTGTCTGGCCCACAGCAAGGCGCTGCGCCCCATGCTTCCCATGCTGTGCCTCCCCCCTTCTCCTCTTCTCACTGATTTTCAGTAAGGGAGGGGGTGTAGACGGCTAGGAATAGAGTGGGGTAACATCGTTGATTCTGATGTGTGGAGAATTCTGAAATAGGAAATGGAAATTTTACATGTGGAAGGGCTGAGGGAGAAGTAAAGTGGGGATCAAATCATCTGAGTGAGACAAACCTGAGAAATTGATAGACACTTGGAGGGGAAAGTCTTGGAATAGAAGGGGCCAGAGTGACCATGTGACTCTGCCTATGACGTATGCGGTCCGTGCCACTCTTGGTGGGCACAGAGCAGAGGTGACCAGACGCCTGTCTGCTTGTGCTGCCACCAAGTCTGTTCACATGCCACCTCACAGTGCTGGGGCCGGACGTGACTCTCCGTTCATTTTGCTTAGAAAGTGTTTATGTTAAGCATTTTATTAATTTTAAAACTTTATTTAATTTCTTGGCTGCACCACACGGCTTGTGGGATCTTAAGTTCCCCGACCAGGGATTGATTGAACCTAGGCCCCAGCAGTGAAAGCATCAAGTCCTAACCACTGGACCACCAGGGAATTCCCTATGTTAATTTTTTTTTTTTTTTTTTTTTTTTAGAGTTCTGAAAATGCTTATTCATTCAGTTCAGCAGTAAAGCATTTTAAAAGAAACTATTTTCTAAGTATTGATGATGATACCAGTGGAAGGTTTACCAGCTAAAAAGCTTCGGAACTTTATAAATGCAAAGTTATCAGTATGTGGTTGATCATCTTTCTGATGGATTAAATAAACTAAGGACCCCAAATCACAAATCTTTAAAACCTTACACAGTGCTTGGCATTTAATGTCAGCTTAATGATAGTGTGTGTACCCTTACGGTTTTCAGAGCATGTTCACGTCACCCCTGTTTGATTGCTTACAGGGCTCATGACCTAAGTCGACCAGAGGTCAACCCCGTCGTGTCCCTGGGAGCCTTGTGCTCCGAGAGGTTTTGAGATTGACTGAAGGTCACGTCAGGTGTTCCTCTAACTCACAAGCAGGCAGCCAGGCCAAAGCAAGCACATAGTAGCATCACACTGCTTTTCTTTGTTTTCTTCTTTCTATTTTAGTTTGTCATATTTTGGGCAGTACTCAGAGTCTACTTATGTTCATTAGTCAATTTCTTGTTATTGCTAATCAATCAAAAAGTCAGGAAAAATTTGAATTTTATCCTGCTAGAATACTATAAAAATAATTATTACTAGCAATCTTTTTTAAACTTGGTGTGTGTTTACTTTTGATCTAAAAGTTTATTTTGTGTGGTGTGTTTAAAGCCTCTCGACCATCTGAAACCTCAGGGCCTGTTGCAGCAACCAAGTCCTCGTCACTGGGGAGTTTCTATCACCTTCCTTCTTACCTTAAATTGCACGATGTCCTGAAAGCTACACACGCAAACTACAAGGTACTGCTTCTTTTGTAAAAATACCCTCATTCACACATTTCAGAGGATTGTCGATGTTTTTCTTCAGATTGTAGCTTATAGGCATACACATATAAGTAAGTAAGTTAGGCCTTTGGGATATGAGTTACAATTAGCTTTTCCAACTTTGTCTTTCAGCTTTGTTTACAGTAGCTTCCATCATACAAAAATTTAGGATTTTCATTGGAAAAGTGATGTCTTTATGATTTATTGATGCCGTGTCTGGGCATCCCAAGATCGCCCCTGTTCAGAGATCCGCTAGAAGGTCTTGTGGGACTGAGCATGTGGTTGTACTCACAGCGAGGGTTCCTCACGGCAGGGCGGGGAGGACACACAGCCAGCCCCTGAGGGGAAGGATGCTGGCGGAATCTGGAGCAACCTCTGCCCCCCATGAGGGCCCCTCGGCGGGCCCCACCCGCCCCTGCCCTCAACTAAAGTGCAGCCGCGCGCTGGTCACAGAGGCTCTCTCTGCCTTCGCAAGCCAAAACTCACGCTCGCAGAGGAGAGCAGGGGCTCGGCGTCAACACATTGTTTGCTAAGGCAGTCCAGGCACAGTGAGCCCCGCTTAGTGCTCAGGGCGGCTCTGACGTCGGTCTAGGGAACTGTTTACTGGCTGCGTTCCCAGGCACCCCCGAGGGCCGACCTTGCAGGCAGCTTTCTGGAAGGATAGCAGTCTGCTCTGTTGTTTCTCTTGCACAGGTATGTTTCTTGCTTAGGACTTCCTCATTCTGAGATGATGATGATGATGATATTTTATTTATTTATTTTTCTGGCTGCGCCGCGTGGCTTGCGGGATCTCAGTTCCCTGACCAGGGATTGAATCCTGGCCACAGCAGTGAAAGCCCAGGATCCTAACCAGCAGGCCACCAGGGAACTCCCCTTATTCTAAGATTATTAAGGAACATATCCCACGGTTTCATTTTGGGCTTTTCATTGTTTTCTTCCATTCAGTTTTTTGTGTGTTTCGACTATTCTGTCTGCAATTTGTTAGATGTGAAGTATGCATCTAACAGGTTTTTTTTCCAGCTGCCTAACCAGTTGCCCCTACAGTTTCCCACATAGTCCATTTTCTGGCACTAATGGGTTTGAAATACTATCTTTATCACATACTAAATTCTCATAGTTCTATATTTCCATTTGCTGCTTTATTATATCAGTCTGTCCGTCTGTTCGTCCATTAGAAGCACACTTCCTGATTATTGTAGCTTCATAATGTATTTTTGAGGAGATCAGTTACCCCATTTTACTTTAGAATTTCCCTGGATATTCTTATTTATTTTTGCATATGGACATGAGAATAAGCTTATCTAACTCCGAAGAAAGTTGAGAGTTTTTCCATTGGGATTGTGTTAAATTTGTAGATTAATTTGGGGAGAACTGATATCTTAGATGTTAAGCTTGCCTGTCCAGAGTGTGAGATGCTTTTTTGTGTGTTGGAAACTTCCTGTATGTGACTCAGAAGCACATGAAATTTAAAGAATTTTAAAAGTTATTTTAAAAGATACTTCACATAGATCTTGCACGTTTTTTCATAAATGTGACCCGTAGTCATCCTTTGTTTAATTACCATTATATCTTTGGCCCTGACCCTTCTCTCAGTCTGTTAAATGGGGGAAATTGCTACATGATTTCATTCAGTTGGGCCCTTTAGGATCTTAACTTAATACCTCTTAAGACTAATTTAATATTTTGTTGTAGCCAGACTGAAAGGTTGTGTCTGAATTTGATACTGATTTCCCCCAGGAATCTTAATGGGTGGAAGAGGACATGTGTTTTATATTTTTGGATATGCTGCTTATCAGGCAGTGGTTATGATGGGCATTAAACGTTCTTTTTCTCATTATGATAGAAGGTTAGGAATTATTTCTTTCGGTAGCGTCAGTATACGTTGGAAGACGCCTTTGAAATTAGTGTTTATATAGCTATCCGGAAGAGTAATTTCCTTTCCAAGGCATTGTCCAGTGCTAAAAACAAGCAAACAAACAGAACCCCCCCCCGCCCCCCACGGTGAGCGTCGCGCTGCCTAGCAGAACACACCACAGCAGACAGTGTGTGTCTGTGTCAGGTGACCGGGCTGCTGCCAGTAATCATGTGTTCCTTCTCTCCCTCCACTTTCCGAAGGTCACCTTGGATCTTCAGAGCAACACCGAAAAGTTTGGGGCTTTTCTGCGCTCTGCCTTGGATGTTCTCTCTCAGATTCTAGAGTTGGCAACACTGCAGGACATCGGGAAGGTTTGTGTTTCCTTTCTTCTCATTGAGCTGTAGCTGGCACACTTGAAGTGTACCCTGGGCCTAGTGCCTCCAGGGTGAAACCCCACCATCCCGGCACATTCACAAAGTGGGGAGAAGGTTCTGCAGTCTGGGCACTTGAGTCTGATTCTCGTCTTAGCCTGAAGCTTCTGGGGGCGGGGTTCTGTTTGTATCCTGTTTTCACTTTTTGCTGTAAATTAGCTCAGACCCAGATGAATTAAAAAATTCGTGGGTTTAAAACTGTTGACAGAGTCCTTTACTTTATTTGACCTTCGCACATGACAAGGTCAGAGTAGTCTCTGGGGTGTGGCTTGTTCCTCTGGTGCCTCAGGAAGCAGCAGAGCTGTGCTTGAGGCTCGTGGATTTCGGTTCCAAGCCCAGGAACCTCCGTGCACCACCCTCATGTTGTGGGGACATGTTCAAGCACACGGGAGAGTTAAGAGGTCGTGTGGTGAGTGCCCGTGTCGTGTCCACGACCAGATCCAGCAGTTACCGTTTTGTCCACTTGCTCTGCTGTGTTTGGATCCACCTGTCCAGCTACCGGGGCATCTTAGTTTCTCATGAATTTCAAAGTGAGTTACCAATAGCCCTCCTTAAACATGGGTCTCTTAGAAGTGGAATACAGTGAAGTTCCTTTGTTTTCATTTCTCTCCATCTTTTTCTCGATATGCATAAAGCTTACCTGGCTTTAATCATTGTACACATTGTCTTCTGTTTCTCCTTACTGTCCCTTGTACTTTTTCCACACGTCAACTCAGTGGGTCGGAGCAGCGCTTAGTCCAGGGCTAATTCTTCTACCATCGAGGCAAGGCCTCCCTGGTTCTAGCCGGTGCCCCGTAAACCCAGCTGGGGAGAGCAGTCACCGTTCCAGCCCTGTGTGAGTTCGGAGCACTGTGCCCTCTGACCCTTCCTTACGCACGTGTTGAGCGGCTCCCAGGGCCTCCCCTGGTCTACAGAGTCCTCTCTGGGAGCTCTCTCTTCTTTGGAACCCTCACTGTTTCCGCTTCCCCGGACTCTCAGCTCCTCCTCAACTCGGGGGGTCCCCTGAGCTCTGCTCTGTCGCTTGCCCTTGTGCCACCACCCAGGAGCTCTCTGAGGGCAGTGAGCTGGGGCAGTCGTAGGGCTGAGTTGCTGGTTTCCCATTTCTCAGGGATCCCTGTCCTCCAGTGCTTCCTGGTCACTGTCTTGGAACTGTGGTTTCATATATTCATATATTGGGTTTTTTTGGTTGTTTGGCTGTAGGGTAAATCTGGTCCCTCTTACTCCATATTGGCCAGGAGTGGAAGTCTCCCTTCATTATATTGTATGTTAATATTCGTGCCTGGGACTTGTTTCCTTGAAGGCCACTAACAGCAGCATCCTTTTCTCACCTATTTTCAGTGCCTAACTCAGTTTCTGTTGCACACGAAGCATTTCGTGTTAAGAGACTTGGTTCTTTGTCAGGCAACTTGTGACGTGAAGGTTCTGGTCATAATTCTTCCAGTTCTCACTTCTTTTTTTTTTTTGCGGTACGCGGGCCTCTCACCGCTGTGGCCTCTCCCGCTGCGGAGCACAGGCTCCGGACGCGCAGGCTCAGCGGCCACGGCTCACGGGCCCAGCCGCTCCGCGGCACGTGGGATCTTCCCGGACCGGGGCACGAACCCGCGTCCCCTGCATCGGCAGACGGACTCCCAACTGCACCACCAGGGAAGCCCCCTGTTCGCACTTCTTAGTTGCCTGCTGTGAGCTAGTGAAAACAAGGTGACGTGGAACGAACTCAACCCTGCAGAGTATAGCCTTGGATATCTAGTCTAATAGGAATAAATCAGAATCTTAAAAATACATGGTTCTGAGTATTTGAAATCAACAGAAATCTGTTGCTTTTAGCGCAGGAAATATACCAAACAAATGAAGTGAGGGGCCTTTTCAATGTAGTTGGTCTGATAGAAGCAGTGTCTGGGGACCAGGTGGGCGGTGATGGGGGAGCTGCTGATGCTGGTGCCTGGGCCGGTTCATGTCTTCAGGGACCTTGGATAACATGGACCTCATTTCTGAGGCTGGTAAAAACAGTTTGTGAGAACAGTCATTTGAAGGCAGTCATTTTGGTCATTTTTGCAGGTTGCTGTCGGACACAGGACCTTACTCTAAAGGGAAATGTCTAGGGCTTTTTGCGGTAAAGCACACTTGAGGTGGTATGTGCTACGTTCAGCTGAACCTCTGCAGGGGCCCCACAAATGCAGGGCTTTCACTCCTTTGTAGACTCTGAGCTCCTGCCCCGACAACAGGGCTGGATGCCGAGGGCACAGCAGATCCTTGACGCACAGTTTCTGGATGAATGAGAGAAAGAAAGAATGTTTAACTGCATGAAAGGAAGGGTGAGACATGGCTGCTTAGATTTCCATGCTTTTTACTGACTTTCTCTGCTCGCAGTACGTGAAAACCTTCTTCTGACTGTGCTCTGATGTTTACTGTTGTACACAATTTAAATGGAGGCTGTCCAGTGGCCTGCTCTCCGTGCAGAATTCACCACAAGTATCACCACAAGTATTCACCACAAGTATTGCTTACTTTCATGTCTTGCTGTCTGTCCTTTGCAGTGTGTTGAAGAGATCCTGGGGTACCTGAAATCCTGCTTCAGTCGAGAACCAGTGATGGCAACTGTTTGTGTCCAGCAGGTCAGAAAGCAGTTTCTTTGAAGCCCTTCACCCCGGCACGCTGATGTAATGCTGCCCGTCGTTCAGAAGGTGGTGCTGGTGGCGCGTCCGGCGGCCCCACCTGTCCCGCCTTTGCTCACTCCGCTGTTCTCCGGCCAAGAGGGGTGCTCCTCCCTCGTGGTCCAGGAGGAGGAGGCTCGCCCCCGTGGGGGCAGAGGATCTCAGAGGCTGTGCTGGCCTCTGGTCGCTTAACTGGTGTCCTGGTGTCCCTCCACTGTCCTGCGCAATCTGTAGTCTTGCTAACATACCCAGTTACGTATAGGTGGATTTGATGTTTGCGAGGGAGGCTCTGTGTTACTCCAGCCGTTGATGGCTCCACTTCTTCCGCTCTAGCTGCTGAAGACTCTCTTTGGGACAAACTTGGCCTCCCAGTTTGACGGCTTATCCTCCAACCCCGGCAAGTCTCAAGGCCGCGCGCAGCGCCTTGGCTCTTCCAGCGTGAGGCCGGGCTTGTACCACTGCTGCTTCATGGCTCCATACACCCACTTCACCCAGGCCTTAGCCGACGCCAGCCTAAGGAACGTGGTGCAGGCAGAGCAGGACCACGACACCTCAGGGTAACCTTCTGATAGTCTCCTGTGTTCAGAGAACTCTAGAAAATGTGGTTTGCTGCAAAGATGCTGAAGGCATGGCCCTGCCTCCAGAGAAGCACGTGGTCCAGTGGGTGAGATGGATTGCGGGTGCTTCAGTGTCTCGGCAGGGCTGGGCTGGGGGAGAGGAGTGCTGAGCGGGTTTCCCGGGAAGCGCACTCGCTGCCGATTCGTCAGCCAGCCAGAAAGGGGACACGCGGTTCCCCAGGGCACGTGACGACATTTCCCTTTAGAGTAAGTTCCTGTGTGTTGGTGGCACTTGGGGGCCTGCAACTCAGGTGGCTCAGTAGTGCTAGTGTGTAGAGGGCCACAGGTATTATTACTCTCTGTTTTGTAACTTTATGGCTAAAAGTCTGTTTTCACTCAAATTTATAGTTGTGTATGGTGCCTGGAATTACAGTAGTTGTTTTTTAAATTACCATCAATTAGTGCATATTTGAGTTACTACTCTGTAGTAACAATAGCATTCCTTATATAGATGTAGTGATAAAATAGCTACCGTTAAAATACTAGAGTATTTTAGGAAAATGTCCACATTTCGGGCTTTAATTGGTCATGTACTTACTATTTTTCCAAGTCTCAGGAATAAGGTTCTTTAAATACTTTGTCTAATAATATGGGGTATAAATAAAACAAGCAAGTGTCTGATTACTGTCATTTAATATTGTGTTTCTTAAAAAGAAAAGGGTATAATTGATGTAAATAGCTAAAGAAATTTTTTCCCAAGAAATCAAGTGGTATCTTCTAAATCACTGAATCTTTCAAATGACCATCACCCACTACACACGGGGCTGAGTGGTGAGTTTCCTGTAGCAGAGGAAAGCTCTGTCTCGGGTAGCCTGCTACAATGACAAGGTTTGATGGCTGTCGGTCAGCTGTAAACTCTGTTTCACCTAGTTATCTTCACTAAAAGAAGAGCTTGATGCCGCTACATTGAGTGGCTATTACAGTTCTTTCTGACTCTACAACGCTCTGATTTTGTGAATTTGAATTAGTTTGACCTGGAGTATAGCTGGATACACAGGAGAGTATTCTAGGGTATTCTTTGCTCACCTTTCTTTCTGCCTGGCAGGTGGTTTGACGTACTCCAGAAAGTGTCTACCCAATTGAAGACAAACCTCACCAGCGTCGCAAAGAACCGCGCGGACAAGGTAACCGGGAGCCGGCAGGTGCACGCTGGGCACGTTCCCGGTTGGGGGCTTCAAGCTGGCTGCGGTGGAAGACTCACTTGCGGATTCTTGCTTTCTCTTTTTTTTCGTAGAATGCTATTCATAATCACATTCGTTTATTTGAGCCTCTTGTTATAAAAGCTTTAAAACAGTACACGACAACAACCTCTGTGCAGTTACAGAAGCAGGTTTTGGATTTGCTGGCACAGCTGGTTCAGTTACGGGTTAATTACTGCCTTCTGGATTCGGATCAGGTTTGTCGCTTTTATCTTTCATCTACCGTACCTGTTCATAATTTAATAAAAATGAACTTTAAGAGACACTGAAGTCTACCTTAAAGAAATGCGCCGGTTTGTTTTCCCCACCAGCGGCTGCGTCTCATCCGTCTCACTCACTGGTTGACAGAGAAGGCCTGGCGTGCACAGACCTCGGCAAGCGTTGCACCCTCGCCCAAGCTCTCCAGGCTAGGGTCAGCCTTTACAAATCTGCCAGTGGCTCTTCCCGTCCACTCACCCTCCCACACTCCATGGTTAATTCGAACTTACATTGTAATTGAGATTTACTGTTGGGAGGACATTTTTGCAGAATCCAAAGTCTTACTTTAAACTTATTTTAAACTTACTTTAAACTTTAAACTTATTTTATCAAGGAAGATCAGTTTCAAGCGATCTAAAGTTAGCTCACCTGTTTGAAAGGGAATGTGATCTGTTGGGCAGTGACTGACCCCCGGCCCCTGGGTCCCCGCGTGGCGGCTGTCTGAGCCGGCCCTGAGTGTCTGTGCTTGCTTCCACCAGGTGAGACCTCCCTGCCACGCCTTCCTCTGGCACGTACGACTCTGGAAAGCTGTATCATTTTGTGATGTGAATGCTCTTAAAGCAAGCGTCATGCCAGCCAAGTTCACTGCAAAGAAAGTTGCCTTTAGGTCGTCAGAATGTGACTGTCATTGTTGGGCTGTGATTTGGCGCTACTTTCCTATGAGATAGGAAATAGTGCAATTCTCCATTCCCTTCTAGACACCACTGTATCTGTGGTGTAGCACTGTCGTTGAGGTGATCCTCTCTCGAGGCTTACGTATCAGATGGGGACTTTAGAAAGGCAGAAGAAAGCAACGAAAATCACTCCGTTTTGGAGAAGGGCTCTATGTGGCATGACTGAGGAGAGAATTTGATAAAGGCCTGTCTGACCAGGGTACGGTTGAGTGGAGAGCTGTGTTCTTTCTCTGTCCACTGACGGCAGCCCCAGCAGAGACTGGTCTCTAACCACCCACCGGCCACGCACCTTGAGAAACTCACCAGGAGAAGCGAGCAAACACATTCAGGATGCTGGTTCCCCACAGGTGGCGTTGGGGGCTCACCTGACGAGAGCGGGCTTGGGGCGGGGGCTCTGTTTTGACCCAGCATTTTCATTGTCCCGCCCTCTGCTCTGGTTCTTCCAGGAAAATCATCCTAAGAGCCGTTTCCTTCCTTGGGGACGACGCTCACTGCGGGGCGGTTCCCGTGCTCTGACGCAGGGGCTTGGGCGGGGAGAAGCCCTCATCTGAAGTGGGGGGCAGCCGTGGCCACGAGGGGAGCCTGGGAAGGTGGGGCCTCCCAGGGCTTCCCCAGCGCCTGGTGTTCCAGGGGAGAGCAGAGCCCGGGCTGGCTGCACTCTCGTCAGGACGCGGGCCGCCTTCCTCGGTTTCCCCCTTCTGACTCGTCGTGGGAGGAGCCTGATTCTCTCAGCTGGTGGTCGGTCTCTGCTGGGGCTGCCGTCAGTGGACAGGGAAGGAACACAGCTCCTCACTCGGCCGTACCCTGGTCAGACAGGCCTTTATCAAGTTCTGTCTTTAGGCATTCTACACAGAGCCCTGCTCCAAAACGGAGTGATTTTTTGTTGCTTTCTTCTGCCTTTCTGAAGTCCCCATCTGTTACGTAAGCGTCGAGAGAGAATTCCGTGCTGTGCTTGTCTCTGCGCACGCGCACAGGTGGTTTGACGCGCGGGCCTCGCCGCGAGCCCAGCACTTTCTGCCTCTTACTTGGTGGCGTTAGGTTTTCTTGCCATGGGCGCTCTCGCCCCACGTTTGTTCCGATTTGTTTCTGTCACTCAGCGCCCTTTTCCCCCAATTCTTAGGGTTCAGTACCTTGACAGTTTTTATGGACAAAGATGGAAAACTATTAATAGAACAGGCAAGTGATTTAACTCAGTTCAGATAGTGATTTTCTGAGCACCTGCTGTGTGTCTGTATCACACCTGGGGGCGAGGAGGGAACTGGAGATCAGCTCCACGCTTCAGGTTGGAGAGTGAATTTGGGCACTTGGAACGTGACACAGAACTGCCTGTAAGCCAGCCGTGAGGCCCCGCCTCTGCTCCTCAAGGCCACCCTCCCCTCCACACCCCTCGGTGCCCAGCTCCTTTGAATGTTGGGGCGGGGGGAGAAGTTGGACTCACTTGGGCATCTTTATTCCTGAGCCAGTTTCAGGAAATCCGTGCTATGCGGCTTGCCATGAACTGGAGCAAACGAGGCCTGCTGGTGTGCCTTTTGGGTGCTGCCTGGTGGCTTCTGGAATTTATCATTTGTTTTTCCCAACAGGCTTCACCTCAGTGTTCAGTAAATGTGTTTAGAGGGATTTCTGGAAGTGTCTTGAAATTATCTAGTCTGACAGTAGAATACGTTTGAGTTCTTGTACACAAACAAATTTACTGTCAGGAAACTTGTTAAAGGTTTATACAAATGAGTATGAAGAAAAATAACCTAGTTTGCACATTTTAATTATTGATGTAAAAATTTTATTTTTCTGCCTGTAGGTGTTTATTGGATTTGTGCTGAAGCAGTTTGAATACATTGAAGTAGGACAGTTCAGGTAATAGCGTTTTGTTATTTTAGATTTCTTGTTCTTGTTACGTAATTACATGTAATTTTATGTTACGTTATGTTATTTGCCACACCGCACGGCATACGGGATCTCAGTTCCCCTGACCAGGGATTGAACCCGTGCTCCCTGCAGTGGAAGCACGGAGTCTTAAACATTTGTTCTAGCAAAAGAGGTTTTGTGACATACATTTTCTACATCTTGCGTGTGTCATGAACTAGAAAACACAATTCAGTGCTTGCATTCTAATAAATCTATAGATTTACTGCAGCATTCCTTGTTTTTTCCTCCCCTTGACCAGGGATTGAACCCGTGCTCCCTGCAGTGGAAGCACGGAGTCTTAACCACTGGACTGCCAGGAGATTCCTTACATGTAGGATGAGCATTTATCTTAAAGGATTGTTAGGCGTTTTTGCTAAGCATTATTTTTAATGGAAATCTGATTAACATGCTGTGGATTTTTGTTTCTTCTAAAAAATAATGAATAAGTATCTCAAGACGTGTTGAGAAGTAGTTCTGCATCTGATAATCACATGTGTTGTCAGTTTTCATTTCATATTTCAAAGCATTTAATTATAATAGTTTTCTAAATGAAATCTCATTTGATAGAGCACTAATTTTTCTAATCTTAGAGAAGACAGTTTTTGAATACAGTTGTCTTTAATAAAGGTAATTGTTATACACTGTACTTATATTAATTGCAGTTTTTCTTTGCTAGACTGTAAGGTTTGAATACTTCCTCCTATAAGTATAATTATAGAAAATTAAAATTCTTCAGTTTCTGAACTAACTGATAAGTAGTTAGGGAAACATAGTGCAGAGGAAAGTGTTCTGAGAGCCCCCTGGGTCTGGAGGCCCAGTTTCTTGTTCTCGACCATGTGATTCGAGGCAGGTTACTTTTTCTCCTTTGGGTGTCAGTTACTTTTTCTCCTGTTGGGCGCCTTCTCCAGGCCCTCACTTAGCCCAGGCGCCCCAGAGGACGTGCTGGCCCCACCCCGAGCCGGGAACACGGGAGGACGTCAACTGGGCTAAACTGGGTCCCGAGGGTCCTTTAGCCCAGCGCCCGCTCACCCCTCCTCGCGCTCTCCCGTTTTCTCACATGTGCTCTCTCAACTCTGAATCAAGAGTAATTTCGTGCTGTTTATATTGATGATGTTTCTTCATTTTAAAAGGAAGCGTCTAAATGGATGTTTTTGTTTCTAGGGAATCAGAGGCAATTATTCCAAACATCTTTTTCTTCCTGGTATTACTGTCTTATGAACGCTATCATTCAAAACAGATCATTGGAATTCCTAAAATCATCCAGCTCTGTGACGGCATCATGGCCAGTGGGAGGAAAGCTGTGACGCACGGTAACGGGACAACCTTTCGCTGCGGTCTCCAGTGGTCCTGATGCGCTGGCACCACCTGCCACCTGTGTGGACGGCTGCCCAGCGCTCTGTAGGCTGTGCGTGTGCACGCGTGCGCGTGTGCACTCTGGTTAGAGATGTTAAAAAAAGGAGAGAGCACGCTCTTTACTCTCAGGAGTGTATGGTCCACTTAGGTAAACACAGGCACTGAGATAATCTAAGGTGCACATAGAGTCTGACATAAATACTCTTGTCTATCCGTATGAAACAAAGAATTTTAAAGTCCAGCTTCTGTAAGGACATTGGATTTCTCGTCCAGTGGTATTGGAAGATATAGTTTGGCCTTGATTCAGGGCCTTCTGTTTTGCCTGGTTATTTCATAGCAGCTTAAGTGAGGTCCACAGGCGACAGTCAGCTGCTCAGGCAGCCTCCTTCCCACCTGTGGAATGAGGTGGTGTGGTTTAGGAAGGAGCTGTGAATCTTTCTTTGCACTTTTTAAACTGCTCTTCCTACCGACTCCTCTCTGGCTCCATCGTCAGGAATCTGTAGGCTTTTGAACTATGCTTGGGGTGCCTCCCAAGACCTCGGCTGGCTGCTGCACCCAGGGTCCCCGTTCCGTGTGCCGCAGTAGGGTGACCAGCGAGCCGTGGTGCCGGGGGTGTGGAGGGGCTCGGCAGTCACCATTTCCACGCTAGCAAGACGGTCACCTTAGCCCTGGCCTTGCTAGGGCTCAGATCCATGCCCCAGCACAGGGGCACGTGACTGCACGTATGGACTTGGGGTCACTGGATGGAGTTGAAAGTGCAAACGGCAAATAGAGGGATGGCTGAGCTTTCCCAGATCAGAGGGTCTTTGGATAGAAAAATGATGGGCAGCCAGACCGCCCTGCTCTCTACTGGGAAGCCTGGTTGTCTGTAGAAAACTCAGCAAGTGTGTCGTGTGTGTGTGCGTCACTGAGGGTAAGAGAGCGTGCCTTTCAGTCATCTTGGTGGCATGACTGGGCTGATCCTTCTCGACGAAAGGCCTTTCTTAGTTTATTCAGGTGGTGGTGGTGTGCGGCAAAATGATTTACTTTGCTCGTTTGGAGGAAGACACGACTTGGGGAAAAACACGTTGTCTAGTGAGAGAGTGACTTTAATTGCTTGAAGCAGTATAGAAATCTAATACTTTGACTAAATGTTTTCCGTTGAAGAAGCATTTGTTCTCGCTTCAGGTAAATCTTTAAGTAGGTTATGCATGAGGATAGAATGTTGCTATTTTGGTTAGTTGGAAGGTTTTATTATTTTGAATTTGACTTTTGAATTTGTGTCTCTTTGTGTCAGAAATAATGTTATGTCACAGAAACCCTAGTTTTTTGGTTTTTTGTTTTTTAAAAATTTCACAACATTATCAAGTGTCAGAGGAAGACCCATGGCCCTCCGGGATGGTATACAGGTAATTTCACAGCACTCATTGATAACCTTAATTTATCTCTTATCACAAAGCCAAGTATGGGTCAGGGTTTTCTTTATTTCTTGAAAATAATTTGGAGGTGTCAGTGCTGTCTTCCGAACGCATCTGTCACATACTGCCTTCTTAGTGGGCCCTTTTGTGCCCACAGCCATACCAGCCCTGCAGCCCATAGTCCACGACCTCTTCGTTTTAAGAGGAACCAATAAAGCTGATGCAGGAAAAGAGCTTGAAACCCAGAAAGAGGTGGTGGTGTCAATGTTACTGAGACTCATCCAGTACCATCAGGTAAGAGGAGGTGTGGGGCGGTCACTGACCCTTCCTTGTCCCTGCAGGGACAGGAGGAAATGCCACGTGGCCGCTGTCTGCTGTCAGTGAGTGTGGCTTTGTGCCAGCCCTGGGCTCTCGGGCGGGGAGACGCAGGGGGACATAAGGCTTGGTGGGGGCTGTCTTTAAGGCAGTGTGGCCTGGCCGACGGTCACAAGGTGGTTCAAGGCGGTAAACCTGGTGGAGGCCCTCTTTTCCAAAATGAGGATCAAATACCAGTCAACAGTGTCGATCAAAATGGTAGCGTTCTAAAGAATGATCTTTAAAAATCTCAACCTGAAGTAATCTAACGACTTTATCTGTACGTTTATTTAGCACTGTGCTGAGGGAGGGCCAGAGTCTTTTCCTTGGCGCTGATTTCTGGCTTCGTTTTCCTCAAGGTGGAGTAGGAATTTCAGGTGGTGTGTGAGGCAGTCTGAAAACAGAGGTCTGGCTTTTTAATGAATTCTCTTCTGTAGCTGGTACAGTTGCCTAGCCCTCACTTATTTTGGTAATTCTTTTTAGCTCTTTGTCTTTGAATCTTTATAAAATGGTAAGATTTTCTCATAGAAACACTTTCTTTGTGCATTCTCATTTTGGTTAATCTAGGTAATGTTTAATTAAACGCTTAGTGTTTAATTAAATCCCATAATTGCACTAAAAAGTACGACTACCATAAAGAGGTTTGAGAACCAATAACCGGCTCTTGGCAAGCATGCAGTTTAGTGGGAGGCCTGGAGGGCAGCTCAGCCGGCACAGCGTCCCCAGAGCTCCCAGCCTGGTTTACGGAACGGACAGGGCGGGTCTTGGGTTAGGAGAGTCGGGATGAGTGCAGAGTGGCCGCTGTCGCGCAAGTGCAGCCCAGAGTGCCTCTCCAAGGGAGAGGTAGCTGTGGAGGCGGCCGGGCGGCTTTCCAGGGAATGGGCTCCGCCTGGCCAGTACGTTCATAGATCAGGCTGCAGGCTTTTCTGCGAACAGGCGGGTGATGAGCATTTTCAGCTTTGCAGGAGCTCCTCGTGTCTGCTGTCGTTCTGGAAGCCTTCCTGGCAGCATTTTCACGGTGGTCGTGTGCCAGGGAGACCGTGTTCACCAAAACAGGCTTTTAGGGGTCTCTGTTTAGAAGGGATCACTGACAAACTCGTGCTCACCCAAGGCCAACTCTTCTGAAGTATGGTGTCCTCAGTAGAAGGTGACCTTTGCAGAGATGTTAATACACACAAAAGCCAGAGGGGTGTCTGCACAACAGTTTAGTCAAGGCCGTGCTTGTGTCCTGCCAAAGGTTGAGATGAGTTTGGCTTTCCTTTCGTGCCTTTCCTCTGGTTGTGAGTCTTGTAAAGCCGTAGAGATGACAGTGCTGTGGTCCTCCTGCGTGTCCCGGGGCCAGGGCTGCATCGGCCCTCCTTGGGGGCACGTGGGCTGGGGTCCGAGTGTCTTCCGGCCGTTCCCTCTGTGCAGGTGTTGGAGATGTTCATCCTGGTCCTGCAGCAGTGCCACAAGGAGAGCGAGGACAAGTGGAAGCGGCTGTCTCGGCAGATAGCCGACATCATCCTCCCGATGTTGGCCAGGCAACAGGTTTGTCCCCCGCCCCCCGCGTGTGGGGTCACTGCGACACCGTGGAAGTGGGTGAAGATGCTCGTGAGAGGTGGGCGCTTGTGGTGGGCTTTTCGTCAGATCGTGGTGGGTGCATTTTATGGTCGTTACTGGTGCCATCTGGGCGAGTGCGAGGCCAGAGGTAGAGACGTGCCCTGGGTCCCAAGGCGCCCTTGGGGAAGTGCCTCCGGGGCTGCGTCCTTTCCTGCGTACACCCTGGCTCCCTCATTCTGCTCAGTGAAACGTCTTCTGTTTGCTCTGTAGGGGGGTGCTTTTCCTTATCACGTGTAGGGTAAGTTGGCAGTTATCCGTCATTTAATCAGGATCCCTGTAGTCAGACGACGCAGTCGGTGGTTTCCACAAGCGCAGTGGAAGGCACTGGTCTGGCTGTGTGTGTAGGATGGAGCCCAGTAGTTGCACGGCTTCTGAACCACTTCTGCCCCCACCCCCCGTCCCCCCGACCCCCGGCGTCGAGGGCAGGACGCTGTGCTCCGGGTGCTGCACCACCCTGGGAGCCGGGCAGCAGGGACGCGCTGAAGACGGTCCCTCCAGGAAACCGTCCCAGCTGCTGGCAGAGCTCTGGGTCTGAAGCACTTTGGGTACAGTCAGCAGATGCCTGTTGGTTCATCTGGGTCGGCCCGGCTAGGGAAGTGGGTGCTCTCAGAGTGAGCGTTTAGTTGGAACGGGGTGGGGAGACAGACAGCAGAGGGGAGTAAACTAGTGACGTGTATAAAATGTCAGATGAGAGTGCTGGAGGGAGGGGGAGGTGTGTCGGTGGGGGGTGACAGTGTTGAATGGGTGACATCGCGGGGACTTGAAGGCGGTGAGGGATGAGCCGAGCAGATGCCTGGGGAAGAGCTCCCCGGGTGGAGGACTCGGGGGAACCCTCGGAGGGCTTGGTACGAAGGGGGTCAGGGCGAACTTGAGAGTTGAACAGGCAGGTGGGGGTGTAGGGAGAGCCACTCGTGGCTCAGGGCCTCTGTGGACCGGGGGTGGGAGCGAAGGGGCGAGAAGGGGCGTCTGCTGGACGCAGCTTGGACGCAGAACCAGTGAGCCTTGCTGACGGCTTCAGTGGGGTGAGGGATGTGAGAGGAGGGGCGGGCAGGTGGCTGTAGTGCGACGGCTTTGTCGGGGACCGTGGAAGGAGCGGGTTTCGGGAAGGGGGCAGAGCCTGGTTTGGGTGTGTGGTTGGGACACCGGGTGGCGCCAGGGCGGCTGGAGGAGGCCTTTGGGTGTGAGCTGGAGGGCAGGCCTGAGGCTGGACGAGGTCGCTGCGGGGCCCAGGGTAGCTGGACAGTGGGAGAAGGCCGAGCCCCGGGAGGCGAGGGCCCATGGACGAGACAGGGAGGAGCAGGCGGCGTGCTGTTCTTAAAACCGAGAAGAAGAGGTGTTTCCTGGAGGAGGGACTGAGCGCTGGGAGCTGCGGACGGGCCAGGCAGACGGGCCCTGGGAACTGACCCGCACTTGGCCGCACGCGGGTCCCTGGGGAGCGGCTTCGGTGGAGCGGAGGGAACAGGCGCCCAGCCGGCGTGCGCTGGCGAGAGGGCAGGAGGAGAGAGGGAGAGACGTGGCGGCAGCCGGCCACGCTGGGGGCGACGAGGGCCGGTGTCCACCCCGAGGGCAAGAGCAGAGGGCAGCTGCCCCTGCGGGACAGGCGGCCGTGCCGTCGTGGCGTCCCTGAGCACCACCAGACCCAGGGCTCCGTGGCCGCGTAGCCGACAGGTCATAGCCAGAGGGTCGTAGCCAGCGGCTGGGCCCCGGGAAGAGCTCATCTTCCCACCGCAGAGGGGCGGCTCCACGCCAGGCAGGGCTCGGACCTGCACCTTGAGAAAATCGCCCCCTGTGGAGATGTTACTGTGTGTATACACAGTCGTTAGTAGTGACGAAAATCATCAGTAGGGGAGTGGTTGAATGTGCTGTGGTAGAGACTTAATTTGGAATATTTTGCAACCTTTAAAAATAATGTTAGGAGGATCTCCCTGCCGGTCCGGTGGTTAAGACTCTGCCCTTCCATTGCCGGGGGTGGGGGTGGGGGGCGGGTTCGATCCCTGGTTGGGGAACTAAGATCCTGCATGCCTCAGGGAGAGACCAACAAAATAAAAAACATATTAGGTTTTAAAACCTGTTGCCTTGGGAGTTCTCCATTATATTTTTAATGGAAAAAAGCAGAGACATTCATAACATGATTTTTCAAAGCAACTTAAACAAAAATCTCTCTACATGTATAGGAATGTGGAGAACGTTAACGAGAAATACACTAATTTGCTAACACTTGTTACTACATAGTGGGGTAGGGATGGGGTGCCAGTAAAGAAAGGAAAAAGATACAGTGTGTATGCTACCCATTTAGGTACATTACATGTGTGTAAAGAGATGCGAGAGAGGCTGGTTCTTGAAGTGTTGATGGTGACTGGGTCAGGGCAGTGCGGTTTCAGTTGATATTTTTCATACTTTTACGTATTTGAATTTTTTACAGAAAGCATCTATGGTTTATTTAATAAAAATCTAAATGCAAAGATTTCCATCGTGGAAAAAATACAGCTGTTACAGTGTTGTTCTAAAAAACGTTTACTTGGGCTTCCCTGGTGGCGCAGTGGTTGAGAGTCCGCCTGCCGATGCAGGGGACGCGGGTTCGCGCCCCGGTCCGGGAGGATCCCGCGTGCCGCGGAGCGGCTGGGCCCGTGGGCCACGGCCGCTGAGGCTGCGCGTCCGGAGCCTGTGCTCCGCAACGGGAGAGGCCACGACAGTGAGAGGCCCCGCGTACCGCAAAAACAAAACAAAACAAAACAAAAAATGTTTCCTTGGTTCACTACTGAAGTTAAAATGCGTTTAAGTGCGGGGGTGGGAGTGATGCATGGTCAGGGTCATTTGACCTTGAGACAACTGATGTGAGGTATAAAAGTTGGCATTTCAGTTGGCTTACAGGAAAACATCTGTGACGTTTAATTGCAACAGATGCACATTGATTCTCACGAAGCGCTCGGAGTGTTAAATACGTTATTTGAGATTTTGGCCCCTTCCTCCCTCCGTCCCGTGGACATGCTTTTACGGAGTATGTTCGTCATCCCAGATACCCTGGTGAGTATCCCGCCTCCTGATGGCATCTTGGGTTCACCGCTGTGTGGGGCACCTGGGGGTTTCTGCTGGGGCCAGGGTGGGAGCCGTAGTATTTGCATTTTAAACAGGTTCCCAGATGGTACTGATGTTGCTTGTCTGGGACCACACTTTGAGAACCAATGAGACAGATTTATTGGTGGAATTGTAAAATCAGGGTGATTTTCGTAAATGAAATTGGCAATCAGGAAAAACTTAATCCTCTTTTTTCTTTAGCTATAACTTACTTATTTTCCTTCCTTTAGGCATCTGTGAGCACTGTTCAACTATGGATATCCGGAATCCTAGCCATTTTGAGGGTTCTGATTTCCCAGTCAACTGAAGATATTGTTCTTTCTCGTATTCAGGAGCTTTCCTTCTCTCCATATTTACTCTGCTGTCCGATAATTAATAGGTTAAGAGATGGGGACGGTAATTCAGTACTGGAAGAACACAGTGAAGGGAGACAAACGAAGAATTTGCCAGAAGAAACATTTTCCAGGTATGCCCTGTATCTGAGCCTTCCGCTAGTCCGTGTCCTCAGGCCGTCGTGTGGTGTTTGGGATCATCACTAAGTCTCGCTTCGGCTCTGCGAGGTGGGTTAAGGAGTCTGTGCGGGTGTGTTTTCTTTGCCCAGCCTGCCTCGCCTGTGGCCCTTGGTCATGCCTGTCTGCAGGCTCTGTCACATCCTGAATCAGACCCTCGTTAAGACTGCACAGCGGTTAGTGGGTGGGTGCAGGTGATAAGGGCGTGGTTGCCTGCAGAGAATTGGAAAACCGAGGAAAACCCACTAAAAGTCAGTCTTATGTTTATTCCCACCGGGTGCTGGCCACCCTAAACACGGTCAGTAGTAAAATCCCCCTCCCCGCCCGGGTGGAAGGCTCGTACGGTGCTCCCCTGGGTGTACTTGTGGCATCGCATCGCATCTGCCCTCATCAGTTCTTGGGAAGCTCCTTGCGGGTGGCGATCACAAGTCAGGCACTGACAAGGCTGTTGTGTAGACAAGCGTGTATCCACCTTTGCCGGATCCGGGGTGCACGCTGACTCGCACCTCGTGGAGCGTGTCCGCGAAGCCCAGTTCCTGAGAACGTGCTGCCTCCTGCCAGGTCCGCCGTGACGTCCACGCAGCTGACCTTGGTTGGCCATCAGGGCCCGAGGCGCCATCGTGTTTGTGGAGATAAATCCAGTGGAACTGCACAACACCCGTTGGTCCGCAGGTTCGGCAAGGCAGCCTGTGGCTCCTGCTGTTACATTTAAGCAGGGGGCTAAAGTGGAGGATACGTTAAATTCCTGTGGTGGGTTACCAGCCGACTTTATGGTTTATAAAGTTTTGAAGAAACACTGCAGGCCATCTCACCCCCCTGCCAGTCCTTTAAAGGTGGCGTGGCTCCGGCCGCCTCGTTAGCGAGGGAAGTGATGCGCAGAGAGGTGAAGTGACTTGATCCAGGGGGCTGGCGCTGAGCGCTTCACTTTACTTCCATTTTTACCCCGCCCACGTCTACTGTGTATATTGCTTTTACGTGTGTGCCCCCCAGAGGTGCTCCGCAATAGGCACCTACTTCACTGTCCCCTCCTCCCTTTCTTTGAAGGTTTCTGCTGCAGCTGGTTGGCATCCTTTTGGAGGACATTGTTACAAAGCAGCCGAGAGTGGCAATGAGCGAGCAGCAGCATACTTTCTACTGCCAAGAGCTAGGCACGCTGCTCATGTGTCTGATCCACATCTTCAAGTCTGGTGGGTGCATCGCACTAGTCTTACCAGAGCATCTGTGTGCCCTGCCCTGCCCTGCCCTGCCCTGCCCTGCCCTGCACACCCTCAGGGTGTAAGGGGGTGCTGCCCAGTGTCAGCTCTGCTCTGCGCGGTGTGCCTCCGGAGACGTTGTGCCGATGAAAACAGTGAACCTGGGCGCTTCCTCCCGTTTTAAAGGTTTGGAAGGTCGAGACGTTTTTGTTACCTTTACATACGATTGTGGATTAAAAAAGACAGTGCACCGAAGAGAGAAGCCACAAGATCCCAGCCATGTAGCCAGCATAGGAAGCAAGCAGCCCGCCTTAGGACAGTCAGTGTTTTTCAACAGGAATGAGTGTTTTCAAAAGGAATGTCTTGCTAGTTATAGGGTACAGGCATATCCTTCCTTTCTCAGCAAGAAAAATGAAAGGCAATTCTAATCTCTAGGAAAAACAAACAGCAAGGAAGTCATGGTCCAAATATGAAGCAAATCTGGAAGTGGTTTGAGTCCTGGAAGTGCGGGGGTAGGTGCTCTCTTTGGGTGTGACCGCCTCTGGTGCGTTTACTTCTGTTGCCGCATCGTGTATTTGCACGTCTCAGCTCTTTTACCGTGCTGACTTTGTTTTCTGTGGGGCTCCTTCCCCGCGGCAGAAAGGATGGCCTCTGGTCTCAGCCCCTGCGGGAGTCCTGTGAGGGACTCGTGAGCCCTGGGTGCTCTGGCCAGCCTGGGCTGGGTGAGAGGCTGGACGGCATTCCTTTGGGAGAAAGGGTTACTTTGCAGTAGTAAGGGAAGGGGAGCAGACAGAATAACTGACGGTCCACTGCAAGTGATGGAAGCATACCAAGGCAAGTTTGGAGGTAACCACCACAACTGAAAACAGAATGATAACAGATAGTCGCCTTAAGAGGGATGGGGCAGGGCACTTGTAAAATCAGAAGCCCCCATTTGTTATGGGATTTAAAAATCATGTGTGTCTATTACTTTAATACAAATTAAAACACACACATACCCACATACATACCATGAGAGCAGAAGAGAGTTAACCACTGTCAGCTTTATTCATTCAGCAAAGATGCACTGAGTCCACCGCCACTGTGCTAGGCCCTTGGGTGTGCGGCGGTCAGTACGGCTGACGTGATTCCTGCCTCTGTGTGCTCAGTCTAGCGGGGCAGACAATACACAGATATGTCACCACAAGTCTCGCTATCTCCTGAGAAGGAAACAAAAGCACAGTGACAGCCAGCACAGGGGTGGGCGGTAGGGGCAGGTTCACCTAGGGGGCTGCTGAGCTAAGGCCTGAAGGAGAAGGAGCTGGCCCTTCGGAGAGGGTGTTTCTGCCGAGAGGGGTGAGGGGTCGGAGGGGCTGAGGAGGCGGGCAGGGACCTGGGCTCACGCGGCCCGGGAGCGATGGAGAAAGACACCTCTTCATGGTTGCTTCACGTACCTGCTGTTGCCCTCGGCACAGGAGTGTGGCCAGAATTTAATTCTGATGATGGTTTATAGCTTCAAGCCACCTTGTTTACTTACCACTGAGATAATTTTCTTTTCGAGGATCTTATGATTTATGTCCCACCCACTGCGGTAAGTGTAAAGTTGAGAAAATAATTAAGCCATATGAAGAACAAGTTGTTTTTCAGTATATGGGCCATTTTAATATTTGGCCATCGGTTGGTTTGGATCTGACACCAGAATGGTACCAGTTCGCATCGAAGGACGGCTTTCTACCTTCTTTGGATAAGAGCAGTGCATTCTGTGGCCTTAGGCGCATCCAAGTGGATTTCCATGGCGTTCAGGTGGATTTCCGTGCTGTTCACTCACCCGTTGCTCGAACTTCCTCTTCCTTTGCTCAGAAGTCGGGAAATACTTTTATGGTTTGTTGCAGTGCTGCCGAGCCCAGCTTCCTGCAGCGTGCAGGTGTTCTGTGTCTGCACCCCGGCCACGTGTGGCTGATGGGCACTGGAAGTGTGGTATTGTGACTGAGGAGCTTTTATTCAATCTAACTTTGGTTCAATTTGAGCAGCCGTGTGAGGAGTGGAATACTGGGAAGGCCGCGCTCTGCTCCGGAGCCCGGGCTGGGTATCGGGGCACGTGGGTTTTGCCACTCGTGTCTTTGGACGTTGTTCAGTTGGTCCGGTATTTGTAAATAAGGGGTGCATGGGTGTGTACAAATGTCTGTTTCTATCTCCTCATGTATTTTGATGCCATTTCTTTTGAAGACACCAGGCGGCAGAATTACTGTGTTGGTTGGTTTTGAGATGAAATAAATCATCTTGTCTTTTGTATAAATAAGGTGTCTTCAGCATCTAAAGTTGGTAATTTTTATTTATGCATTGCTTAAACAATGACACTAATTTCACCCCTCTGTTGAAAATTGAGATCTTTGAATTTGCCCATTTCAGGTATTATTTCTTAGAACAGGAACTAGTCTGAGTAACGGCCTTGACCTCTCATTTTCTGTTAACCCCTCTTGTTGGGGGGGGGCGGTGTATGAATCCCAAAGTCGTTTGCCTATTTCGCATTCAATCCAGCATAAACAGAAGAGCCAGGAAAGTTACCTAGTCTCCATTTTATGGGTTCTGGGTAACTAACACCTCGTCCTCTCCACTGAGACAGACCAGATAGAAGCGGAAGGTGGAGCCACGGCAGGAGGCTGACAGTGTCCATTGCTTTGTTGCAGGCAGGGCTGGCTTGAGTCCTCTGGCCTGTGGCCACAGTAAGGCTTCCTAACTGCTCACCGTGTTTTCCAGTACCCCCCCCCCACCTCCGCCAGCCCCCACTGTGTGCCCTCCCCGCTGCCGTCCAGTGCTCACCCAGCCGAGGGCAGCAGTGGGCGGTGGAGCCATTCCTGACCCTCTCCCTTCCTTCCTCGCAGGCAGAGCCCTCTTCCCAGTATTTTATGTGTGGGTCAAAGTAGGATTACTAGAAGGAAGAGAAAATGGTCTTCCTGCAGTGATAAAATGGGCGCTGATTCAGACTCGTGCTTGGGCCAGGATGGGGCTGCTGATGGTGTTCTCTTAGGGCGTGTGATACCTTTTACACGATTATCCCCGTCAACCCTTAGAACAGCTCTAGGAGATAGTCCCCCATTTCTACTGATGAGAGAATTCAGGTTCTGAACGGTCATAGGATAAAACCAAGAGTGAAAACCCAAGAATTTTTTCTTGCCCGTTATGTCGTGCTGCTTCTTGGGTTGGTGACGGTAAGTGTAGCAGCTAATGTTTGCAGAGCACTTGCTGTGGGCCTGGCACACACCGTGATATCCATGTTCTAGCTGAAGTTACTGAGTCACAGGGGTTGTAATGCGTGAGCTCCTAGGTGGTGGGTTGCGGGGGGAGGTGTCTAGGGCCTGGGCCAGTCCTCGTACGTCGCACACCATCAGCAGTGCCGGTTCCCCTGCGAGAGTCTAGCCCCAGGCTACCACCAGTGTCTGTCCAGTTCCTCTGTCTAACATCTCGTCCCCCATCCTGGTCCCCATCCCCTCTTGTGTTTGCTCTTCCTGTGATCAGTTCCTCCAGTTTGTGTCTTGAGTGTCTCCTTCATTCACTCACGCTCTCTTCGCTGCACGCTCCACGCGGCAAGACATGTATGTCTGTCTTTCCTTCTCGCCTAGACCTGCGCTGCTGGTCCAGCCTACGAGGCGGAACAAACCCTTTCTTTGCTCTGCGGCTTCCTGAATTGTCCTCCTCTTCTTGTTTACTACACAGTTTTTCAAAAGAAATGTTTCAGGAGTTTACTGTTGTTGCTTCTAGTGCTCTGCTTTCCCTCTTTCTCTCCACCCTCAGCGGTTTGCCTCTTGAGCTCATTACCAGAAATGCCTCTGCAAAGCCCCCCTGTGGGCTTTCCCAGGTCCTCATCTTCCCGGACCCTGCAGCCCAATTCCGTGGACAGACCTCTCCTCGCTGAAACTCCCTCATCCCTTGACTTCTCCTTCAGTCTTCTCTTTCCAACCTCTTAACTGCGTGTGTTCTTGTGCATTGTCAATCACCCCAAACAGGAGGAGATGTGCACCTACTTGGCGTCCCTTACTTACTCTCCAGCAGGAAGGAGAAACCTTCTTCAGTAGGCCTGAGAGCTTCCCCTACAGGCCTGTCCCAACTCCAGCTTGAGCTGAGGCTTCTGTGGTTAATGCCACACTTGTAACTGGAAGGTTGTGCCTTTTGACCACCTTCACCCATTTCTCCACCCCCCACCCCCCACCTCTGGCAACTGTCAGTCTGACCTCTGTATCTCTGAGTTTGGTTTTTTTAGATTCCACATATAAGTGAGATCATACAGTATTCATCTTTCTCTGACTTATTTCACTTAGCCCAATGCCCTCAAGGTCCATCCATGCTGTTGCAAATGACAGGATTTTCTTCTTTTTTTATGGCTAAATAATATTCCCCAATGCCCTCAAGGTCCATCCATGCTGTTGCAAATGACAGGATTTTCTTCTTTTTTTATGGCTAAATAATATTCCTGTGTGTGTGTGTGTGTGTGTGTGTCACACGTTCTTTATCCACTCATGCTTCAGTAGACACTTGGGTTGTTTCCGTGTCTTGGCTCCTGTGATTAATGCTGCAGTGAACATGGGACTGCAGGTATCTTTTTTTTTTTTTTAAGGAACATTTATTTATTTATTTATTTTTGGCTGCGTTGGGTCTTCGCTGCTGCATGCGGGCTTTCTCTAGTTGTCTGCGCCACCAGGGAAGCCCTATGAATAATTTTTAAAATTAATTTATTATTTTTTAGTTTTGGTTGCATTGGGTCTTCCTTGCTGCGCATGGGCTTTCTCTAGTTGTCTTCTCATTGCAGTGGCTTTTCTTGTGGTGCACGGGCTTCAGTAGTTGTGGCACGTGGGCTCAGTAGTTGTGGCTCGCGGGCTCTAGAGCGCAGGCTCAGTAGTTGTGGTGCACGGGCTCAGTTGTTCCACAGCATGTGGGATCTTCCCGGACCAGGGATCGAACCGGTGTCCCCTGCGTTGGCAGGCAGATCTTAACCACTGCGCCACCAGGGAAGTCCCGCAGGTATCTTTTTGAGTTAGTGATTTTGTTTCTTTCGGGTATATACCCATAAGTGGGATTGCTGGATCATATGGTAGTTCTGTTTTTTTTTTTAATAGATCTTTATTGGAGTATAATTGCTTCACAATACCATGTTAGTTTCTGTTGCACAACAAAGCGAATCATCCATATGCATACACATGTCCCCATATCCCCTCGCTCTTGCGTCTCCCTCCCTCCCTCCCTATCCCACCCCTCTAGGTCATCGCAAAGCACCGAGCTGATCTCCCTGTGCTATGCGGCTGCTTCCCACTAGCTAGCTATTTTACATTTGGTAGTGTATGTATGTCCATGCCACTCTCACTTCGCCCCAGCTTCGCCCTCCCACCCCATGTCATCAAGTCCATTCTCTATGTCTACCTCTTTATTCTGCCCTGCAACTAGGTTCATCAGTACCATTTTTTTTTTTTAGATTCCTTATATATGTGTTAGCATACGGTATTTGTTTTTCTCTTTCTGACTTACTTCACTCTTTATGACAGACTCTAGGTCTATCCACATCACTACAAATAACTCAACTTCGTTTCTTTTTATGGCTGAGTAATATTCCATTGTAAATATATGTACCACATCTTCTTTATCCATTCGTCTGTCAGCGGACACTTAGGTTGCTTCCATGTCCTGGCTATTGTCAGTAGTGCTGCAGTGAACATTGTGGTACATGTCACTTTTTGAATTATGGTTTTCTCAGGGTATATGCCTAGTAGTGGGACTGCTGGGTCATATGGTAGTTCTATTTTCAGTTTTTTAAGGAACCTCCATACTGCTTTCCATAGTGGTTGTATCAATTTACATTCCCACCAGTAGTGTAGGAGGGTTCCCTTTTCACCACACCGTTTCCAGCATTTATTGTTTCTAGTTTTTTTGATAATGGCCGTTCTGACCCGCGTAAGGTGATACCTCATTGTAGTTTTGATTTGCGCTTCTCTAATAATTAATGATGTTGAGCATCTTTTCATGTGCCTCTTAGCCATCTGTATGTCTTCCTTGGTGAAATGTCCATTTAGGTCTTCCACCTGTTTTTTTAACTGGATTGTTTTTTTGATATTGAGCTCCATGAGCTGTTTGTATATACATGTAGCTGTCCAGTTTTCCCAGCACCACTTATTGAAGAGGCTGTCTTTTCTCCATTGTATGTTCTTACCTCCTTTGTCATAAATTAGATGCCTATATATATGTGGGTTTATCTCTGGGCATTCTATCCTGTACCATTGATCTGTATTTTTGTTTTTGTGCCAGTACCATACTGTCTTGATTACTGTAGCTTTGTGGTATAGGTTGAAGTCGGGAAGCCTGATTCCTCCAACTCTGTTTTTCTTTCTCAAGACTGCTTTGGCTATTTGGGGTCTTTTGTGTTTCCATACGAATTGTAAGATTTTTTGTTCTAATTCTGTAGTTTGGTAGTTTGATAGGGATTGCATTGAATCTGTAGATTGCTTTGGGTAGTATAGTCATTTTCACAATATTGATTCTTCCAGTCCAAGAACATGGTATATTTCTCCATCTGTTTATGTCATTTCTTTCATCAGTGTTTTATAGTTTTCTGAGTACAAGTCTTTCGCCTTCTTAGGCAGGTTTATTCCTAGGTATTTTATTCTTTTTGTTGCAATGGTAAATGGGAGTGTTTCCTTAATTTCTCTTTCTGATCTTCCGTTGTTAGTGTATAGGAATGCCAGAGATTTCTGTGCGTTAATTTGGCTGTCTTTTCTCCATTGTATGTTCTTGCCTCCTTTGTCATAAATTAGATGCCTATATATATGTGGGTGTATCTTCCTGAAACCTTACCAAATTCATTGATTAGTTCTAGTAGTTTTCTGGTGGCAGTTTAAGGATTTTCTATGTATAGTATCATGTCATGAGCAAATAGTGACGGTTTTACTTCTCTTTTCCAACTTGTATTCCTTTTATTTCTTTTTCTTCTCTGATTGCTGTGGCTAGGACTTCCAAAACTATGTTGAATAAAAGTGGCAAGAGTCTTGTTCCTGATCCTAGTGGAAATGCTTTCAGCTTTTCACCATTAAGTATGATGCTTGCTGTGGGTTTGTCATGTATGGCCTTTATTATGTTGAGGTAGGTTCCCTCTATGCCCATTTTCTGGAGAGTTGTTATCATAAACGGGTGTTGAATTTTGTTAAAAACTTTTTCTGAATCTATTGAGATAATCATATGGTTTTTATTCCTTAATTTGTTAATGTGGTGTATCACATTGATTGACTTGCGTGTATTGGAGAATCCTTGCATCCCTGGGATAAATCCCACTTGATCATGGTGTATGATACTTTTAATTGGTGTATCACATTGATTGATTTGCATATATTGAAGAATCCTTGCATCCCTGGGATAAATCCCACTTGATCATGGTGCATGATCCTTTTAATGTGCTGCTGGATTCTGTTTGCTAGTATTTTGTTGAGGATTTTTGCATCTATGTTCATCAGTGATATTGGTCTATAATTTTCTTTTTTTGTGATATCTTTTTCTGGTTTTGGTATCAGGGTGATGGTGGCTTCGTAGAACGAATTTGGGAGTGTTTCTCCCTCTGCAATCTTTTGGAAGAGTTTGAGAAGGATTCGTGTTAGGTCTCCTCTAAATGTTTGATAGAATTCTCCTGTGAAGCCATCTGGTCCTGGGCCTGCCTCTCCTGTTCTCCCCTCGGCTTCCTTCCTATGCCCCCAAGGACCCACGTGACCTGGAGAGGGGGCTTTGGGGGTCAGGAGACTGGCCTGGGAGCTCAGCAGGCTCCCTGGGCCCCAGTGAGCAGGGCAATCGCCCACTGCTCCTTTCTTGCTCCTCCCAGAGGGCCCCTCCCGCCTGCCTCTCCTGATCTCGCCGGCCTCCCTCCTATGCCCCCAGGACCCACCCGGCCTGGAGGGGGCTTTGGATTGCAGGGGGGACTGGCCTGGGAGCTCAGCAGGCTCCCCCGGTCCCAGTGGGGAGGGCAATTGCCCTCCGCTCCTCTCCCACTCCTCCTGGATGGCCCCTCCCGCCTGCTACTCCTGATCTCGCCGGCCTCCCTCCTATGCCCCCAGGACCCATGTGGCCTGGATGGGGCTTTGGGGGCTGTGGGAGCGGCTTGGAAGCTCAGCAGGCTCCCTGGCCCAAGTGGGCCAGGCAATCTCCCTCCACTCTTCTCCGGCTCTTCCTGGGAAGTCCCTCCCACCTGCCTCTCCTGATCTCCCCGGCCTCAGGGGTGCCGATTTTGTCTGGCCTCCACTTCTCCTCCCACCTCGGTCCCCCTACATCCTACTGGTTCACTCTGGGGTTCCTCCTGTCTCCTTGGGGGTCAGAGTCCCCCACCAGCGGCCGGCAAGCGCCCTGGTTGTGGGGAGAGGCTAACTCCACGTCTTCCCACAGTTCCACCTTGACTCCTCCTCCGGTAGTTCTATTTTTAATTTTTTAAGGAACCTCTGTACTGTTTTCCACAGTGTCTGCACCAATTTACATTCCTATCATGGTGCACAAGGGTTCCCTTTTTTCCGCAGCCTCACCGATACTTGTTATTTCTTGTCTTTTTGATGATAGCCATTTTAGCAGGTGTGAAGTGATATGTCACTGTGGTCTTCACCTGCAGTTCCCTAGCGATTAAGGATGTTGAGCACCTTTTCGTGTGCCTCTTGGCTGCGTGAGGATCTTCTTTGGAAAAATGTCTATTTGGATCCTTTGCCCACTTTTAAAAATTGTTTTGAAGACTTTTTTTTTTTTGCTGTGGACCATTTTTTTTTTTTTTTGGCAGATATAGTGCTCACTTATTCTCTCCATGTTTAAAAAAGAATTTTAAAATAACAAAATAATTTTATACACCATACAATTCAGGGTAGGGTTGGGCTCAGGAGACCACTTAGTTGTTCACAGTGTGGGCAGAACCCCCTGTCTCCAGACATTTTTTGAGCTAGTTTAACTTTCGGCTCTGAGTCCTGGTCCCAGTCTTGAAACCACAGAAAGTTAGTTAGGGGCTGGAATTTTCTCAGCCATAGGGATGAAGATCTTGTTCAGATGGGAGGAGAGAGCTTCCTGCACGGGACCAATAAAGCCTCTGATACAGAAACATGAGGAGGCAAGGGCAGAGGGCACTGGGGCTGAACCAGAGGGACCTGTTGTCGGGGGAGGCGGAGGAGCCCTCTCCCGATCCAGCATTTCCCTGTGCTCGCCCCTGTGTCTCCACTCAATAGAACAGGGGCTGCCTTAGAGCAGCAGCAGGCAGTAAATTTGATGGAGGAACTTTCTCCTAGTAGCTTCCAGAACCTGAAGACAGGGCCCAGTAGGAACTTCGACTGGATTCATGAGATCCCAGGATACCTGGGAGCTACAGGCCCTTGATTATTGAGGTGGCCCTGCCAATGGACCCAGCTCCTGGAAGGCACGGTCAGGTAGTTTTGCAAGGACAGCCCTTGACTAGGGCAGATGGACCTGCACAGTCACACTGGAGTGGGACAGATAGACTCCATACTGCTCAGACCAGAAATCAATGTCCTGGACCAAGTGTTCAAAAGACACAAAGCAGACAACCTTCTTAAGGTTGGAGAACACACGGCTAGCCTCAAAGGAGAAACTCTTTCTACACTGCTGGATGGGAAAAGGCAAAGGAAAGTAATGATGCAGGACGGCCTGGTTGGCATCTACAGGTTGGACAGTTAGCCCATATAAACTGTCAGTGTATTGTTGGTCTGTCCACCAGTCAGAGACACAAATCTCAGTCTTTCCACTGTCCAGGAATTCCGGCCACAGACCCTCCTCCTCCAGTTCCGACACCTGCTTCTTTTGACACCACCTGTAGGAAGACAGGAAGCTGGTCTGTATACAGGCCCTGGGAGTGACCTCCCAGTTTTCCTCTGCCCCCCAGGCATCTCCTCCAGTCGGCACCGTCCATTTCAGGAAGCCTTCTTCGCCATTGGGGTTCGGGAGGAGGTTGCGTCCTATGGGTCTGCTCTCGCAGAAGCAGCCCAGGACACAGGGCCTGGGGTCGTCGGCGGGGACAGGTAGGTGTGGAGGATGGGTGACAGGGTGGCGTGCCCTTGAGCCAGGATTCTCAGCCACAGGGCCTTGGCAGTCCACCAGGTCGTGCCAGCGCCGGCACACCTGGCGGCAGTGCCCGAGCAGAATGTGTTGGGGCACATGGCTCAGCACCATCACAAGCAGCTCCGATGACAGTTGGCCCAGACCCAGCGCCTCCTTGGGTTCGGGGTCCTGAGCGGGGACCCCCAGCGGGCAGGCCCCTGGAGGCTGAAGTGTACATGGTCTCCTCGCCAGGCCCGGCTGCCACTGCTTCTAGGGGGAGAGACATAGTGAACAGGAGGCATAGTAAGCAGATTATGTACTGTTGGGAAATTACTAAAAATAAAATCCCGAGCTTCTCGAGAGGGCGGAGTCAAGATGGGGGTGTGAGAAGACACGGAGTTTGCGTCTCCCTACAACGTCTCCCCACAACTAGGGCGCCTGCTGGATGCTGGTGGGGGACCTCAAGGCCCAAGGAGATGGGAGGAACCCCCAAGCGAACCGGTAGGACGTGGGGGGACTGAGGGGGGAAGAGAAGTGGAGGCCAGACAGGACCGGCACCCCTGAGGGGTGGCTGAGAGGGGCGAGGGGTTCCCACACCTGGAGGGACCCTTGGGGGCTCGGATCGGGGGTGGGGGGAGCGTGCCCAGCGTTTCCCCTGCCCAGTTGGCCGGGGAAGTCTGCCCAGCTCTCGGGCGGGGTCCTACGGCCTCAGAGTTCGCCTCCGGGCTGCGCTGGTCTTGGGGGCGCTGCGCTGGTCTTGGGGGCGTAGGAGGGAGGCAGGCAGGAGGGCACTCCAGGACCTGAGGAGAAGGAGCGGAGGGCGTTTGCCCCGCCCACTTGGGCCCGGAGAGCCTGCTGGGTTCCCAGGCCTGGTCCCCTGCGCCGCAGGCTCCCGTCCCCCCGCCCCACCACATTGGTCCTCTGATGGGGACCATTTTTAAAGTCTTTATTGAATTTGTTGCAGTGTTGCTCCTGTTTTATGTTTTGGTTTTTTGGCCACGAAGCATATGGGATCTTAGCTCCCCGACCAGGGATCGAACCCACACCCCCTGCACTGGAAGGGGAAGTCTTAACCACTGGACCACCAGGGAAGTCCCACTTTGCCCATGTTTTAATTGGATTTATTTTTGTTATTAATTTATGTGTTCCTTATATATTTTGGATATTAACCCCTTGTCAGATGTGTGGGTTGCAAAGTTTTCTCCCATTCTGTAGGTTGCCTTTTCATTTTGTTGATGGTTTCCTTTGCTCTGCAGAAGCTTTTTAGTTTCATGTAATCCCACTTATTTTTTTGTTGTTGTTGTTGCCTTTGCTTTTGGTGTCATATCCAAAAAATTATTGCCAAGACCAATGTCAGGGAGCTTAATACCTATGTTTTCTTCTTTATGGTTTCAGGTCTTACGTTCAAGTCCTTAATCCATGTCAAGTTAATTTTTGTGAGTGGTATAAGCTAGGGGTCTAGTTTCATTCTTTTGCATGTGAAGACCCAGTTTTCCCAGCACCATTTGTTGCAGGGACTGTCTTTCATCCATTGAGTGTTGTTGGTCTCTCTCTGTCTCCGGCCCTCCTCCTCACCCTCCATGGGACCGCCTCCTTCGTGACCTGCCTCGGTTATTGCTGCAGAGATGACTCTGGTAACTGCCTCCTTAGGTCCTGTCACTCCACCATCATGGCTGCCTTGGTCTCTCGTTTCCATCCTCTCTCTAGACACGTGCTTGGTGTCCTGCCAGCCCCTCAGACTTACACTTAAGGTTGGACTTGTCACCTGGCACAGCTGCTCTTCTCCAGCTTCCTCTTCTTGTTGACTTGTTCGGCATTTGTCATTAGAGACGCTCAAACCCCAGCGTCATTGTCACCCCCCGGTGGGCCCCTAACTTCCTGTCCTGTCCCACCAGCGGCTTCCTCCTGCTCTCGAGACGCTGCCCCCCAAGGCCGGGCACTTCCCTGATGTCCTTCCGGCAGCAGCAGCCGCTTCCTGGTCGTTGGCTCTGTCCAGCGCTGTGCTGAGCCCTTCACTTGGGTTTTATGATTTGATCCTTACTGCAGCCCTGTGAGCAGCTGGTTCTCTGAATTCCATTTTACAAGTGAGGAAACTAAGGCCGCAGGGGACGTACGGCCAGGGTCACCGAGCAGGCATGGCAGAGCCACAGTCTGATTTCAAAGCCCGCCTCGACGCTCCGTCACCTGGATCTCAGCTCTGACCATGGTTTCCTGCTCCCTGTTCAGTAAAACCCCACGTCTGTGGTCTGCCATTCCCCGCATGCCTTGGCCTGGCTCCAGGGTTCCTTTGGGGCAGCACCTGGCTCTTCCCTCGTGTCCATGACCCACAGGGAGCCCATGCAGTGACGGAGGCACGAGAGGGAGCAGGCCAGGGCTGGGTGGGCCCGAGGTGGGCGGTGCTGACACGGCAGCGACCGGAGGGAGCCCAGCCGGCGCGGCCAGAGAGGAGGCGAGCGCCGGAAAGCTTCTCGTCGGGTGTTTCTGCTTGGCGAGCTTGTCAGCTCTCCCCTTGTCTCAGGGCGTGGCTGCGACCAGTCATGAGGAGTGAGAAGCAGTCTGTGGTCTGCTGGTTGCTGCCTGTTTTAGGGCCCTTTTGTGTTTGGATGTGTTGAAATTTAGAGCAGAAATGAGCTTTTGACTGGCCAGCAGTGATGCCAGGAGTCCTCAGCTGGGGGGACAGGGAGCCCCCGGCCACCTCCTGTCACGTCCAGTCCTGCTGCGTCCCAGGCTGCACTTCACGGCATGCACGTGTCCCCGTGTCCCTGGGGTGAGGGCCAGTCTGGGTGCGTCCGGGGCGGGGTGGAGCGACAGGCGTGTGGAGCTGGCTTCGTGTTGTTCCAGAGGTGGGATGGAATGAAGTCATGAATTCACTCTCTCCGAGGGGGGAGTTTTCCCGGCCCTAAGGAGGGTGCTGTGGGAAACCGGGGCAGAGCCTGGCTGCGTCTGCTGCTGACGTGCGGGTCTGAGTGTGGGTGCCTGCCTGCGTGGCCGCCTTGCCCCGGGTGGTCACCCCGTGCTGGGTGGCCCTCGGCTCCCAGGGGCCTGCTGTTCCCTCCCGCGCGGCTGTGGCTCGGGCTGTCCCGGGACGGGTGCCGTGACCTGATGGGCTGCGTGGTGGCTGCTGCCTTCTCGGTGGAGCTGCGTCCACGGCCAGCACCACCGAGGCTCCCAGCTCGGAGCCCCTGGAGAGCCTGGTCACTCAGTGGGGAGGACGGGACAGTGGGAGCGCCGGCTTCCTTGGCTGCTCCATTAAGGAGCAGAATGTCAAGCTGGAATTTTCTAAGTGCCAAAGGCTGTGAACGTGTCAATGTAGGAAAGAGCCCTGTGTGTATCTTTTTTGTGTACAAGCTTCACGTGGTCGCGAAGTGTTGGACCGCGATGTGTTTCCCCGTGATCGGTTTTCTTTTTGGTTTGTTTCTAGGGACATTCCGGAGAATCACTGCAGCTGCCTCGAGACTCCTGACGGACGGCGCGGACGGCAGCTTCTATGGCCTGGAGAGCTTGAACGCGTGGGCGCGCTCCATGGTCCCCACCCACCCGGCCCTGGTGCTGCTCTGGTGCCAGATCCTGCTGCTTGTCAGCCACACCGACCACCGCTGGTGGGCAGAGCTGCAGCAGACCCCCAAGTACGTGCGCCCTGCTCCGAGCGGCCCGGCTCCGTTCTCACGAGCCTTTGTAAAGATTCCACCGCGTGGAAGGACGCTCTAGTGTAGGGAAAATGTGGTCCGGCTGCAGGCATTCACAATAGCCGCTGCTTTTCACACGTGGTGTCTTTGACAAGTTCTTTGACACTGTTCTGTCCTACGGGCCGTTTTTGTCATGCTGTGTCCCTCCTGCTGGGTTCTCATCCTTGAATTGGTTCCAGAGCCAGACATGTTGCGATGGCTTAACTTCATTATAAGTTAAATGTGGTTCTGGTTATTCTTAGATAATGAAGAAATTATTTAGCAGCCTTTCAGAACTACTTGGAAATACCTTATTTTTTATCATTCAAGAAGACTTGTTAAGTATCTGATTGTGGGTGGCCCTCTTTTTGCAAAAAGTTGTCAGGTCTGAGTCTCTGTTTCTAGGCACCCTCTTGCTCAGCCATTTGTACATAGGTGGAGAGAAAAGATTTGATTTCCGTCCCCCCCACCCCCACCCCCCACCCCGCAGCTGAGTCCTCAGTGCAGTGTTTCTGGAAGACTCAAGAGCCGACGGCGAGGAGAGAAAGCTCTGGATATAGGAGACTGCAGGGGCTGCAGGGTTGAGGTCAGCTCCTCTCTGCTCAGCACGGAAAGACAGCCAAGTGAGGCCGTGGGTCCCGCGTTGGCTGGTCCACTGCTCTCAGGTGGAAAGGCCCACATGAGCAGGAGTATTACACCTCTGCCCTGTGCTATATGTTGTGGGAAATGCAAAGGAAAAATAATCGCTGCTTCCTGCCCTCCAAGCGCTTACGGTTAGTTGGGGAGGACAGAGCAGTGAAAGCATTTGACATGCTTAGAGAACAGTTTAAGCCTGTCATGATGACTTAAGTATTATAAGAGTCGGAAACAGAAAAGCAGTGTCTTCTACTTCAGAGCTTCTTCACTGTGCATATAAATCAGCTGGGGAGCTTGTTCAAATCAGATTCCGATTCAGCAGATGGCTGATGGGGCCTGAGACTCTGCATTTCTACCAGGCTCCTGGGGGTACCAGTGCTCTGATCCATGGAGTACGCTCTGAGCAGTGAGACCCTGGGTCCTTGAGGATTTTGCCTCAGAGCACCCAGGGGGCTTGTTCCAAGGACCAAGCCTATGCTCCAGCCCACCGTCGGACCGGATGGCTGGGCACCGTAGGAATTAGGGTCCTGGGCTCTTGTGTTATTGCAGCCTCCCCAGTAGCCTCCCTGGACACCAAGGGCAGGACTTGAGTTAGCTGATAATACTAACAGATGCTGGGTGGGTGGACGGTAAGTGAGAAGGCATCCACCACCCAAATGGATCCCTCAGCCCGTGTTTCTTAGCTTCTCCCCCACTCTCCTCCTCCTCCTCCTCCTCCTCCTCCTCCTCTTCCTCTTCCTCCTCTTCCTCCGCCTTTGTACATATGGTGGGCGGTGAGGGCAGAGGCCGACCTGGAGTGGGTTCAAGAGGAAATGGGAGGGCAGACCCCAGTCTGATGAATGGAGGGCCTTCCACAGAAGACTCACGTGGGCTCTCCAGCAGTGTCAGTCAGTGTCATGGAAGATACAGAACTGTTTGCTTGGATGAAAAGACGTAAGAGTGCATGACAAACAGGTACAGTTTTATGATCCTTGATTACAGTCTGGATCTGGGGGATGAAACCACTAGAAAGGCCATTATTGGGTCAACAAGCTGCATTTGAATCTGAGCTCTACATAACCTGTTGCTTTTGGTTATGAGTAGTTCTTAGGGGACACACTTGCTGAGGTATTTAGGGGTGCAGTCTCTTGACCTGCAGATTACTCTCAAATGGTACAGCCTCCCAGATTGCGTGTGTGTACAGCGTGCACGAGTGTCGAGTGTGTGTGGGGTGTGTGTGTGGGGGGGGGCACGTGCATGTGTGTGGTGTGCGCGCCTGAGCCAAAGGTGGCGACTTGCTAGTGGTTGAATCTAGGTGAAGAGTGTGTCGCTGTTAATTGAATTATTCTTCCAGCTTTTATATCAGCTTGAAAGTTTTCAAAATAAAAGTTAAGGAAAAATGATGATGGAAGCGAGACATTTAGAGAGCAGCTCTACACAGCGGTTAGGAGGAGGTTCGCTCTGGAGGGAAACAGAGACATGGGAAATGAGGACATGAGAGAGTTTCTAGATGAGAGAACGAATAGCATGGGTGACCCCTTACAGAAGAGAGCGTTATCCTAGAGTTGGCAAGAGCAGATGGGATCTAAGGGACGGACATTGGCTTAATGATATTGATTTATTTTTTGCCAGCTTTTTATAGTTCAACTTACATTTTCCTGATTTCTCTCCGTATATTAGCAGATATGGGAAACTCACTGATTCTGGGTTCTCAGCTCAGTCATTATTTCCTCAGGGAAGCCTTCCTGACTTCTCTTTGATTGGTGAAGTCTCACTATTTGCTCTTACCCCAACCTTTGCCTCTTTTTTGTGGCATGTGTTGAGTCTGTAATTTGACATTTATTTGTGTGATAATTTGGTTAATATCTCTCCCTCTAGATCATAATTCCCACAAGGGCCCTCATTGTGTTCCCAGCACTAACATGAGTTAGTGATTTAATCACCCTGATAATAGAAATAATAATAATGTATTGGTAAAGACCTTTTATATATAGGTCACTAGCACTTATATAGCATTAAGTGCCAGATATTGTTCTGTGGGCTTTCCACGGTGATAAGTTATTAAAATCTCTCGAAATGCATGTATATTATAGACAAGGAAACTTCTTTTCCCAGAGAAGTTAAATAACTTGCCCACTGTCACACATTAACAGACATGTGTGCATGCATGGTTCCCCCAACTCGATTATTTTCACCTATTATAGCTGAAACTGTCATATAAGTGTGGGTTTATTTCTAGGCTCTCTATTTTCTGTTCCATTGATCTGTGTCTCTGGTTTTATGTCAACACTGTACTGCTTTGATTACTGTGGCTTTGTAGTGTAGTTTGAAATCAGGGAGCGTGATACCTCCAGTTTTGTTCTTCTTTCTCAAGATTGCTTTTGGCTGTTCAGAGTCTTTTGTGTAATGTAAATGTAAATTTTAGAATTTTTTGTTCAAGTTCTGTGAAAAATGCCATTGGAATTTGGATGGGGATTGCATTGAATCTGTAGGTTGCTTTGTGTGGTATGAACATTTTAACAATATTAATTCTTCTAATCCATGAGCATGGAATATCTTTCCATTTATTTTTGTCTTCTTTAGCTTCTTTCATCAGTGTCTTTCAGTGTATAGTTCTTTCACCTCCTTGGTTAAATTTATTACTAGGTATTTTATTATTTTGATGCAATTGTAAATGGGATTATTTCCTTAATTTCTCTTTCTGATAGTTTGTTATTTGTGTATAGAAATACAACAGATTTCTGTATATTGATTTTGTATCCTGCAATTTTACTGAATTCATTGATTACTTCTAACAGGTTTTTAGTGGACTCCTTAGGGTTTTCTATGTACAGTATCATGTCATCTGTAAGTAGTAAAAATTATACTTCTTTCTGACTTGAATGCCTTTTATTTCTTTTTCTTGCCTAATTGCTTTGGCTAGGACTTCCAATACTATGCTGAATAAAAGTGGTGAGAATAGGGATCCTTGTCTTGTTCCTGATCTTAAAGGAAGAGCTTTTAGCTCTTCACCATTGAGTATGATGTTAGCTGTGGGCTTGTCACATATGGCCTTTATTATGTTGAGGTACGTTCTCTCTGAACCCATTTTATTGAGAGTTTTTATCATAAATAGATGTTGACGTTTGTCAAATGCTTCTGCATCCATTGAGATGATCATATATTTTTTATTCTTCATTTTGTTAACATGATGTATTTTATCGATTGACTTATGGATGCTGAACTATCCTTGCATCCGTGGAATAAATCCCACTTATCATGGTATATGATCCTTTAAATGTACTGTTGAATTCAGTTTGCTAATATCTTGTTGAGGATTTTTGCATCTATGTTCATCAAGGATATTGCCCTGTGATTTTCTTTTTTTTGTGGTGTCCTTGTCTGGTTTTGATGATGAGTGTCTCTATTTCCAAAAGATAATAAAAATGAATTACTAGAAGTTTGGAATACAAAGTACAAGTCATTATTTTCTATCTGTGTACTCAGCAGATATAGAACTGCTCTATCAGTCGTTACAGAGGTTCTGTATGCAGCTCAGCGCTGGCTCTCAGATGAGCACGGGCTCCCAGGCCACACTTCCTGGAAGTACCCATGGTTGCTACAGTGGGGTCCGCTCTTGTCTGCTTCTTATTTTGGGGATTAAATCATCATAGTCTTATGATTTGCTTTCTACCTGTCCTACCTTTTGGTGGACAGTTAGGGTCCTGCATACGCAGTCATCTTTTTTTGGGGAAGTTCATTTGCTATCAGTAGCTGGCAGTGTCTGTCCTGAGGTCTTGGGGGCTTGCCCTCCTACAAACTGGGACTAAATTTGGGTTGACATTGGACCTTCTTTGTGTCCACTGCTAATGTTTGAACTGCAAATTCTCCCCTTCTCTTTCAGAGGCTTTTTCCCCTATAGCTATACTATTGCAAAACACAGAATTACAGCTTGAATGTAAGTCATGTTAGGGCTGGCAGGAGGGCTGACTGAGAAAGGAAAGGTTTTTTGTTTGTTAGTTTTTAATTGACATATAATTTACAGTACAGTAGAATGTACTCTTTTGTACCCGATATAGTCAGGTCACCACCACCACAATCAAGAGTTAGACCAGTATCATCACTTCAGAGAATTCCCTCCTGTCCCTGTGCAGCCACCCCCTCCCCCTTCCCCTCCCTCGGTAACCACTGATCCATGTTCTGTCGTGATAGAATTTTTAAAACAATTCTCTTCTAAATCCTGAGGCGTTAACAGGAAGAGTTGACACATTTCAGAATATTCTAGTCCTGGTGTCATCTTCGTCTCCACTAAGCCTTAGCAGAGACTTGTAGGCTCTTGGCCGCTGAGGCGAGGGGATTGTCTTACCCTCAAGTCAGAGGGCTGTTTGGGAGCGTGGCAACTACTGTGTTTTAAGAGTTGTGGCCGGTATGGAGAGTCCCAAAGTTTGTAGTTCTCATCTCCTTAGGAAGAAAAAAGACAAGGTGAGAAGAAGTAAAGATGAAGTGAAATAGCCTTCACGAGTGGGGAATTAATTTTGCAGAAATGCTTTTAAACGGGGTTTCCATAATAGCATAGACACTGTGGGCATGCTTAGGGTTGTAACTTTTCGTTGGTAATTGAAGAGTAAAGTATGGAAATGCAAAGGTTTTCTTCTGTCACTTGACGGCTTTCATAGCAAGCTAAAACCAGGAATTTCAAAAGCAATAGCTGTGCCATCAGACATAGCCAGTGAGATAAGAGCGCTGACGGAATGTGCAACTTCGTGGTGGATTTTGCCTTTCAGTCAAGCATTTAAATTTTCTGCCTGTTAGATCCTCTGTTTATTTTAGTTTTCCATATGTGCTTTATCATAGCTCAGAAACAGATCACTAAGAGTAGATCTTACACATCATTCTGATGTGGCAGTGTTTAAAGTTACTGTCTGCTTTAGAACTGGGACTAAACGACAGTCATCTTCAGTGTTTTGAAAATAAGCCGGCTGTCATCTCAGAAACGCTGTCAGAGCTTCTGTTGCTCCTTCTAGAAGACGCAGTCTGTCCAGCACGAAGTCACTTAGTCCCCAGATGTCTGAAGAGGACGAGGATTCTGATGTGGCTTCCAAACTGGGAATGTGCAATAGAGAAATAGTACGAAGAGGAGCTCTCATTCTCTTCTGCGATTATGTCGTAAGTTTGAAATGGCAAGGAGGGGCGGGTTGGGGGCTGGAAAACACCTCGTGCGGATGATACCTCTACAGACTGACTTCCACCGTCCGTCACTCCACCAGAATGAAAGACTAAAATTAAAGTTGAATCCTGCTCCCAAGTATAATTGGAAATCAGGCTTGGCGTCCAGCCCTGGCAGTTTAAGTTTGTCTGTAAAAGATTCAGTGGGCAGTCACTTGCTCTGCACCCCTCGCAGTGCTGGGCGCCTTTGTTGTTTTGAGGGACGCCATGGAGTAACAATAATAATAAAAAGAAGTTACAAGTTTGACTGAGTGAGGTTCTGATTAAAAAATTTTTTTTAATCTGTGGAAAAGGTGTTAGAATGTTAATTGCTGCATTTTTAGATTCCTGTTTGAATGACATTCTTTTAAAAAATAACTTTTGTGGAATTTTTGACCATAAAACTAAAGTCTCTTGTTCAATACAAAAAATTTACAAAAACCAAATAAGTAAACAGAAGAAAATAAAATCTGTAATCGTATTACTCAGAGAGAACCCGTTGTTCCGCTCTCACTGGGATCTGATAACCTTTTCCAGGCTGATAGAAAGTGCTGCCTTCCTTTGGTGCAGACATGGTGCCATGAAGGCCGCTGTCATTCAGCAGCGCATCGGAAAAGGAGTAGAGTCCTTCACCTGAGCTGCTTGCTGAGATCTTTTTTGCCATGATAGCAATTTGTTAATACTTTTGTTTTACATTCTTTTTTTGTTTTTGTAAATTTATTCATTTTTGGCTGCATTGGGTCTTCATTGCTGTGCGTGGGCTTTCTCTAGTTGCGGCGAGCAGGAGCTACTCTTCGTTGTGGAGTGCAGCTTCTCATTGCGGTGGCTTCTCTTGTTGTGGAGCATGGGCTCTAGGCACGCGGGCTTCAGTAGTTGTGGCTCGCAGGCTCAGTAGTTGTGGCTCACGGGCTTAGTTGCTCCGCGGCATATGGGATCTTCCCAGGCCAGGGCTTGAACCCGTGTTCCCTGCATTGGCAGGCGGATTCTTAACCACTGCACCACCAGGGAAGCCCCTTGCTTTACATTCTTGATGCTGAAATAGTTTTTCTACCTTGTTCCACTTTTGAGAAATAATTTGATATAGTTATATAATGCTGTTTTCACAGAAAAGTAAGAAAAATATTTATTTTATAAGTTAATACTATCAAATTATCCCACAGGAAAAGTATTAAGCATTAACCAGATGCCAAAAAATATATCTCGTTTTATAATTTCTGCCTAGGGTCATGAATTACAGTGAAAAGGCAACATATGTATTGGGTTGGCCAAAAAGTTTGTTCGGCTTTAGGTAAAAATAACATTTTTCATTTTCACCAATAACTTTTTTTTTTTAAATATTTATTTATTTAGGCTGCACCTAAGGTCTCAGTTGCGGCATGCAGGATTTTTTGGTTGTGGCGCGCGAGCTCTTAGTTGTGGCTTGCAAACTCTTAGTTGCAGCATGTGGGATCTAGTTCCCCGACCAGCGATCGAACCTGGGCCCCCCGGAATTGGGAGCACGGACCACCCCCCACTGGACCACCAGGGAAGTCCCACCAAGAACTTCATTGAACAACGTATTCATTAACCGAACAAACTTTTTGGCCAACCCAAAATTTAAAACTGTATTTTTCTCATTTCCTTATAAATCTTACATGAAATTTCTTCCCTTAAGATCCATTTGATCTGTGGGAACCATTCATATTTTGGATTCAGGAATTCTATCAAAACTGTGACAGTTACAGGAAATTCTTTTTTTCCACTGACCTGTCACGAAATTGCAGCGAGGGTAACTGGAGAATTCCCGTCAGGAGGCTGGACTGAGGCCTGGGCGAGGCAGGGCTTGCCCTGGACGGGAGCACCAGCTGCTCTCGTGTCTCAGCTCGGGCCAGTCACGCCGTTCCCGCTTCCGTCGGGAGGCACCAGGCTCTCAGGTGCCCCAGACCCCCCGCGTCCCTGGGCCACGCTCCCCTCCTCCTGTGTCCCTGAGCTGTGCCGCTGGGGCACACTTCCCTGGGGCCTGACTTTGGACAGCTCAGCTGTGGTGCACAGTTGTGGGTGCCGGCTCTGTAAAGTGTGTTGTCACCTCGTCCGTTATGGTGGTCAAACACTAAATACTTTCAGTGAGGATTATAATTTGGAGTTGGTTTTCTCCTTCCTACCACTTCTGGCCTTTTCTGTGGCGCTAGTGTCTGCTCTTGCCTTGTCCACTAGAAGATGGCCTTTCATTGTTGTCTTGTCCTCAGTGCCAGAACCTGCACGATTCAGAGCACTTAACCTGGCTCATCGTCAACCATATTCAGGATCTGATCAGCCTGTCCCACGAGCCTCCCGTGCAGGACTTCATTAGTGCTGTCCATCGGAATTCCGCGGCCAGTGGCCTTTTCATCCAGGCAATTCAGTCTCGTTGTGAAAATCTTTCAACTGTAAGTCTCCCTGGTGCCGGCTGTTGCCAGTTTTCTCTGCCTTAAAAATGGAGGGTTGGCTTTTTTTTTTTTTTTTTTTTGTGGTACGCGAGCCTCTCAGTGTTGTGGCCTCCCCCGTTGCGGAGCACAGGCTCCGGACGCACAGGCTCAGCGGCCATGGCTCACGGGCCCAGCCGCACCGCGACATGGCGGATCTTCCCAGACCGGGGCACGAACCCGTGTCCCCTGTATCGGCAGGCGGACTCTCAACCACTGTGCCACCAGGGAAGCCCAGGGTTGGCATTTTTAAACTGCTGTTTCCAGCGGGCAAAACCCTCTGCTCTCATTTCTCTCCTTCTCTCAAACCGCAGCCCACCACACTGAAGAAAACCCTCCAGTGCCTGGAAGGGATCCACCTGAGCCAGTCGGGCGCCGTGCTGACGCTGTACGTGGACAAGCTTTTGTGTACTCCATTCCGTGTGCTGGCTCACATGGTCGACACCCTTGCTTGTCGCCGGGTGGAGATGCTTCTGGCTGCAAATTTACAGGTACTGGGAGAAAACACGGATGTCGTTTTTCACTGAAAACCTGGCGGGGCAGGCGGAACACTTGGCTGGCGCCTCCTCCACGGGGATAGTCTTCATGTGGCCACCGAGGGGAGCGTGCAACACGGATGAACTGGTCATTCCTTGTGCGTCCGATATGGGTGCTTCCTGTACTTCTTCTAGTCTGCCTTTGCTACCAGAGCCGGACATGCCCCTTTATCTTCTGTAAATGAGCACAGGTGACTTTGACTCTTGTGCGTTGCAACCCCACTGACGTGTTCTTGTCTGCTTCAGAACAGCACGGCCCAGCTGCCGGCAGAAGAGCTCAGCAGGATCCAGGAGCACCTGCAGAGCAGCGGGTTAGCGCAGAGGTAACGCCGGGGCCGGGTGCTCCTTGCTTTTTGCATGTAAAGACTAGGGTTTGTGAGGGCACAGACTCACAGGATGAGAGGCTGGCGTGCTGTATTGGTGGGTTCACTGCAGAAGGGCCTTGAGAGAGAGCCTTCCGAAATTAACACAGTTGGATCTCAACATGTACACAGTGAGGACCAGCTGGCAGTGTCAGCTCTTCCGCGATGATGCGCCGTGGCTGTGTGAGGGTGGCGTGTGTTCCTGTGGCCTCCACTCACCATCTGCGATGAGTCATCGATCAGCTCTGGCTTAGCAAAAATCAAAGCCTGTGATCTAATTGCTAAATAAGACCTGGCAGAGCTGCAGTGGTAAATGGGAGTGTTTTCTTAATTTCACTCTCAGATTTTTCATCATTAGTGTATAAGAATGCCAGAGATTTCTGTGCATTAATTTTGTATCCTGCTACTTTACCAAATTCATTGATTAGCTCTAGTAGTCTTCTGGTAGCATCCTTAGGATTCTCTATGTATAGTATCATGTCATCTGCAAACAGTGACAGCTTTACTTCTTTTCCGATTTGGATTCCTTTTATTTCTTTTTCTTCTCTGATTGCTGTGGCTAGAACTTCCAAAACTATGTTGAATAAGAGTGGTGAGAGTGGGCAACCTTGTCTTGTTCCTGATCTTAGTGGAAATGGTTTCAGTTTTTCACCATTGAGAACAATGCTGGCTGTAGGTTTGTCATATATGGCCTTTA
>NC_041220.1:143594200-143595184 GCF_002837175.3 Physeter macrocephalus | reverse complement strand
GCTGGTCCTTGAGTGAAGCTGGGTCTTGGTGTTGAGATGGAGATCTCTGGGAGATTTTCGCCGTTTGATATTGCGTGGAGCTGGGAGGTCTCTTGTGGACCAGTGTCCTGAGGTTGGTTCTCCCACCTCAGAGACACAGCCCTGACGCCTGGCTGGAGCGCCAAGAGCCTTTAATCCACACGGCTCAAAATAAAAGGGAGAAAAAATAGAAAGGAAAGGAAAGGAAAGGGAAGGAAGGAAGGAGGGAGGGAGGGAGGGAAGAAAGGAAGGAAGAAAGGAAGGGAGGGAGGAAGGAAGAAAGGAAGGAAGAAATGAAGGAAGGACGAAAGGAAGGAAGGAAGAGAGGAAGGAAGGGAGGAAGAAAGGAAGGAAGGGAGGAGGGAAGAAAGGAAGGAAGGAGGGAAGAAGACAAAATAAAGTAAGGAAGGAAGGAGGGAAGAAGACAAAATAAAGTAGGATAAAATATAGTTATTAAAATAAAAAATAATTATTAAGGGGAAAAATTTCTATTAAAAAAAAAACAAAAAAGGGTCGGTCTAACCCTAGGACAAATGGTGAAAGCAAAGCTATACAGACAAAATCTCACACAGCAGCACACACGTACACACTCACAAAAAGAAAAAAAGGGGAAAATAATAGTATATCTTGCTCCCAAAGTCCACCTCCTCAACTTGGCATATTTCGCTGTCGATTCAGGTTTTCCACAGGTGCAGGGCACTTCAAGTTGATTGTGGAGTTTTAATCCGCTGCTTCTGAGGCTGCTGGGAGAGACCTCCCCCCTCTCCTCTTTGTTCGCACAGCTCCTGGGGTTCAGCTTTGGACTTGGCCCCGCCTCTGCGTGTAGGTCGTCCGAGGGCGTCTGCCCTTCGCTCAGACAGGACGGGGTTAAAGGAGCAGCTGATTCAGGGGCTCTGGCACAGGCCGGGGGCAGGGAGGGGCACGGATGCGGGGCGAGCCTGCGGCGGCAGGGGCCGGCGTGACGCT
>NC_041220.1:143593655-143593893 GCF_002837175.3 Physeter macrocephalus | reverse complement strand
CGGCGCGCTTAAACCCCTCTCCTCGAGCACCAGGAAGCAAAGAGGGAAGAAAAGGTCTCTTGCCTCTTCGGCAGCTCCAGACTTCAACCGGACTCCCTCCCGGCCAGCCGTGGCGCACTAGCCCCTTCAGGCTGTTTTCGCTCTGCCAACTCCAGACCTTTCCCTGAGATCCGACCGAAGCCCGAGCCTCAGCTCCCAGCCCCCGCCCGCCCCGGCGGGTGAGCAGACGAGCCTCTCG
>NC_041220.1:143586146-143593426 GCF_002837175.3 Physeter macrocephalus | reverse complement strand
CTGAGGTCTTCTGCCAGCGTTCGGTGGGTGTTCTATAGGAGAAGTTCCACGTGTAGCTGTATTTCTGGTGTATCTGTGAGGAGGAAGGTGACCTCCGCGTCTTACTCTTCCGCCATCTTCTCCAAGACCTGGCAGAGCTGAGAGACGTTACCTATTTCTTGGCGAGAATTGTTTCTACATCTTGTCAACATTTTGTCTCTCTGTGGCTGTTTATCACCTAATTTTGTTTGCAAAGTCTTTTTGAGGCCTTTAGCAGAAATCCTGATGTCTGCTACATGAGTGTATTTTCATGACTGCAAAATAAATGAAGAGAAGCCTTTATCTTCTCTCCTCCACAGCAGGGAAAACGTGTGTGAGAGAGAATCGGGTTACTGTACTGTGACTTCAGTCTGAAGAGTCGCTGTTGCTGGTTTCTTTAAGCGAGCAGGGGTAGGACTTGGGCAGTGCGGGGCTTTAGGTGACGTGTCAGTATGCTGGGCGACGTACGTTGTCATTTGCGCCATGAAGTTGTCCTCGTAGCGGTGGTGAGAGGCGACACTACCCCTATTTCGACCCTAGACTTACTCAGGCAGACGAGGAGGGGTAAAGATATTGTGTGCCAGATGAGGTGATTCTTCTGTGAAATGAACGTAAATTGGTATCGATTGTATATTGTGGGGAGATAAAGTAGGAGATTCTGTGCCCTGGGATCTTAGGTGGTCCGTTTTGTGTTTATAAAGAGTGCCTGTATTAGCTGTTATGCCATGTATTGCCTGCTGCAGTGTTTGAGTATAAATGAAATTTCTGAAAAATACTTATGGGACATAAACTGTGGTTGTTACCAGTAAACTGGGGCCTGAATTTGCATCATGACTTGAGTGTCGATGAGAAATAGCTCTGAACAGAAAGTTTCAAATGTGTCACGTCGCTGTAAGAAGCCACCGTTGCTCCCTCCCGTGCAGCTGTGCCCTAACCCGTGTGTGATTCGATTCCAGACACCAAAGGCTCTACTCCCTGCTGGACAGGCTTCGTCTCGCCACTGCACCGGCGTCGCGTGGCCCCGCTCCTCTGGTCACGCCCCACCCGCTGGACGGGGACGGGCCCCTGGCACTGGAGACAGTGAGTCCTGACAAAGTAAGTGTCCAGCACGTCTGGGTGTGACACACAGGGCCCCCTCGGGGCACTGAGTGCCCCTGCAGCGGGTGGCTCAGGCGGCAGGACGTCCTGGCGCTCAGCACAGCCCCCGAGGGCTCTCAACCTGCCCTGTTTCTTGCCAGCAATGGGCACAGTCACATCGGCGACAGGACCCATGAGGTCCAGCCTGGGTCTTTAGCGGGGGGCGTGGGGTGAGAAAGGAAGTGCTGACTCGGGTCATTAGTAGGGGGCTGAGGGTCATGGTGATTAACGGAGAATCAGGAGACGGGTGGCCACGGCCTGCCCACCTGGCCTGTCTCCCTCTCCTTACGCCTGCTGACCCGCTGCATATTGACCCCACCACCCCAGGGGACCTGGTACCTTGTCATCACCCTCACCGCTCACACCTCAGAGCCGGGGGCCATTTGGGGCCTTGGTGGGGCCTTGGTGGGGCCTTGGTATGCTCCTTTCCCGGAGAGAGTTCATTTTAAATATGAACTTGGAGTCCAAAATCCAGCAGCCAGGCGTAGATAGCAGAGTCCAGGCCGCTGTTCTCAGGCATGGTTTGTTCAGCCCCTCCACTGCACTGGCTCTGGGGAGAGAAGGGCAAAGCAGACCCCCCCAGTAGAAGATGATCAGCACGATGCCCGGCAAGGGGTGGACGGAGAGGTGGGCCCGCTACCCTCAGTACTTTACTGAGTTTGAGGGACAGTGGAGCGTCCACCAGGCGAGGGGAGAGGGTGTCCAGACGGGTAACGGCAAGTCCAAAGACACAGCCCTCATCCCAGTTCGCACGGAAAAGGCCTGTGGGGTGCTGAGCAGCCCGCACAGCGACAGCGTCCAGTTTTACCAAAGCTGTGTTCATGGGCCAGGGAGGCCACTTGTCCTGTGGTCTGGGGCCGCAGGACATGAGGGTCAGTAGGCGAAGAAACAAGGTGTATCCGATCAAGTTGAAGCCCCTTGAGAGCCTGCCCAGTCGCATCCCGTCATCCACCTTTTCTCCTCCCCAGGACTGGTACGTACGTCTGGTCAAATCCCAGTGCTGGACGCGGTCAGACTCTGCACTGCTGGAAGGGGCAGAGCTGGTGAATCGGATCCCTCCGGGTGACTTGAGCGCGTTCATGATGAACTCGGTACAGTGGAGCCGCGGGACCCTCGGGAACCCTTTCTCTTGTTACTCACACGTGTTTGATTTGTTTCATTGTCACGTGACCTGACAGCAATATGCACCACTTACCTTTGTGCCTTAACAGCAGAGACCCTAATCCAGACAGGACAGGATGTTATTTCAGCCACGGTTAGAGTCTAAAAGGAGGGGAATTGTGTTTAACTCACCTTTTCGTGCATTTAAAGAAAATAGGTTCCCTTAGGTTATAATGAGTTCTGATTGCCTGTCTCGTGCTCATGAACAAAAGTACTGGGATGGTGCCATGGTGTGTGATTTAACTGACTTTTTCATGATGTTATGGAAGTTAGTAAGCCCCTCCCTAGCTGGAGCGGGGTCCCCTCCCCCACTGTGTGCAGTGAGGCCCCCCGCCCTCACTAGGTGTCACACAGGCCTGCTGTGCGGAGCTGGCGCAGGAGCCCTGGCAGGGCATCCGTGTTCCTGTCCTCAGCTCTTGGAGCGGTGCCGTGAGGGGTGGAGCCCCCGTGATGGTGTCGTCCAGCCACAGCCTCGGCAGGGTCCTTCGCAGCCCTCCTGGGACCAGCAGCCCATAAACCTTTAGGTGTTAACAGTGCTGCCTGGAAATGTGCCAAGTGGGAGTGAAGCAGGGACGTGGGGGATGGCAGGGACCGGCAGGTGGGGCGTAGAGAGCTTCAGGGTGCAGCCACATGTTCCCAAGCACTGACCCTCCCTCAGTTTGAAAGTAAGAGCTACATGGGGAAAACAGGAGAATTGGCCCCACACGAGTTTGCCAGACTCATTTTAAGAGCCATTCAGTGAAAGCTGATTTGCTGATAAGTGATAAATTTGCTTAATAACCAACTGAATTTTCCAAATTTGCTCATTAGACTTTTAACAGCATTAAAGAAAGGCTCAGCTGCAACGGCTAGGGGTTGATTTTGGTCGCTGACAATGACATGTGCTTTTCTGAATATTAACTAAGTTAAGATTGGCCAAAAAGATCCTTAAATGGCTTTAAAAAGTTGGCAAAGCACAGTACAAATTGAAACAGTATCGTATGAAATGCTGTTTTTCCAATCAAACTTGTGGCATCTATATGACTGCTTTGATGTATTTCAGCTGCTTTGGAACATAACTTGTCTTTTTCAAACATTGAGATGTTTGGTCTTTCACTGTTTCTTGGATGGCACATCAGCTTGAGTTTGTATCTTCATCAGTTAAAATTTCATCATATTAAATTTTTGATTTCAAGTAAATCTGAAGACATAAAAAAAATATTTCTTTAAAATTAAAGTACCCAAAAGAGACCAGAAATATACTTCACTGATCGTATGTTAAATGGAGATGTTCATTTATTTGTAACAGAAGTAGAATAAGATATTCTTTCAAATGTTTTGGTTGGCGTACTAATTAATCTGTTATCTCAGAAATGTTTGCATCCTCCTCTGCTGTGTTTCTCTTGCCCGACTGAAAGCTCGTAATCATCATTGTTGAACCTTTAATGCCCCTATTCAGGAGTTCAACCTGAGCCTGCTAGCCCCGTGCTTGGGCCTGGGCATGCGTGAGATCTGTGGGGGCCAGAAGAGCCCCCTTTTTGCGGCAGCTCGCACGGCAACTCTAGACCGTGTGACCAGTGTGGTTCAGCAGCTGCCCGCTGTCCACCACGTTTTCCAGCCGTTCCTGCCTGCAGAGCCCACCGCCTACTGGAGCAAGTTGGATGATCTCTTTGGTAATTAAAATCAAAATCCCCTTATTTTTAAAAAATGCTGCAGAGCCAGTGCCATGCTCTGTACCGAGTGAAAATACAGTCAACACCGTCGATCTGACACACCCAAGGCACTTACAGAGGCCACCGAGAACCTGCACTGGGCCCTGGCTCTGCGTGTCTTTGGTGTGTTTGCTGCTTGGCCGTTCCGTGACGTGCCTGGGCTCGGGGCCTGCGAGGAACGCAGGCTCAGCCTCGGGAATGTGGGTCCTGGTCTCGCGGGGTGGTGGGGTGTGTGCCCGTGTGCTTCCGGGAGCCGTGTCTTTAGTCCCCATCAGATTCTCGCGGGGGGGGCCCGACTGCCTGTCTTTCAAAGGTCAGAGCCTCTGCTGAAGGCTCTTGCCCCCACGGAGGCCTTCTGTTTCAGGGGATGCCGTGCTGTATCGGACCCTGACCACTCTGGCCCGGGCCCTGGCCCAGTACCTGCTGGTGTTCTCCAGACTGCCCAGCCACTTGCACCTTCCTCCTGAGAAGGAGAGGGACACCGTGAAGTTTGTGGTCATGACCCTCGAGGTAAGAGGCAGCTTGGGAACTTGGCGCTCAGTGCAGAGGGAAGAAGCTCCTCCATCTGAAAATGCAGAGCTGTGTGCAGCCCGGCGCCCGCGGCCTGTCCTTCCAGCAGTGACCGCTGTCACATGTCACATCCGTCCCCTGCTTTGCCGAGCTCCGTCACGCCCCTTATTGCTCCATTCCCCACGGTTGCCTTGTGAGGTTGACAACACAGCCCTTCTTGTCTCTGCCTCAGGGCAGGGGAGGGGGGCACTCTGAAGAGTCAGGTCTGGGACCTGGGCTCCCGCCCAGGGTCTCCTGAGCATAGCTTGGGGAGGCGTCATACACTTATATGTGGATCTTGTTTCCTTGATGCTAAGATACTTTTTTTCTTTTTTTTCTTCTTCTTTTTTTTTTGCGGTACGCGGGCCTCTCACCACTGTGGCCTCTCCCGTTGCGGAGCACAGGCTCTGGACGCGCAGGCTCAGCGGCCACGGCTCACGGGCCCAGCCGCTCCGCGGCATGTGGGACCCACCCAGACCGGGGCACGAACCCACGGCCCCTGCATTGGCAGGTGGACTCCCAACCATTGCGCCACCAGGGAAGTCCTAAGATACTTTTTTGATTTAGTACAAACCATCCATTTAAAAATTTTTTCCAGGGAGAAAGAAGCCATGTAAATGTAGTATGTATCCTAATTTTGGATACTTAGTAAATAATAATCTGAGACATTCGTTATATTTTAAATTGAGCAATAAACCTGATATTTCAGCTGTGGGGAATTGAACACTCTGTGTTAATACTTATAAACACCCCCAAAACGTGTACATACGTGTGTGCATTGCCTTTTCGTACGACTTCTGGAGAAGAGAGTTTGGCCTGCACCCTTGGAGGCAGAGGACATGGCTGACCCAGTGCCGACACCCCCTGCCGCCTCCCAGCAGGGAGGGGGGGCGTCCAGAGGGCATTCGCACAGCTGTTGAGAAGGCGACAGACAAGCACCTACTTGAGCCAGGCCGAGCCAGATAGCTGTGACTCCTGCCCTTTAGGCTTCAGTGTAGTAGGAAGGCTGGCAAACAAGCGTACGGTTACAGTACAGAGTGGCCCCTGCCAGCCATCGCGTGCCCGCTGCGTGCAGGACCATACGCCCTGCATCATCTCATTCAGGTCTCACTGCAGCCCTGTGAGGTGGGCTGTTATTCCCGTTTTACAGATGAGAGAAGCAGGGCTTAAGAGGCTCAGTGACTTCACCGGGCTCACCCGCTGGGAAGTAGCCACTCCAGCATTTGGAGCCCAGCGCGGCTGTGAGGTTCAGCCTCCGTGACTGCAGCCGAGGCGAGGCCCTGGGCAGGGGGAGCCCCGAGGGAGAGCCTAGCCCGCGGCTGGGCGGCCAGGGCAGGGTCGGGGGCGGGCAGCACATCGGGTTGGGCGTTCTGCGTCCACTCCCGGAGTGGGGGGTGCGTACTTCAGGAGCGGGTGGGTCGTGACTGAACCGGAGGGAGCTGGGGATGGTGGCCTGAGAGCCATCCCTCTGGAGGGAGCTTTGGACAGTTCCTCGACGGCAGGGGGTTCTCAGCTTCCCTGCCAGCCCCTGTGGCAGGTAGGAGGTGTGGGTCAAACCTGCATTAACACGCACCTGCCCCTCCAGGCCCTGTCGTGGCATTTGATCCACGAGCAGATCCCGCTGAGTTTGGACCTGCAGGCGGGCCTGGACTGCTGCTGCCTGGCTCTGCAGCTGCCCGGCCTCTGGAGCCTGCTCTCCTCCCCGGAGATGGTGACCCACGCCTGCTCCCTCATCCACTGTGTGCGGTTCATCCTAGAAGCCAGTGAGTCCATGACCGTAATGGTTTCTTTCCTTTGTCACTTGAACCAGTCATCAGCTCCGCAAATGTAGTCACAGACGTTCATTTTGTGCCACCCGTTTGCCAGGTGCTAAGTTGGGAATTGGGGGTGAAGAGGTGAATGAAATATGGGCCTTGCCTCAATCTCCAGTATCTTGGGGTCTACACTAGAATTTAACTTGAATTTGCTTTTGCAGTCATTTTGTTTAGATTTTGGAATTCTAGCTTTCATAAAAAATACTTCTAATTTATGTCCCTTTGGTTTCTGGTCCTATTTGACTGTTTCATCCTTTTAGTCCTAGATGATCATAAGAGTAATAAGATTGTATTCAAAAAATTACTTGTTTTCTATTAGAGTTGAAATGCTTGTTTCTGTACTGCACTGTGCTACTAGTATATTGAAAAATAAAAGTGACTTACTCTTTTCAAGGGACAGTGTCCTTAACAAGGGTCATTAGCCACAGTATTTTAAAAATTGGACATGATAGTTTACATGTTAGAGGGTGTTCTGAAGTTTTGTATTTTTAAATTAAGCATTATAGAGTGGTGTTTTGAAGAGTCATTGTTTAAGTTGTTTTCAACTGTGCATTTGTGTAGTCAACTTGAAAACAAAGATCCAGGGGCTAATTTATCAAAGCCAGGCTTCTTGGGGGTTGCATTGATGCTTTTAGCAGTAATGAATCATGAACCATCTGATAAAGACCTCCCGGGTTAGAGGTGGCAAACAGCAGACATTGGGAAGGCCTTGGAAATCCGAGTGTAGAAGTCCAAATCCTTGTGCACTTTGGATTAACCTAGAGATTGATACCTGAGTCTGGTGCGTCTAGAATGGTCTAAAGTTGATTCTAGGATATCTAGACCTCATTTTTTTTTTTTTTTTTTTTTTTTTTTTTTTTTTTTGGTGGTATGCGGGCCTTCCTCTGTTGTGGCCTCTCCCGTTGCGGAG
>NC_041220.1:143484578-143584939 GCF_002837175.3 Physeter macrocephalus | reverse complement strand
GCCGCTCCGCGGCATGTGGGATCCTCCCAGACCGGGGCGCAAACCCGGTTCCCCTGCATCGGCAGGCGGACGCGCAACCACTGCGCCACCAGGGAAGCCCTCTAGACCTCATTTGATGTAGTCTGTCACTTTGAAACGTTCATGAGGCTGCATGAATGTGAAAATCTGAATGAAAGGAATGGGAATTCTTCCGTTTGTTCTGTTGCGGTTTTAGTTGCGGTGCAGCCCGGGGACCAGCTTCTTAGCCCAGAAAGAAGGACGGACACCCCACAGGCCGCCAGAGAGGACGAAGTGGATTCAAACACGCAGAGTACGTCTTACCTAGTGTCTTTGGGGGCTTGGAATTCTTTCACAGAAGAGGCCTTTAAAGCGGTCAGTGTGGACGTGTGAAGCCGCCTGCCTTCACTGGGCTGCGTCCTGGTGCTCGGCCCTGAGTTCGGGGGCGATTCGAGGGGCTGCCTCGCACGTCCCGCTGGCGGGCACCCTCTGCTGTCTGGCTCCCTGTGGACCCCACACTCCGCTGGGGTGTCGCGCTCCTGACCCTCGGGGAGCCTCCTGACCTCCATCCCCGCTCGCTTTCCCCGCCACCCCCGCCCCTGCTTTCACCCTGCACTTGCTGCTTCTGTGTCCTTTACCTCAGACTCCGAGCTCCTTGTGGGCAGGGCGTCTGTTTTCCTTCTGTGTGTTCTTACTGCTGTAAGTGATCAACACATGTTTGTTGAGTAACGAGTGAATGAGTAAAAATACTAAGAAACTTAAAGTTAGTGGAAATACCATGTGAATATTAGGTAACCTGAGTGTCTGTTTCAGCCATGTATTTTGGTGGACTTTTAAATGAAAATTCCTCCTGTCCCTACAGAAAAAAAAAAAGAAAAGAAAAAAATACACATCTCATTCATTTAAACCTATTCAAAATCATTTAAACCTAGATTTAGCCATGTACCTTAGTTTTTCATGTACTTTCTCCCAATTTAGTTATTTTACTCTGAAGATGGTGGCAAGGCACGTTGGGAGGAAAGCTTCTTGTCACTAGGGGCCTCCAGGCTCTTTCCCCAGAGGGTCTGGTGGGAATGCCAACCTGCAGCCTGTCCCACAAAGGGGGGAACAAATGCCCCCTCCCGGCAGTTCTTGGCTGTCTTTCTCATGGAACACTCTTACTTGGAATATCGAAATCTTATCCATGCTCTGTTGGCTTAAGAAACATGCCTTTTTAATAGCAGGTAGATAAATGCTTTGTGTCTTTTTTTGCCAGCTTTTGCTCGACCCCAGTTAATGACAAGAGTGTTCCTGTCGGTGGTGTTAAGATAGGAATTTTTCTTCTTGTTACCCACTCAAGGTTTTACAGTTGCACAGCATCTAGAAGCAGTGGTGTTTTGTTCACAGCCAAGCTCTTCCCTGAGCCTCTATCTCAAGACTCTGGTTCTGCCATCCCCGAGCTTGTGACTTAATGATTCCTTACTGATAACTGAGGAACGTGCAAACACTCACTTCCTGCTCGGCCACCTTCTGGCTGTGTGGTCTTAGCAAGTTACTACCCTGTGCTTCTGCAGTACGGATAAGAATAGTACCTGATGGGGCTGCCACAGGATTAAGTAAATTAATCCACATAAAGAACCCATGACAAGTGCCAGGCTTGCTCTAAGTGCCCAGGGAATGTCACCGTATTTTAGTTGTAATTTGAATTTCCATTCCTCTGAAAATAGTTGGGGTTTCACGTGGTTGCGTCAGAGCAGGCAGGCCCGCTGGCTGGAGCGTATGTAGTTCGGGTTAATATAATTGTGCACATTCTCCATGGCCCCTCTTAGGCTGGTTAATTCCATCCTGGCCAGAGGAAGAAGCTCGCTTTCTTTATCACCTCAGTAGGATGGTACCTCTTAAAGATGGTCCCGGAAATTGCATTAAAGTCACCCTTGTTTCTCTTAGTTCAGGGCTCGATTCCTTAAGTCCACTAGTCATTCCTTCTCTCTATGAAGGAGTTGCCTAGACTGTTGAATCTCATGGACGGTGGATAGTATCCATCCACAACCCTAAACATTTATCAACTTGGCAAATAATTTTGTGGCACATACTCTATGCCAGACTCAAAGTGAGGAAGAATGTGCCCCTGCCCTCGAGGTGCAGTGGTTCTTAAACCCTCAGGACGTGGGGTTTTCCTCAGCATTCTGTCTCAGGACTTCTCGGTTAGGACTCGGCAGCCCATCAGAATCCCTCCACCAGCCACCAGAACCCCTGATCTTGGGGAAACGGTGAACCGAGGATTACAGCGTGGGGCTCTACACACCAGCCTAGGGGCGAGCGAGCACAGGGTCCTGGGAGAGCCAGAGAAAGCCAAAGCCCTGGGGAGGGGCTGCAGCCTCCTCCTGGGTGTCAGCTGTCTGCACGTGCAGGGTGGGTGGGAGGCTGGGACCAGGTTCCAGGTGTTTGTGCAGTCTTGGCAGATGTGGAGAGGACTGCTTGTTTAGATGGATGTGAAGGAGGTGAGATCTGTAGGCCTTCAGCGACCGCCTAGAGTCTCGTGGGTGCCACGTTTCCGGCGGGCGTGGCCGGCAGTGGGGCTGTGCCTACTGTCTGCGAGGGTGGGAAGGTCAGGGGGAGGGATGGTGGGTTTGGGGTGTGTTTTGACAGAATGGTCCTCTGTCACCCACGGTGCCTGTTTAGACCCTCAGTATGTCACTGCAGCCTGTGGGATGGTGGCCGAGATGGTGGAGGCACTGCCGTTGGTGCTGGCCTGGGGTCACAAAAGGAACAGCAGCGCCCCGGCGTTCCTCACGCCGGTGCTCAAGAACATTGTCGTCAGCCTGGCCCGCCTGCCCCTCGTCAACAGCTACACGCGCGTCCCGCCCCTGGTGAGTCCGTCCCCCGCTTTGCACGAGACCCGAGTGATGGGGGCGCGCAGGCAGGCCCCGGGCTCGGGGCTCCGAGAGCGCGAAACCGCGCAGATGCCCGCTTGCGCTGGCCAGAGCACTCCTCGGTTGCGTTCACGACACCGGGCTGGTTTCCTCGGGCGCGGTGTGGCTCAGTCGTGAGTAGAAATGCTCCGCCGTGGGGTGGGGCATCATCACATGACGAAATGAGACTTTTTTCTCCCACGACGCTGGATGTGATTCCGAGGTCCTCAGGCTCATCTGTTGAACGGGAGAGCAGAAATTGTACCTCCTGGCGTGAGCGTTTCCCTTTAGGTAGTCACCCTCGGGGGCAGCGCGGGGGGTGTGGCACAGCTGCAGCTCCTCTGCTCTTTTAAAGCTGGCTGCGGAACCAGGTTCAGGTGGGCGGCGTCAATGGGACCCGGCTCCACGTCACAGCGGGGCCTGGGCGGGCGGGCCGCGGGCTGCAGGAGGCTGCGCTGCTGCCCTCACACCTGCTGGAGGGAGAGATGGGGCGATGCGCTGGCACCCGCGGGCTGGAGCCGGCAGGGGGAGGTGGGCCGGGACCGAGAGGCAGGCGCTTGTTGTTGCCTGGAAGGGTGCGTGCCCGCCGGCGGGGCTCAGCCTCTGTGCGTGTGAGGTTCCGCAGCGGCTGCACCGAGGCCGTGGTGTGCCCCAACCCCGAGGGTGAAGAGGGTTTTGCTGTGGGAGCTCTTTCTGGGGAAAAGCCCAGTGACGTGCTGTCCTGGGGTGGCCGTGGAAACTGGGAGTTGTGGGCGTTGGCGAAACCCGGCACCCCGGGGTGGGGAGAGCTGGGGAGTCAGGTGTGGTTCTCAGCCCAGGCACCGCGCTTGGACCGTCGCTGCAGGTGTCGAGACGGCTCACCTTTGGGTGGGAGCGGGGAGCCGATGCAGGCGGGCACGGTCCGGAGGCTTTGATGGCTGGCCCGGACGTGGGAAGAGCCGCCCAGACCACGCACGCCGTAGATGAAACTCCGCGAGCGTGGGCTTGAACCCACGCGGCTCCACGACCCTCCCGCGGGACGTGCAGGAGGGTTCAGGGAGCAGGTGAGAGGCTGAGAGGGCGTCTTCCAGAGGCCAGTGGGCTCTGGGGCTGCGGGGGCCAGCCGGCCGCCTCCTCGAGGCCCGCGTGGCCGGCTTTGGGGATCCAGAGTGCGAGCTCTGGCCGGTGGCGGCCTGTGTCCTCCGGGGGGGTCGGCTCGGCCGATTGGGAGCTGGGCTCCTGCTGCCGGGGCAGCCTCGGCCCCTCCGCTGTGCGTGGCAGCGCCAGACGACAGAGCTGGACTTCACGGAGTTTACAAACGGCTGTCGTGGCTCTTGTCGTGCCTGCTCACGGTAAATATTTCTGTGTGTGGCCGAACCTCTCGTGCTCCTGCCAGCCTCTAAGCGTTGGGGGCACCTGCGCGGGTGGCCCTGGGCAGGTCTGGGAGCCCCCGCGGCACCGGCGCCCAGGGCCCTCCCTCCGCCGTGTCTGCGCTCAGGAAGAGGTGGCCCGCCAGGGAGCTGTGCCTCGAGAAAGCTTGTTTCCTGGCTCCCTCGCAGTTCCGCCATCCTGACGTGACTCGGGAGACTATGTCTCTTTCATCCTCTCAGGTGTGGAAACTCGGATGGTCACCCAAACCAGGAGGGGATTTTGGCACCGCGTTCCCCGAGATCCCCGTGGAGTTCCTCCAGGAAAAGGAAGTCTTCAAAGAGTTCATCTACCGCATCAATACGCTAGGTAGTCTGGGTCTCCCCTCCGGCGTGGTTACACACCATCACATGCCTGCCCTGGGGGGGCCAGGGCTGCAGTAGTGGGACCCGTCTTCTCCTTTTATTCCACAAAAGAGTTAAGGCATAACATAATCGTGAATACGTTCTGTAATGTACGCAAAGCTGTCACAGTGAAAAGTTTGATCCAAGTTTGTGTGTGTGTGTGAGTTTAATGCCAAATTTTCTTGTGTCAGTCTTGTCTCAGGTCAGGAAGGGTACCCTAGTAATTGATAATGCTAAGCCAGATTCAGCCTTTGTACAGCACCTAAGCTAAAGGGCAGCAGTGATTTCCTCTGAGTGCTTCCTGTGTGGTCACTGATGCCCCTTTTCTCAGATGCAGAACCAGCAGCCTGGGCGAGATGGAGCCAGAGGTAGAGGGGGGGCAAGTAGGCTTTAGGTGGATAACACTGGGCTTTGTGTGGTGTGGGGCAGGTCATTTTAGCCTCTGGGTTTTCCTGTCCTCAGCACCCCCATTCTTGTCACTTGTAGCCCTAATACAAGTGACATGGCCACCTCCACCTCCAAGGTCACGGGTGGGGATGTTGGCGCAGCCCTCGAAACAGTCGTTCATCAAACAGCACCTTGATTTGAGTGCAGCTTGTGACGACGGTGCTTGAGGGTGGCCTCTCAGAGATGCCTTCCCCGAGGGCTTGAGCACCCCCCACCCCAGCTAGATTACATTCTTTTCTGACCTTCTGTTCTTCCGGGTGGGGTTAGAGGGACCAGCGCTTTAACTTTTCTAGCAGCTGGACTGAGGTGGGATTCACACAGCACACCCTTCACCCGCTCAGAAGTGCAGTTCTGTGGTCTGGGCTGTGCACTCAGTCTGGGGGTGTGATTTCTGGAGGACTGTGCAACCCTCTGGTGAGCAGGGCAGAAGCGGCTGAGACCCCATTTGAGTGTGGCCTGCTCAGCTGTCCCTTTACTTCATTGCGTCTGCACAGCAGGGCTCCAGAAGGGTGCCTCGCACCGGGCTACCTGGGCTGAACTCGGCCTGGCCTCTTGTGTGGCTTTGGACCCGTGTGCTTCGGTCTCGTCACCACTGGGCTCGGCCAGCAGCGTTGCCGCGTCGCAGCGCTGGCGTGAGGCTCCGGGGAGCGGCTGTGTGTGGCGCCGGGGCCAGTGAGAGCCGGGGGGCCCGGCTGCCACATGGCATGGAAAAGTCTGAGCAGCAGGGGACCCTCTGCCTAACGTGACATTTGCACTTCTAGGGTGGACCAGCCGTACCCAGTTTGAGGAAACGTGGGCCACCCTCCTCGGTGTGCTGGTGACTCAGCCCCTCGTGATGGAGCAAGAGGAGAGCCCACCCGAGGTAAGGCCGCGTGCGGGCACCGGTGTCCGCTGGCCGGCGCACAGGCCGTCACAGCAGCTCGCGAGTCGTTCGTGGTGGGGAAAGGCAGGGCAGCAAGCTCGTCCTTTTGTCTTACCGTGTTTTTAAAAGGTAGCCAGATCATGTCATGACTGGTGTTCCGGAGCAGGAATGAGTCTCCCCAAGGTCTGGGTACCCTAGAATCGCGGCCGGAGTGCCTTTATCACAGTGCACTGCCCTTTCAGGGTCAGTAGCATTATGTCCTTTCTTGAAAATATCCTTCCGTTTTGTTTCTCAACATTCAGGGTATGGCGTGTAGCAACATTTCATCAAAATGAAAAGGCACGTCGTAAAGACCACACATACGTACCTGTGTTCGTTTCTCTTGACTGTTTTGCGAAAATTTTATCAGGCTTCTTGGGGTGTTAATGTATATTATGTTACTCTAATATTAATAAAAATCATGTTCAGATAAAGCAAAGCCTGAAACATTAAGTCATGAGGTACGTTTTTAATTCTGACAGAAGGTATGGTATGAACGTCCAGAAATGGCAGTTCAAAGAGTATATATGTCAGAAATCATCAAGGTTGTCTTTCACGGGTGGAACTAACAGGTTGTCATGTCATATGCAGAGTCCCTAAAATCAGTGAAGAAATTTAAGGACAGTTTCTTAAAAAGTAATTCATATTTGGAGGTTTGTGCCTGTGGGAGACCTTGCTTTCCAAAGCAGCCATTTGCCCATCAGATTCATCTCAAGTCACAGATGCGTGTGGGTTCTGGTGAACTTACGCAGACACAGCAGGACCCTGGCTGGGAAGGCACATCCCTGTGTTGCACTCGGGGGCCCCCGCCCTCAAGGCCACGTGGCTGGACAGCCGCGGCCCGCAGCTTCCGCCCACAGGTGGGGCGGCGGTGGTTGCCTGTGTTGTGACTTGGTGACGTGGGCTCTCCTTCCAGGAGGACACGGAGAGGACCCAGATCCACGTCCTGGCCGTGCAGGCCATCACCTCCCTGGTGCTGAGCGCGATGACTGTGCCCGTGGCCGGCAACCCAGCCGTGAGCTGCTTGGAGCAGCAGCCCCGGAACAAGCCCCTGAAGGCCCTCGACACCAGGTCGGCCGAGAAGCCGTGTGTCTCCGGGGGCGGCCGTGGCGGGAGCGGGGGGGGCGCCGGGGTGCCCTTCCCTTTGCTGCCGGAGTTAAAGACACAAGCCCCGTGCAGGGGGTGCGGGTCCAAAGGGGCTTGGCGGCTGAGGCCTGATGACTCGGGCATCCAGCGTTTAGGGCCGTGTCCGAAGGGGCTGACAGAACACCTGTGCAGGGCCTGCAGACGGGAACCGCCCACAGAGGGTGCGGGCACGGGGCTTGGAGGCGCCTCTGTTTCCTCGAGGCGAGGCTGGGGGAAGCCTGGGGGTTTTCACTCGTAAGATTCGGAGGGGCCAGGTGCTCTGTGACCTTGTCCCGCGCTTCAGGTTCGGGAGGAAGTTGAGCATCATCAGAGGAATCGTAGAGCAGGAAATTCAAGCGATGGTTTCAAAGAGGGAGAACGTCGCCACCCATCATCTGTACCAGGCGTGGGACCCCATCCCTTCTCTGTCTGCAGCCACTACAGGTGCCTGTGGGGAGAGGGCCGGGTGTCCCTGGGGCTTGCGGGGAGGATGGGCCGAGTGTGGGTGTCAGCCTGTGCCCTGGGCCGGTGGGCACAGCGGGACGGTCCTGGCGCCGAGGCGGGGTCCCAGGAGGGCCCGTCCACCAAAGCGATCGTCTGGGCTCCCAGAGGGCTGCCGGCTGGGTAGTCGCCTCGTTCGCGGCTACTGACTCTTAGCTTTTACACCTCAGCCCACAACCGGTTCCTGTTCAGAGTCTGCAGCTGGGTTGTTACAGAGAAAAAGTGATAATTCAGCATCGCCCGGCTGGCCCTGCCGGCTTAACGGGTTGTGAAGGTTTAGAACACCCCCGAGCCCCCCGCGGCCGTGCGGGCGGCACTCACGCGCCCGTGCTCCGCAGGTGCCCTCATCAGCCACGACAAGCTCCTGCTGCAGGTCAACCCCGAGCGGGAGCTGGGGGACACGAGCTACAGCCTCGGCCAGGTCAGTCCCCAGCCTCCGTCCAGCGCGAGGCCCCGTGGGGCGCGTCGGGACTGGGGGGCCTGCCCGGGTTCTCAGGCTCCTCCCCACCGCACCCTCTGCAGAATAAGCATGACGTTCTTTTGCATTTGTGGGGAGCCTTGTTAAGCAAGTAATTCAGAAAAACGGGGTCCTCGGGTGACTGCCAGTGAGAGGACAAGTTTTGAAAAGGGATCCCACGTTCGGGTTCAGTTTTGTGCCGAGACTTCACCAGATGTCCCTTAGGAGTGAAAGTGTTCTTCCTTAGAGGCTCTTTCCTTCCCCCTCCTCGGCTGCCTCCGCCCGTCACTTCATCAGCTCTTCAGTCCTGAAGGCAGAGCGCCCTGCACAGCCCTGCTGAGTGCTGGGGGCTGCCCGCCTCGGGGACCCCGGGCGGTACCTGCGGCTCAGCGCCCCTCGCCTCCGGCCCTGAGCGTCGGCTCCCTGTCTTGTGCCCCTTGAAGGTGTCCATCCATTCCGTCTGGCTGGGGAACAGCATCACGCCCCTGAGAGAGGAGGAGTGGGGCGACGAGGAGGAGGAGGAGGCCGAGGTCCCCGCACCGTCGTCCCCGCCCACGTCTCCAGTCAACTCCAGGTTCCCGCTGCCTTCTGTGTTCAAGCGATCAGAGAGCTCTGATTAGTCACTTGACTTTCTGGGGTGCCTCTGGAAATGAACCTCTCATCTCTGTTGGGGGGTAATTGCAGGAAACACCGGGCTGGAGTCGACATCCATTCCTGTTCGCAGTTTTTGCTCGAGTTGTACAGTCGCTGGATCCTGCCGTCAAGTTCAGCCAGGAGGACCCCCGTCATCCTGATCAGCGAGGTGGTGCGGTCGGTCTGTGTTCAAGCGATCAGAGAGCTCTGATTAGTCACTTGACTTTCTGGGGTGCCTCTGGAAATGAACCTCTCATCTCTGTTGGGGGGTAATTGCAGGAAACACCGGGCTGGAGTCGACATCCATTCCTGTTCGCAGTTTTTGCTCGAGTTGTACAGTCGCTGGATCCTGCCGTCAAGTTCAGCCAGGAGGACCCCCGTCATCCTGATCAGCGAGGTGGTGCGGTCTGTGAGTTTGCCTCCCCCCCCCCCCGCCCGCCCCCCACCCGGGGTTCCCGGTCTCTGGGCGCCCGCGCGGGGACGCGTAGACACAGGTGGAGGATGTAGTACTTCTGGAGCCGGTGAAGGAGCAGTTTCCACTGGTCCAGTCCCTGGCAGTGACACCCGTCAGTCCAGTGGGAGTGTCGTGGGGACGGCACGTTAACCATAAGGTCTGAAGGGTCACCGTCCTTGTCCACGTTGTCTCCTCGGGGGCTTGTGGCAGACGGTCCCCTGACCACCAACCCACCGACCACCCAACCACCAATTGGTGCTTGAGAAGCACCAATTTAGAGCAGCTGTTCTCCAGCTGTTGGCCGGGGGATTTCTCTGCATCCTTGAGATTGGTGGGGACCCCAAGGAGCCTTGGTGTCTGACGGTGACATCCATCCGTGCTTGCAGTATTGGAAGTCACATCTCAGAAGGTTTAAAAGTTACTTATTCGGTGCTGGCTTCTCTACGTCACCGTTAGCCATCCAGCAAGGAGAGATGCCCAGTTACTGGAACCGTCTTGTTACCTGTGCAGCACAGGGTTTTTATTATTTTTACCGAAAGATGTCTCTTTTAGGTAATGACAAACTTTTTTTTTTTTTTTTTTTTTTCAAGTCTGTTTTTCTCAATACTCCTTTAAAGTTTTCTAAATTGTTTCATATCTGGTCAAGGTGAGATTTTTAAGAAGCTCATTTTTAATTTGTAATATAAGTTACAAATTGATTTTTTCAAAAAAGTCAACAAGTTTAAGTACTGCTAAAGATCTTAAATTTTAAAAAGTTATCCATTTAAAACTAATGAGGATAACAATTTCTATTTTAAAATAAATTTTTAAAATGAGTTTTTGTACACTTTTGCAAATCTCTTTAATGTCTGGCTCATTAGAAGTCCCCTGGGGGGACCTCCCTGGTGGTCCAGTAGTTAAGACTCCGTGCTTCCATTTCAGGGAACGGGGGTTCAATCCCTAGTCAGGGAACTAAGATCCCACATGCCGCATGACGCGGCCAAGACTCTTGTATCTCCTCTGCATTCAGTCTGTTAATATTAACTAATTTCTAGAAAATACCACTGTACAGTTGGGAGCGCACAGGAGAGAAAGGCAAGTAGGGTCTTAGCATTTTTAGGAAAATAGTTTTGACCTTGTGGCCCTGAGAGGCTCACCTAGGAAGTGCTCTTTTAGATGACTTGCTGAGTGTCCTGCTGCCTTGTTGGTTCAGCTCGCCTGGGGCCTCTGAGAAAGGGCCAACCCCAGCCTTCCCTCATGCTCCTAAAGAAAAAGGGCCTTCATGCCTAATCAAAGTTTGTTTTTAGAGGTAATGTGAACACTGAACGTTTCGGGGGGACAAAAAGAATCATTGCCAAAGCATTAATTTCCGAAATGATGGCCCATTTCTCCATTCCGGGGCTTTGGGTAGCCTTGCTGGCGGCGGCCTGGGGGCGGGTTCCGACACGGCAGCAGTGTGTGCGTACAGGCACTGGGGGGCGTGCGGGTACAGGTTCACAGCGCAGTTCAGGTTTCTGGGTTTTGTTGGTTGCTTTTCCCGGTCAGGGCTCCTGTGAAGTCCCGCGTCGCGCGCTTCCCGTAGCATAACTCACCCCTTCCTGCCCGAATGTCCCGTCGCCAGCTCCTCGTGGTCTCAGACTTGTTTACGGAGCGCAACCAGTTTGAGACGATGTACCTGACGCTGACAGAGCTGCGGAGGGTGCACCCTTCGGAAGATGAGATTCTCCAACAGTACCTGGTGCCCGCCACCTGCAAGGCGGCCGCCGTCCTCGGGATGGTGAGTGGGAGGCGGCGCGGGGCCTTGGCGTGCGTCGCTGGGGAGTGTGCGGTGCTGGGCGAGCCTCGGCTGGGGCTCCTGTGCCCTGGCCCCTCGGGTTATCCCGGTGCCTGTCCCTGGACGGTCGCCCGCGGTCCACAGTGCCCCGCTCTCCTTCCCCGTGTGCTGCAGCCCCCCGTGCTCCCGGTCCTCAGAGCCTCCCCCCCGGGGCCGTTTGTCTCAGTGACCCTGCACTCCCACCCCCGGAGCTGGATCCTGTGCTCTGTTCTGAGCCCAGGGCCCGGGCGGGCCTTCTCCTGAGCCTCGTAGCTGTGCCTCTAGCTGATCGGGACTCGCCGTCTTCTGTGGCCACATCACCACGCGGTACAGACACAGGAAGTACTGACCGCGGGCGCTGCCGTTTCTTAGAGCGTGTTAAAATACCAGCCCTGCCGTTGGAGGCAAATAGCGTGACGCCAGGCCACGTGGCATCAGCCGGTCACTGCTGTTTCTCACTCAGATGTCTCCTGGAATCCGGCTCTATGCTAGAATGGAGACTCGTTCCCTGAACAAACGCAGGGGTGGCCGCTGTGAGCCGGGCATCTGGGCCCATCGGCGAGGGGCGAGGGGCGAGGTGGCACCCAGCTGCCTCTCCCACGTCCCACACCCCTGCTGTCTGTCCTGACCGCGCTGCCGTTTGCGGGGCTCCCCCTCGCGCCCCACACACCCTGTGTACAGGCTGGCGGAGGCGGGGCCGCCATGATCCCACCTGCTCCCGAGGCCGCGGCAGGGGGTTGCTGAGTTGCTCCGGGTCGCACAGGACGGGGCAGACGTGGGGTGTGAGCTGGGGTCTGCGACCGGAGCCCCGACCGTCCCCTCCTTCCCAACTGTTCCCCCATTGAATTGGTCCCTCCGAGCCAAGGCCCAGAGCAGGTACCATTCATCCTGGGTGGCCTTCGGCCCTGGGGTCACCATCCAGGGAACAGAGACAACAAGTCCGTTGGCCTTCCGCTGAGCAGACAGCTCTTCCACGTGTCGGCCCTCTGGGTATGGAGAGGGAGGTACATGCAGTCAGGCTTGAAGGGGTCCTTTGGTCCTTTGGTCCTTGCGGGAGCGTCAACTGCCGGGTCTGTTTTCATGGTAATTGTGTTTGTGCTCTGGCCTAGACCCCTGAGGTAGATGTTGTGTTGTCCGCAATTGGAACGAGCGATCGCGGTTCTCAAGAAGAGGCTTAGGCAGGATGCCGCGGGGACGCGGACTCCCGCCCGGTGTGAAGGGCAGCGCAGTTTCCCTCAGGACGCTGTCTTTCTGCAGGTCGCGGCCTGTGTCCCTGTGCGGCACCAGCATTCCCGTTCCCCAGCGTGGTGAAAGCTGTGCCCTCCAGCGGGTCCTGGGGCTGGTCGGCGGCCTTGGGTGCGGGCAGGAGGAGGAGGAGTCCTCAGCAGTGTCGCCGCCACCGGGGCCGCAGGACAGCGTTCCCGGGGAGGGTTGCAGGGCCACACAGCCTCTGTGGCTTTTGCAGGGTGCGACGAGGCCCTCGGCCCGCGGTGGTCGCCTGTGTCTGGGCAAGGTGGTCTGTGAAAAGCAGCGGTCGCCACCTCTGCCTTGTGAGGGTGTCTTCTTCTCTGATGAAAAGCCGATCTGAAGTGCAGTGTGGTGCTGAGCGTTTAGGTTCCTACCTCTCTCCATCCCGCTTAGGCTGCTGAGGGAAACTGAGACCGTTCTCGTACAAGTTAGCGTCGGCTGCTGTTGCGGGTCCCCAAGGCCACACCAGGAGGACACGCGGGGCTCACGTATACTCGGGGCTCTGATCCATCACAGTGAGGGGCTGTGAAGCAGAACCACCGAAGGAAGAGGGCCTGGGGGTGGGGTCCAGAGGAAACAGGCGCCAGCTTCCAGGACCCCGGCCCGTGGAGTCCCGCGGGCCGCACCCCACCCCCCAGCGACGCGCCGTCCCCAGGGAAGCTCGTCAGAGACTCAGAACCGGGGCTCTCACTGCGGGCCCGCAGGCCCCGCAGGCCCCTCTGCCGGGCACACACCGAACCCCAGCCCCGGGGAGGGGGGAAGGGTGTCAGCACAGACACAACAGGGGAGGCCCAGGGAGCCCCCCATCCCGACACGCCAGCTCCCGGACGCCAGCCCCGCACGCGGGCCTCGCAGAGGGCTCCGTTCTGCACGCCGGCCCGACCGCAGCGTTGGGGGCCGGCCCCGCAGGCCCCACTGCCGGGCACACACCGAACTCCAACCCCAGGGAGGGGGGAAGGGTGTCAGCACAGACACAACAGGGGAGGCCCAGGGAGCCCCCCATCCCGACACGCCAGCTCCCGGACGCCAGCCCCGCACGCGGGCCTCGCAGAGGGCTCCGTTCTGCACGCCGGCCCGACCGCAGCGTGAGGCCAGCCTCTCGCGGCCCCCCGCGGCACTGTGAGGCTGACCTCCGCGGGTGCTGTGCCCTAGGACAAGGCCGTGGCGGAGCCGGTGAGCCGGCTGCTGGAGAGCACGCTCAGAAGTAGCCATCTGCCCAGCAAGATCGGAGCCCTGCATGGCGTCCTCTACGTGCTGGAGTGCGACCTCCTGGACGACACCGCCAAGCAGCTCATCCCCGTCATCAGCGACTATCTCCTCTCCAACCTCAAAGGCATAGCCCAGTGAGTGGCCGCGGCCAGCGCCTCCCGCTGCCGCCTCCCCCGGGGCTTCCGTCTGACCGGAGGTGGGGGCCGTGAGAAGGGATGTTGCACACTCGACAGCGTATGTCGCCCCGGCCGCGCCGTGGGCAGGGTCAGCAGGAGCCCAGGCGGGCCCCCTGCTCCCCGGGACAGCGGCTGAGGTCACTGAGACGGGAGGACGCCACGTGCCATCAGGTGGGAGCAGCCACCGCGCATGGCTGAGCTCGGCCCTCGTCTCGTCCTCAGCTGCGTGAACGTCCACAGCCAGCAGCACGTGCTGGTGATGTGTGCCACGGCCTTCTACCTGATTGAGAACTACCCCCTGGACGTCGGGCCGGAGTTCTCGGCATCCATAATACAGGTGGGCGGGAATGGGCGGGGGCTCCGTGCCCCTGGACCCGTGCACTGGGGCCCTGGGTCGTTTTCACTGGGGGAGTGGCGTGGGCGACAGGAGGCCGGGTGTGGCTCCTTGACGGGGAGGTCGTCTTCCTGCCCAGATGTGTGGGGTGATGCTGTCTGGAAGCGAGGAGTCCACCCCATCCATCGTGTACCACTGTGTCCTGAGGGGCCTGGAGCGCCTCCTGCTCTCCGAGCAGCTCTCCCGGCTGGATGCGGAGTCCCTGGTCAAGCTGAGCGTGGACAGAGTGAACGTGCACAGCCCGCACCGCGCCATGGCGGCCCTGGGCCTGATGCTCACCTGTATGTACACAGGTGAGCAGGGGGCCACCTGTGCCCGGCGGGTCAGTGCCGCCGAGCTCGGGACGCACAGGACGCAGACCGCAGGCCCCTCCAGTTCTCAAGGTTGCAGAGCTGTGCGGGTGTCGGAACCCCGCCTGGGAGCGGATCTGCAGGCAGACCCCTGGGCCCTGTGTGGCTGGGCTGGGCCCTGGGGTGCTGGGGGTTCCCACCACCTGGTCTCAGATCATCCCTAGGGCTTTAGTAAACTCCTGCGGGAGTTCCAGGCCCTATTTACAGAGCCTGTCCAGTTTTACAAACGGAAAGAACTGAACGGCTTTGTTTCAGGAAAGGAGAAAATCAGTCCAGGCAGAACCTCAGAGCCCAGCCCTGCCGCCCCCGACAGCGAGTCCGTGATTGTGGCCATGGAGCGTGTGTCTGTTCTTTTTGACAGGTAAGAATGGAGCCCGCCCTGCCCTGCCCTGCCCTGCCCTGCCCTGGAGCTTTAGCCGGCAGCTGCTGCTTCCTGCACACACCCGCTCTGCTCTCAGCCCGCCACTGGGGGCTGCCTGCTTCCTGCCTGTGCCCCGAGCACGCTTGCGCTGCCCTCGGGCTCTGCTCCAGACGGCAGTCCTAGGACCCCAGCGCCCGGGTTTGGACTCGACTGGCTCCAAGGCTGCCCCCAGCGCTGGCGTGTCTGCTGAAGGCGAGGGGCGGTGCCGGCCGTGTGGTGGTATCGGGAGGGCCTGTGATGAGACTGGGCGTGCAGCCCTGGTTGGTAACGGGACTGGCCGTCAGACCTGCTGCCTTGTGAGAGGAGTCTTGGAGCCACGTTAGCGGCGGCCCAGGAGGCTTCGGTAGACCGTGGTACAGACTTAAATGACAGACATCTTTGAGAGCCTGCCCCCGATGTGTGTGCCCTCGTGTCCAGGACTGGCTCAGTTTGCGGTCCTGCAGGATGGGTGAGGGGCCTCGTCCGGCTTTGCCCCAGGCCTCCTGGTCCAGGCGACGTGCTGTGTCTGTGGCCTTGGGGCAGCCGACTCCGCACCACTCAGCCTGACAGGTCTGCTCAGCTCGGTGAGCAGGAGGCCATTTGGGGTTTCACAAGAGCACGCTTAGCAGAACTTTGTCCGTCTGCTCTGGCCAGGTGAGGGGTTGTGGGAAGCTGAGCGCGTGGGCTGTTTTCAGGTTGAGCGTTGAAAGCGTTTAGTCATCCTTCCCTCGCGTTCATCGGGCCCCTCCACGGTGGGCAGAGGTGCCCACGCTCAGGCCCTGCCCACATGGGGCCTGCGTTCCCGTGCCTGCTGGTGGGATAAACACTTCAGCCAGTGCGGTGCCGGCGTTCGGCCTCACCACCCTCCAGACAGGCGGGGGGACGCTGGCTTGACAAAGCTGACTTTCCGTCGCGAGTGTCGCCCATGCTGGGCGGCGGCCGGCGTCTGCAGGCAGGTGGGTCTCTCGGTGTCCACGGGGGTTGGTTCCGGGACCCCCACGGGTTTCCAGACTCTGCTGGCGCTCAAGTCCCTGGTATAGAATAGTGAGGCACAATCCGCCTCTGTATCCTCGGGCTCTGCCTTCATCCAGCCAACCGCGGATTGAAATTCGGGTGCGGAACCCACAGATACGGAGGGCCCACGGTGTGTGCTAACGGTACGGTAGCGTGAGTAGCCTGCTGGCCGCCTTCCCAGCTGGCACCTGGAAGGACGCTGCCCAAGATGCCCGCCGAGGGTGTGTTGAGGGGAGGTGGCAGGAGGGCACCAGGGACAGGCGGGAGAGAAGGGGGCCTGGCCGAGACGCCGACAGGTTCCAGGAGCGTGTGGACACTGGTGAGGACAGGCCCTAACGAGGACGCGGTTGTGTTACGGCTGACTTAATTCCCCCATAATGCCACTGCCCCAAACCATTTCTGCTTGTTACTTCAGGACCCCTTTTCGGCTTGGGGGCCCCCGCGCGGGTGGGGAGCCCTGGGCAGGGCGGGGCTCTGATCCGTGTCTCCTCCCTGCAGGATCAGGAAGGGGTTTCCCTGTGAAGCCAGAGTGGTGGCGCGGATCCTCCCCCAGTTTCTAGATGACTTCTTCCCGCCCCAGGACGTCATGAACAAGGTCATCGGAGAGTTTCTGTCCAACCAGCAACCGTACCCGCAGTTCATGGCCACCGTAGTGTACCAGGTGAGGGCCCAGCGCAGGGGAGCCCCCAGACCAGGTGCCTACTACCCTCTGAATGTGTCGGCCCCGGGGACTTGCCAGTTCCTCCCCTTGAAGCCAGCCACCACTCTTCCCCCGAAGCCAGTGTTGACGGGGTGGCCTCCCGGGGCCCTCCGCCCTTGCAGGTGTTCCAGACTCTGCACAGCACAGGGCAGTCGTCCATGGTCCGGGACTGGGTCATGCTGTCCCTCTCCAACTTCACGCAGAGGACCCCGGTTGCCATGGCCATGTGGAGCCTCTCCTGCTTCTTCGTCAGCGCTTCCACCAGCCCGTGGGTTTCGGCGATGTATCCTTCCCTGGGTCCTGGGGCCCCGCGGGACGTAGCACTCCCAGGGGCAGCACTTCCGCCAACATCCAGGTTGACGTTTGCGTTAAGGTTTTGGAAACCTAAGCTCTGCAGAAAGCCCAGGTGTCAAGGTGTTGTCTACCTTAAGCCCCAAGAGAGTAAGCCGTGGACAAGGAAACAGGAAACCGTGTGTTCCCCACGCTGAGCAGGAGGGGAGGGGCCGGGGTGGTGCTCTGAGTAGTGGGGGGGGGGGGGGGGCGAGGCCCGGCAAAGAGCTCCTCCCACCCGCTCCTGGGTCCCTGCAGCTGGGCGTGTCCCTCGTGCTGCTTCTCCTTACGCTTTGTCACGTGCCTCGAATCACTCTCTTGGCGAAAAGCTTAAGTGAAGACCCAGTTCCCACCCCCAAGGTGCTGGCTGCCAAAGGGACGTTCCCCTCCTGTCAGCCGCCCCCTAAGACAGACCGCAGAGCCTTGGAGCAGACAGCTGTCCTGGCGCTGTCAGCGGCCCGGGAGGGCGGCACGGCTCTGCCCTCGGTGCACGGGTGCCGGGCCAGGTAGGTGCTGCCCAGAGGAGCGCCCTCCGCGGGGGCTCTGGCTTCCCGGAGCCAAGGTGGGGGGCAGCTGCCGCCTCCACCCCGTCGGCGGCTTGGCTTGGCCCTCGGTGCTCCCGGGCCGTTGGCAGGCCTGTGTCGGGGGCGGGGGTTCCCGGGGAGGACGGGAGGCAGGTCCCCCCGCACTTGCAGCCTTGCGCCCTTAACCGCCCTGCCAGCCTTCCCCACGTCGTGAGCAGGATGGGCAAGCTGGAGCACGTGGACGTGCACCTCTTCTGCCTGGTGGCCGCGGACTTCTACAGACACCAGATAGAGGAGGAGCTCGACCGCAGGGCCTTCCAGTCTGTGTTCGAGGTGGTCGCGGTGCCAGGAAACCCGTATCACCGCCTGCTGGCTTGTTTGCGGAACGTCCACAAGGTCGCCGCGTGCTGAGCGCCCACGCGGGCGGGGGCGAGGTGGTGCCAGGACTCGGGGCCCCGGCTGCGCCGCGCGGCTCGGCCTCACCGCGTGCAGAGAATGTATGCAGGAATCTTTGGGGTTGAGCCTGAGTCCTTGCAGGGAGCAGAGAGCAGCCGTTGCTGACCCCTCGTGCTAGAGCTAGCGTTAAACGCCCGTCGCCCGGTGTGTACTTCCTCGTGTGCAGCCTGTTCGCTGTCGCCGGGTCCCAGCTGCTCCTGCCTCGGCTCTCGCGGTCGGCCCTTAGCCCCTCTGCTGTCCCGCAGGCGGGAGGTGACGCCACGGGCCTCCCAGAGCACCCCCCGCATCTCCCCAGGGGGGCACGGGGTCCTGGGGTCTCGCTGGCTCCCGCAGGCCCGCGTGCCGCGCTGGCGTCGGGCCTGGGCGGGGCGGGGTGGCTGGGAGCACGACGGCCCGCGCCGTTCTCCCCTGTCTCTGTTTTCTTCTCAGGATTTAAAGTTTAATTATATCAGTAAAGAGATTAATTTTAAGGTAACTTTCTATGCCCGCGTACAGTCTGTGCATTGCCAAGTCTGTGCTGCACGCCCCGGCCTCCGAGGAGGTCGACGGGAGCCCCGCACTCTCCCTCCACGAGACTTACTCTGGCGTTCCTCTCGCCCGAGCCCTAGTCCCCCGACACGCCGCCCTTTTTTGTGCATTCACGTTTAGTTAGAGTTGAGGGGGGTGCTGGCGTGCAGATGTCTGACCGGGAGTTCCCCCTCTGCGCCCTTACGAGTTGGGAAGGTGCCCCCGTGGCTGTGCTGGTCGTGGGCAGTCAGCTCTGCGGCACAGACGGCTCTCAAGGCTCTCCCACCGGTGACGGGCGGCTCCTGGGCACGTAGCCGGCCAGGCCGGCCCGCCTGGCCGTGAGCAGCCTCTGTCCTGACCGACACTGCCGTCCCCCCGCTCCTGTCCTGACCGGGGCCGCGCTCTGCCCAGGGGCCGGCCAGCGGGTGCTGGGATCCGAGTCCCGCCGTGTCCCTCCTGCACGGTGGGGCCCAGACGCTCGCCTGGCCTGGCAGCCCCGAGGGTTAACAGCGTTAGTTGTCTGCGCCCCTCTTGGTCAAGAGCAAAGCTTGGAGTCCTGGCAACTGTTTGAGAAAGGCCCGAGCACCTCCTCGGCTCCCTTTCAGTCCATCCGCGGGGCCTCCTTTCAGCACAGGAGGGTGTGGATCTGTGCCCACTGGGCCAGTGGTGGGGCAGGAATGAGGCCAGCCAGGGCCGCCGCTTCTACCCCAGTCCCCGGCCCCTGGACCAGCTGTTTCTGGGCCCAAAGCCGCCACATCATCAAATGCACACGAGGCGTGGACAGTCGAGTGCCCTTGGCCAGGGGCTGGTGGAGTGCTTACGGGCGGGGGGGGGGGGGCTCTTCAGGTCCCCAGAGGCAGCCGGTCATTTGGTCACCGTCGTGCTGGCCAGTTTGGTCATGAGCTCAAGTGCAGTCAGGTTTTGGGTGTTTCACTGGCAAGTGGAGATGACTGTGAAGCTGAGTCCCAGAGTCTGCCAAAGGGAGGAGTCCTTCGGTGCACGGTTAGCTACCCTCGCGTCTGTGTGCGCGACGTCTCACCACGGCGCACACAGCTGCGGGTGCAGACCCAGGCCGCTCCCACCCCCAGAGCTGCGGTGGTTTGAGGCTGGCAGGGGTCAGAGTGTGCGGCCAGGGGAGGCTGTGGGAGCCCCTCCTCAGAGCAGCCCTTGGCTTTTCCTGCCTGCCGCACCAGCGCCTGGCAGAGGCCTCGCCCGGCCAGGGCGTGAACAGTAGAAACGGGTCAGAGGTCCAAGTAGGACCTTGGGGAGGAACTCCTGACTCTGAACAAGAAATGAGAAGGTCACCGCTCTCTCTCCCTTTTCACTTTGCACTCCCACGTTATTTCAGCAGCTCCGAGATAGATGCATCGCAGGCTGACGTTGTCCCTGCTTAGATGTTTACGCTTGTTAGAAATAGCACCGTGAATGTAGAACTGGGAACCGTTCCCCTTAGGAGTCATAGCACCGGGCTCAGCACAGCCGAGTGCCCTTGGCCAGGGGCTGGTGGAGTGCTTCCGGGCGGGGGGGGGGGGGCTCTTCAGGTCCCCAGAGGCAGCCGGTCATTTGGTCACCGTCGTGCTGGCCAGTTTGGTCATGAGCTCAAGTGCAGTCAGGTTTTGGGTGTTTCACTGGCAAGTGGAGATGACTGTGAAGCTGAGTCCCAGAGTCTGCCAAAGGGAGGAGTCCTTCGGTGCACGGTTAGCTACCCTCGCGTCTGTGTGCGCGACGTCTCACCACGGCGCACACAGCTGCGGGTGCAGACCCAGGCCGCTCCCACCCCCAGAGCTGCGGTGGTTTGAGGCTGGCAGGGGTCAGAGTGTGCGGCCAGGGGAGGCTGTGGGAGCCCCTCCTCAGAGCAGCCCTTGGCTTTTCCTGCCTGCCGCACCAGCGCCTGGCAGAGGCCTCGCCCGGCCAGGGCGTGAACAGTAGAAACGGGTCAGAGGTCCAAGTAGGACCTTGGGGAGGAACTCCTGACTCTGAACAAGAAATGAGAAGGTCACCGCTCTCTCTCCCTTTTCACTTTGCACTCCCACGTTATTTCAGCAGCTCCGAGATAGATGCATCGCAGGCTGACGTTGTCCCTGCTTAGATGTTTACGCTTGTTAGAAATAGCACCGTGAATGTAGAACTGGGAACCGTTCCCCTTAGGAGTCATAGCACCGGGCTCAGCTGAGTTTGGTGGGTCCTCCTTGTTACCGCGTGACCTGTAACAGCCAGTGCTTAACGAGGGGGCTTGAGCCCAGCTCTGGCCCTAGGTGCCAACCCAAAGACTTGCCGGTGTGCCCCCGAAATGGGTATGAGTTTATGAGTGAGATCACCTTACCCGTGGATGAGTATGTGTGTAATGCGTTTATATGTATCTGTATTCATCAAGACACAGGCACGTGAGGCTCTAAGAATGGCCGTCACTTCTCTGTAGAAGCCGACCTTCCTTAGACCTGCCCTGTGGAGTCGGCTGCATGGGGTCATTAAAATCCCACTGAGAAAGCAGTCCACCTTGTCAGCTCTCTGCAGAAGGGACTGACTTCACCGAGTTCCTGAAAGTCTACGGCAAGCACCAGTCATGTTGCCAATCCAAATTTTGTTGAAAGTATCGTTGATTTGATCGTCAGGTTTGTTTTCTGTTTTTTTGGGGGGGGTGTTTTTGTTTTCCTGCTGGTGACACAGGAAAGATTTGAGTGAAACCAGGGTAGGGCTGGTGGGCGGTGCGCTTGCGCGCCTTCTCGGAACCGTGTCTCCTGGGGCGGCCCCTGAGCCAGGCAGGGGCTCTCCAGCCTCCTAGTGCCCTTTACTGCTGGCTCTCCCACTCCTGCAGCCCTGTATCCTCTCAGGAGGAAAGAAGACACTGAGCCGCCTCCAGACACCCACAATGTGGCATCAGAGGAGGCCCTGAACCCCAGAGGACCCGCTTCGTGGCCGGTCGTCCCTGCCCGGCCCCGGGGCGCGGGCGGCTCGTCTGTGGAGCCGAGGGGAGCCCCTGCTGTCGGCGCGGGTTCACAGAGCTGCGCTCGGCCGTGTCGCAGGGAAACTCCTCCGGGGCCGCGTGGCGTGGGCCACTTGTCTGTGGTTTGCAGGTGTGGACTCGGTTCCATCTTGATAACGTCTCTTCCTGGCACGTGGCCTCGCTTTGGCTTTTGTCCCTCTGCGCTGTGCCCGAAACTGTAGCTCCTGGCCAGGGTGAGACTCAGGGCCATTCTGCCCACTGAGCAACAGGCGGAGATGCGAAAACCACCCCGAAGGGCACCAAGGCTCGCTGGGGAGCTCGGGGTGCCCCCGCGAGGAGGGGACCACGGGCCCGGGCATGCGCTCAGCAGGGAGGGGCCGCTCAGATGGTGGTGACAGCCGGAAGGGGCGCTCTCCCCCTGTGCCTGGCACTTTCTAAAGCAGCTGAAGCAACCCACTTCCCTCGAGTGCTGGCCCCAGACGGTCCCTGCAGGGTGACCCCTGGCCCCGGAGGATTGTGGCCGTCGTGGACCTGCCGAAGGTGGTTGGGCTCTGAGCTGCTCGGCGGGTCCACCTGCCCGGTACTTGCTGCCTCGAGCCGTGGCGGAGCGGCCATCGGCAGGGGTTCGAGCTCCTGCTGCGCCGCCGCCACTGTCCCCGCCGTCCCTGCCACGCTGGGCACCAGCAGGGCTGTGATGGGTGCGTCCCGGAGCCTGGCCCAGGCGAGACTGTCTGCGAGAGGAAAGGGAGGTCTGACGTGAGATGTACGTTTTAATTTTTTAAACTGCTACAAACATTGTACTTACGAATTAAAAGAAGAGAATAAGCGATAACTTGCTGGGTGAGGCCTGCTTTGCTTGTGGAGAGCCTAGACCCCGCGGCGGGGAGGCAGACGTTGCTGCCACACCAGCACGAGCCCAGCGCCTCGGTCGGGGGCGGCCGGTCCGGGTGGCTGGCCGTGCAGGGCTGAGGAGACGACCCGCGGGCCACCTCGCAGCGGGCCTCCTGCCTGCACACGGGGCCACGAAGGCTGCAGCGGTTCTGGCGGAATCTCCCAGGGGCCGTGGGCTTTCGCCCGGAGCCTCACCCTGGAGGGGCGGTCAGGGCTGGCACAGGTTCTGGGGGCTCGCTCGGGGGCTACGACCTGACTTGCGAGCCCCTCACGGTCCAGCTGCCCCTTCCGCCTCTTTGGCCACGGGCGCCTGTGGTCCTGGGTGACAGCGTGAGGCGACGCTGCCCTGTCCACTTGAGCCGGTGAGTTCTTCCCGCCCGAAGTGCTGGCTCCTCCTGGAAGTCTCCTCCGCTCGGCTGAGTGGGCACCGTCCGTCCCAGCCCCCGGGAACCCCAGTGGTGAGCGTCACAGTCATCTCGGGGCACTGGTAATTGCCCCCCGGCCTGCAAACACAGAGACCCCGGGCCGCGGGCTGCCCCGGGCAGGCGCTTCACAAAGTCTGCCGGAGTCCCCCCGGTTCTGGGAAGCGGGCGGCCCCGAGCCCGACCATGTTGGGTGCCCCGAGAGACGGCCGAGCACGGGTGGACTGGCCCCTGCTGGGGTCGTGGCCGCGTGACCGCACACGCCTGCAGACGGGGCGTTGGGATGTGTGCAGGCGCCGCAGGGGCAGGCAGGGTGGCGGGAAGCTGCTTGGAGAGCGTCTGGCTGCTGGCCTCGTGGACGGGCCGCACGGGTTCCTTTCCACCTGAGCTGCTCTACGCGTTTGGGAAGGTCCTGTCGCCTCCGCAGGTGTGTCTCCTCCGCCGCACACCTCCGGGGCCCCTTCAGCTCGCCCTTCAGAGCCGCCTAAGCTCTACCCGCCCCTCCCTGGTCCAGGCGAGGCATGTCCCCGGCTCACCCTCCAGCCACCGCGCACAGGTGCCCTCGGTAAAGGGCAAGATCCCTCTTGTCTTCAGAGGAAGCCTTTGCTTCCTGACCTGACACCTGAGAGCCCTTCTGGGTCTGGGGGTGCCCGGCCCAGCCTCGCCCCTCGGGGTAGCCTGGTCATGGGCCCAGGCGCCGCCGGACGGGGCATTCTGCCAGGGCCCGGGGCCTGTGGGCACAGGGTGGGCCTGCTTTGTGGGGTCACCAGGGCTCTTGGGAAACCATGAGGGTGTCCTGCAGTTTCCACGAGCTTGGGGGCCTCGACAGCCTGGCTTCTCCATCTGGATGGCTCATCCCCCCGGCCCTCCAACAGGAAACCCGGGGCCCGTCACGGCCACGTCCTCTAGGGGCCTGACACTCCCAGGCCTTCACCCCGCGCTGTGGATGGGACGGACCACTGGCCAGGCCTCCACTCACGCGGCCCAGGGGGTGCTTGGAGGCTGGCTGGCCCAGTGGAGCGGCGGGTCAGGCTTGGGTTCTGCCTGCTGAGGCGGAGGACCGAAAGTTACGGGTCTGGGCTCCCGTGCACGCGGGGAAAGGGTGGTGGTGCCGGCACGGTCGTTGCCCCCGGCACCAGGGAGTCCATCCTCCCGACCTGCCCTCCTTCAGCTCTGCCCTGCCCACGCCGGGCCTGGCCCCACCTCCCACGCTCCCTGTGCTTCCCTGCCTCTGCCCAGCCGGGGGGTCTTCCTCGGCCAAGCCCCTGCCTTCGGAGACGGGCTCAGCTCACCACTGCCTGCTCCCAGGAGGTGCTGGAGGCCCCTGAGGGACGCCCCTTCCTGCCCTGAGCCCCCGCGGCGGGAGGCGGAGGCCCGTGCCGAGGTTTGCAGCCCTGCCCAGCCGAGGGCAGGCGGGGCCCACCCGTGGGGCCGCTGGGAGCCGGGCCTGCCTTCCCCTCCTGCCTGGCTCGTCCTTGTCCTGGGACGCCGAAAGTGAGGGCTCTGCTTCAGGGAGCGTCCCCCGGGCCCCCCCTCTCCAGGGCTTCCGGTGCCCCTGACACCTGAGAAGAGACGGTTGGAGCCCGGCCTTTCACCCTGACTCGCCGGGACTGGGGGCCTAGCGGGGGGTGTAGACGCCTCCTCCGAGCCGCCTGGCTGCCAGGACGCTGAGCGCGGGTAGTGGTGCCTGTGGCCACAGCTGCCCTGCGGAGGCACAGGGGCTCGCTGTCCTGGGGTTGGGCAGCCCGGGTACCCTGGGGCAGCAGCTTTTCCTGATGACGATTCAGCAGCCCCAGCGAGGCCGGCACACGGGCCTCTGCGCTCTCGAGAGTTGGGGGCGGGGCGAAGGGGCGGCGGGTAGGGGCCCCAGGGCCTTGGAGGTGCGGCCTCCAGCCGCATGTCTGGCGGTGGATACTTGTCCAGAGAGGACGACTCCTGTGCTCTTAGCCCCACTGTAGGTGAGGACGGGCTGGGGGGCGGGGGCGGCCGGGTCACAACCCGAGTCGGTGGAGCTGGGTCTGAGACCCTGAGCCGGCTTTGCCTGCCTCTCCCTTGGCCCCCCCGCCCCTGGTGCTGGGTTGCACTGAGGCAGCCCTTCTCTGCTCTTGGAGTCGCGGTTGAAGAAAGGTCCACCTGGAGGATGGTCAGGGTTGCCACAGGCTCTGGGGGACAGAGAGCCAGCGCTAGGGCCACTAGGTAGGTTGAATCCTTTGTCTAGGGCGGGGCGGGGGGGGAGGTTTCCTGGAGGAGGTGGGACTTCTGGTCACTCGTTCACTTGGCAAACACTACTGAGTGCTCTGTGCCAGGTACCCAGGCCGGAGGAGTGCAGCAGTTGTCAGCCTTCCTAGGAGGTGCTGTGTGGTGTCCCTGTGTCCCCAGAGAGGGAGGGCCTTCCACCAGGAGCTGATGGCAGGCCCGGGCTCTGACCCAGGGACCCCTGCTGCCCTCCCCTTCTGCACCCCAAGTTCTGACTGTGGGGGGGAAGGGAGCCCCAGCCAGCCCACCCCAGTCAGGGACCCCTGCTGCCCTCCCCTTCTGCACCCCAAGTTCTGACTGCAGGGGGGGAAGGGAGCCCCAGCCAGCCCACCCCATCCTGAGCACCTCCCCTCCTTCCGCCTAGGGCTTCAGCCCACCTCGCAGGGTGTCAGAGGGCGAGCTCTGGGCACGTGGGTGCAGGTGGTGGGGGGGCACCTGGGCGGAGACTCGGGGACGCCTCGCATCCCAGGCTCAGCTTCCCTGTCTTGGGACGGGACGGCTCAGACCAAGAAGCTCCTGTCGTAGTCACGCCCGAGGAGGGCCCTCTGTCGAAGGTGGAGGTTTTCGGCCTGGACTTTGTGAGCCCTTCCCCCCAAGTTCAGGCCACCCCAGAACTCCGAGGATGCCAGGCGGGCTCACAGATGGGCACGCTGGCCCGTGGGCCTGGGGGTGGGGCGGGGGCACCACGTGGCCATCGCGGCCCGTCCAGCAGGTGTGAGGGCTCTTGCTGGCAAGCCACCTGCTTGAGTTTTACCTTCAAAATGTTCAGTCCCGACGCCTTAGGTGGCCCTTCTCTCTGCAGCCCCCGCAGGCTCCACCGCTTTGGTCCTCTGCCCGGCTAAGGCTTGGTCCCCTGGCCAGTCCTGGTGGGCACTCAGTCCCTAGGCCCTGCCGAGGTGGCAGCCCATCCCCAGCCTGGCTCTCAGGCCCGGCTGTCCTGCCCTCCCCGATACAGCCCCACCACCTCTCACTGCCCGTCCCGCACGTGCTCTGGGCCGGGAGGCCTTGCTGCCTCTCTTGGCCGGTCCTGCCGCAGAGCTCTCCTTCATCCTGCGCTGCACCACCCAGCTGGTGCTGGAGGTCAGTGTCCCTGTCCCTTGAGCCTCAGTCAAACCCTGGCGGAGGCCTGCTGAGCGTGCGTGGCCGGGGACCCCAGCCAGTGCCAGTGGTCGCTTTGTCCAAGGTCAGTGTTGGGGGGCCTCCCAGGAGAGCCGGGAAGCAGCAGGGGCATTTGCCCAGGACCATGGGCAGAGGAGGCGTGACGGTGTCCTTCACGGGGAGCCTGGCGGCCACTGCACAACACAGATCAAACCCGGCCCCGAGCCAGCCTGCCTGGGTTCAGAGCCCAGCTTGGCTCCTTGACCACAGCGTGACCTCACCTTTGTCCCTCAGGCTGTTCATCTGGAAAATGGGAGTAACAGCAGTGCCAGCCTCCCTCACAAGAGTGCCGTGAGGATCAAAGTAGAAAACACAGGCGTACCAGACATACTGCACTTAGAACGGTGCCCAGCGATCCGAGAGTGCTCGAATTCTTATTACTGTCGCCTTAGCAAGCGTCACAAAGCTGGAAGGCAGAAAATAAATGGCTGGCTCAAGGAAGGTCCAATTTGCAGGAGGGAGAAAGGGAGGAAGGACCAAAGTGTATTGAATAGGAAGACTTCAGAGAGGAGCTGATGCCAGAACAGGGTTTTGAAGGATGAATAAGAGTTTGCCAGTAAGTCCGAAGGTGAAGTCTAGGCAACCTGCTGGGAAGGGAGGGGAGTTACTTGAGGTCGGTCCTTCGTTTGTTCATTCCTTTATTCAGCAAGGCGTCCCCCAAGCTGTTTCCTGGGGGGTCCTGGGGTACAGGAGCAGCCCACCCGGCCAAGTGGACCCGGCAGGTCTGGGTGTGGATGGTGCTGATCGAGGCAGGGCGGTCAGGGCTGCGGCGGGGCTGCCCACGGTGTGAGGGATCCACACCACCTGCTCCCAGCTGCGCTCTGGCCTCGAGCACTGTGCCGGCTCCTCAGCCCACCCCACGTGTCACCCAGGCCAGCAAGCATCCCGCCTGCAAGGAGGAGAGCGGGCAGACAGTGGCCGAGCCAGGGGTCTGCTCGGGGCCGGAGCCCTGCCCCCGCCCAGCCTGGCGGCGGTGGCATTTGTACCGTAAGTGTGAGCGTGTTGGCCGGAGGATGGCTGTGCGCGGGGCACGCAGGTGGGTGGGTGTTGGTGCACACGCGTGTCTCTGCGGGTCCCCGAGAGTGTGTTCCTGTGTCAGTCTCCCCGTCTGTCTGTCCCTGCCCCTCCCACCCCTCTGTCTGCCGTCTCCCCTCCTCTGGGTCTCCCTCTTTGTTTGCCCGCGTCTCCTCATTTGGTTGCACCCCAATCCCTTACCCTGGGCCCTCCCTGGGCCCCCGCCTGTGTGAGCCGGGGCGGGGCAGAGGCGGGGGCTGCGGCCTGGACCCCACCTCCCAAGAGCCCGGTCTGCCCAGCGGAGGCGCCCCGTTCGGGGGCCTGGGCCGGCCAGCCTGGCGACAGGGCTGAGGCGCGGGGCAGGGCCGGGAGCCTGGGCCGCCAGTTTGGGGTCTGGCACGCTCACTGCAATATTGATGGCCCGTCAGGGCAGCCCTGATTCCTGCGCTTTCAGTTAAAAGGTTTCTGTTGTTGTAGCTTATGCAGTTGCTCTGTTGCTATGGAAACGTGACATCAAAATGACGTTTCCCGTTTAAAAGCTTTTAACTAAATTCCTGCCTGTCAGATGTAGGCCCCATTTTGAGCGAGGAGCTGCCTTCCAGGAGCGGGGCTCCCGCCGCCGTGGTGCGCAGGCCCCACGCGGCCCGGCCCGAGCGCGCTCTTTAACCCCGCAGGTGCCCCCGGCATGGCAGCGGCCGAGGTGCCCGGCTACCTCGTGTCCCCGCAGACGGAGAAGCACCGGCGGGCCCGCAACTGGACGGACGCGGAGATGCGCGGCCTCATGCTCGTCTGGGAGGAGTTCTTCGACGAGCTGAAGCAGACCAAGCGCAATGCCAAGGTGTACGAGAAGATGGCCAGCAAGCTGCTGGAGATGACCGGCGAGCGCCGGCTGGGCGAGGAGATCAAGATCAAGATCACCAACATGACCTTCCAGTACAGGTAGGCCCGCGGGCACCGCGCTCGCCGCCACGGAGCCCCAGGGCGCCCCAGGCTGGCCGGGCAGAAGGTCCGCGCAGGGACCACCCCCCTCCCCGCCCCGGCCGGGACATCCCCAGAGCTGAGTCGGGAAGGGGGGGGTCCTGGCTTTGTGTAAGCGAGAGGGGACCTGCAGAAGCCGTGGGGGAGGGGAGGGGGGAACCGGGGCACAGGAGGGCCCGGCTGGGGCCGACCCCGGCTCCCCGGGCCTCGGCCAGGGCACCCCCCCAGGCCCGCGGGCGCCTCCCACTCGGCCCCCCAGGCTTGGCTCTGCTCCGCAGGGTGGCGGGTGCTGCTGTGTGGGCGGGAAACCGAGGCCGGCGGAGGCTCGGCCGCCAGGCCCGCGGGCCGGCCTGTCCTGCCGCTCTGTCATCTTCGGCATCCGCTGAGCCTGCTGTGAGCACAGCACGGCGCTGGCCGCGGGGCCGGGCCGGGGGCCTGGAGGGCTCACGCGGAAGCCCCGAGGGCCCAGGAGGGCCGGCTCCCGGGAGGAGGCCCCCTGCCCTGGCTGCCGTGGCAGGAGCCCGGTCAGCGCCAAGCACGCAGCTCCGGCAGGGGCAGCTCTGGCGTCCGGGACGGAACCCTGTGGCCCCACGTGCCCAGCACCGTGGAGTGTGAGGCCAGGCCTATCTGCGGGGGGTCACGGTGAGGAGAGGGTCACAGGGATGGCAAAGGTCAGAGGTGTGGAGTGGGTCAGGGCAGGTCAAGGTCAAGCAGGAGCTGGGCTCTAGGGGGAGAGTGGCACCGAGAGCACGGGCCCTGGGGGCGGCCTGGGCAGCCCCCGAGAGCCTGTCAGTGTGCGGGGGTCGGGGGGGAAGGTGCCGTCTAGGGGGCCGTGCAGGGACCCAGCTGGTCCCAGCCCAGGCCACCTTCTGGCCCTCCTAGTGGCCGCCGTGGGCAGGGGCACAGAGCTGGGTGTGGACGGGGCCCTGCAGGTTGGCCTCGGGCACCTTGAGCCACACCGTGGGTGAGAGGACCCTCACCCCGACTCCCACGCCCACCTCGAACAAGCAAGGAGAGACCTCACCCCTCCTGGCCTGTCGCTCCCGGCCCGTCTGGAGCCTGGGGACGTGCAGGGGCTCCCCAGGGCCCTGGGCAACCAGAGGCTGTTTCAGATGCATCCACTTAACTTTTTCTGGCCCTTGGAGGTCCTGAGCCTGGCCCGTCCGAAGGCGCATTTCTGACTCCCAGCTTGGCCCCCAGCCAGGCTCCGGGGCGGAAAACAGGCGGCTGCTGGGGTCCAAAGGCATCCGAGTCGCTTAGGTAGAGTCTGTCAGATTCCAGCCGCCCGTGAGGAGGGAGCTGCGGAGGTGACGCAGGCTGTCTTGCGGGGCTTCTGTCTGGCTCCATAGCTCCAGGGCCCTGACTGGTGTCTAGCTGGGTCGTTCATTATTTATCCTGAAAGCTTCTTCAGAGTCCCAGGGGAGGGATTCTGTTCCATTCCTGGAAGAGGGATGTGGGCCCCAGAGGCCACAGGAGATGAGGGTGTGGCTGAGAGGGCCCAGGGCCCCCTCGCGGACAGCACTTCACAGTTTAGGAAGCACTTGCACACCGTGGTACCTGTCAGCTCCCGTTCACCGATGGGGAAACCGAGGCCCAGAGCGCGAGAGGGACTTGCCCAAGGCCACACAGCCCCTCACAGGCCAACGCTTGGGCTGCATGACTGGTTCTTTCTCCCTCCCCCCGCCACCCAGAGCCTCCCACAGCAGAGACTTTAGTTATTTTTTCACGACAGCTTTTTTGTTTTTAACAGTCCTTGTTTATTTATTTATTTTTATTTTTATTTTTTTTGGCCACACCGAAGTGCTTGCGGGATCTCAGTTCCCCGACCGGGGATTGAACCTGGGCCCTCGGCAGTGAAAGCACGGAGTCCTAACCGCCGGACCGCCAGGGAAGTCCCGAGACAGCTTTTCATATATTAAGATTGTCGGGGGAATTCCCTGGGGGTCCGGCGGTTAGGACTCGGCGCTCTCACTGTCGCGGCCCGGGTTCAGTCCCTGCTTGGGGCGCTAGGATGCCGCAAGTTGCTCAGTGCAACCAGAAAAAAAAAAAAAAAATGCTGGTTAAGGAAGCCTGGGGGTGGCCCGGTTCCATGGGGGGTGTTTTGTTGGCACACCGTTCAGGGGCTCCCTGCGCCGGGCGGGCCCTTCCTCGTTTCTCCGAGGAGTGGGCCGGCTTGAGTTGACAGACCAAGAGCTGGGGGGGCGCCTGCGGAGGGCCTGGGGGGGAGCCCGGGTGGGGGCTGGGCCCCGGGCACCATCGACCACCCCCTGTGCCCATGTCCGTGTTGCCCTCCGCGGGATGGACAGCGGTCCGTGGTCAGGAAGACGGAGCGGCCTGCTCGTCCCCACGTGGCCTGTCCCTTGCTTCCTGCTGAGGACACCCTGCTTGCTGGGCGCTGCTCGAGGGCACGTCCTGCCCGGCCCGCCTCTGCCTGCTGCCCAGAGCCGCACACCTCAGCGGGGGGCGACGCTTTCAGGCGGTCAGCTCATTACCTCCAGTGACCCGTGTGACCGGCGGCCACACCCTGGCAGGGAGCCCCTTGTCAGAGACAAGAGGCCATCTGGCCCTGGGGTGCTCTGTTGCTCCACGGCCTCCCCACCGCGGGAAGAGCGAGGGGCAGGAGCATGGGGGCTGGAAGCTGAGGCTGGGGGCCCGGGAAACCCTGTGGCCTCTTTCCTGGCCTGGCCGGTGCTGCCCAGCTGTCTTGCGGCCGCCTCTCCCCATCCCTCACCTCCCAGGGGACAGCCAAGGCCCAGGGACCTTCAGGTTCTGTCTGCAGGGGTGGGGGACAGGATGCAGGGCCTCGGATGAGCTCAGGCCCACCGTGGGCAGAGCTGTGCGGTGCAGACCCTGGGCCTGGGGCCCGAGTGGGGTGGGGGATGTCAAGCAGCGTGGGAAGGGACCCCGTCCGGCCCAGCCCCGGTCCTCCCGGTACCTTCAGCGGAGAATGAGATCTGACAGCTTGCTGTTTGCCAGGCACCGGGCGTTGTCTTCTTAAATCTTCCCGAGAGTGACGGCCACGTGAGGAGCTTACTTTGATCATCCCCATTTTACTGATGTGAAAATGGAGGCTCAGAGAGGTTAACGGACCTGCTGATGGTCACACAGCAAAGCGATGGAGATGAGAGACGGACTCAGATGTGCTGGACACTGAGGCCTGTGCTCTTACCTTCTGAGCTTCTTGGTCCCCAGGGCGTCCTCTTTAGAGAAGCACGTGTATTATATTACCGTATTTTATGTTTGCATTACACATGATATTACGTTTTATTCCCATGTTGGTATTATACCATATATTTGATTATTGCTGGTTAACTTATTAAAAAGCAGTATTTGTTCATTGCAGAGAGTTTAGAAATTCCAGAAAAGCAAAGAGAGGACGAATGAGCCCAAGGTCCCGGCACGCGCACTGGGGCACGTGCATCCTTTCCAACATCCAAGGCGGTGTAGGTCCCGAGCCTGACTTCTTGCTGAGTCCCACGTCACCTTGGCCCTGGGGCCTGGCCGATTTTTCTGGGGAGGCCTGGCTGCCACGTGGCTCCCCCAGGTCCGGAGCCCCCGAGTGCCCCTCGGCCGAGGGCCGGCGAGGCAGGCCCGGGAGCAGCTGTTTCTCACCCTTGGCTCTTGTGTCTCTCGTTTCAGGAAATTAAAATGCATGACAGATAGCGAGTCCGTCCCGCCCGACTGGCCCTATTACCTAGCCATTGATAGGATTCTGGCCAAGGTCCCCGAGTCCTGTGATGGCAAACTGCCGGACGGCCAGCAGCCGGGGCCCTCCACGTCCCAGACCGAGGCGTCCCTGTCGCCGTCTGCTAAGTCCGCCCCTCTGTACTTACCGTATAACCAGTGCTCCTACGAAGGCCGCTTCCAGGACGATGGCTCCGCCAGCTCCTCCAGCTTACTGTCCCTTAAGTTCAGGTAGTGTGTGTGCTTCCCTCTCTCGCCTCCACACCAGCGGGGCCGGGTGCCCGCCCTCCGGAGAGGGGGCTGAGGGCCGCGCGGGGGCTGTCCTGGCGGCGGCATCCTCTGCCCGCCCGGGCCGGCCGCAGTGTGCACCAGCCCCCGGGGGCAGGGAGGCCAGAGACAGGAAGGCAGGCGGCTCCTGAAGCTTGGGCTGTCGTGTCCACAGATGGGTGCACCTCCTGCTCCGTCACCGCTTAGCTGTGTGGAAAGTCCTTGATCTCTCTGGGCCTCAGCCTCCCTCTGTGAAATGGGGATAGATCAGGACCTCCTCCAGGGAGGGCTGGGATTAGAGGCGAGCCCTCCCGCCTGCCCTCGGCTTCTGGCTCTCGCGCTCCCCCTACCCCAAGCAGACCGTGCCCTGGGGTCCCCTTCTCCCTGGCCTGGCCGGGCCGGCCGGTCTCTCAGCACCGGGGAGGGGGTGTCAGGCTGAGCCTCCAGGGGGTGCTCGGAGCCTGGCTGCAGTGGGGGGGACGCAGCCCCTCTGCCGTCCACGGCGTCCTGCCAGGCATGTGCTGACCCTGCCTCAAGATGCCCTCAGTCAGATGTGGGGGAGACACACCCCTGTGGTGTGGGGGCCGGGGAGCCCGAGGAGGTGACGTTTGGGCTGGGCTTTCACGGGTGGATAGGAGTTGGCCAGCGGGGGGCGAGAACAGGAAGGGTGTGGATTTGAGCCGCGGCCCTGCCTCCCCTGAGCCCGGTCTCAAGTCTGTCAGGTGGGGGTAGGGTGGGGTGAGGAAGCCACCCCTGGGGGCCCCTCCAGTCTGACACCCCCAGTCTGGGGGGCTGCTGCTCGGTTTGTTCTCAGCAAAGACCCCAGGCAGAAATGCCTTTGCTGGTGGCCAGGCCGAGTTGCAGGGAAGTCTGAGATTTATGGACGGTTGTTTCCGTGGATCGAGCCCAGTTCCCACACCGACGGCTGACCCGGGCGATGCCACGAGTCTTCTGCACAGGAGCAGAGGGCCTGGGCTCGGGGACGGGCAGGACCTTGGGGCCTGGTGGGGTTTGGCAGCCCCCTGCCCCCCCGTGGGGGCCGGTTAGACCCGGGATGCCCCCCCCCCCCCGAGCAGAGAGCCCAGGGCATGCCCGCCCAGCTCAGCGGGTTTGGGGGTGCTCTCGTGGCAGGGCCCCCCCGCCTCTTAAGCCTGCCCCCCACCTTCACGGTGGGAGGGCCCGGCCCTCACGTGCGTGGACGGTGGCTCAGCTCCCCGCGTGCCCGGTGGCGGCCGGGAGGGTCGGGCAGGCCCGGGCTCCGAGGCCAGCCGTCCACATGCCGGCGCTGTCCTTGCAGGTCGGACGAGCGGCCCGTGAAGAAACGCAAGGGCCAGGGCGGCCACTTGCAGAGGAAGAAGCTGCGGCTGCTGGAGACGATGCTGGAGGAGCAGCGCCGGCTGAGCCGCGCCCTGGAGGAGACGTGCCGCGAGGTGCGCCGCGGGCTGGACCAGCACAGCCTTCTGCAGGCGCAGGGCCTGCAGCTGCAGGAGCGCATGATGAGCCTGCTCGAGAAGATCATCGCCAAGTCCGGGGTCTAGGCCGCCCACCGGCCGCCCGCCGCCGCTCCCGGTCGGGCCTTCCCTCCCAGGGGCCCGGGAGCCCCCAGAGCCTCGGTCCAGCATTAAAGCCCCCGGACCCGCGGCCGGGCCCCGGGCTCGCTGCAGGGCCGCTCCCGGGAAGAGCGCCCCGGGATCTGCTCTCCAGTACGGTCACTGTCGACGGTACTCGGCACGGCTTTTGACGTGACACGTGTCATTTTCATCACGGCCTGGAGGCGGAGGCCACGGGGCAGCCTTGGAGGAAGGCGGCAGGCAGTCCCTCCCAAGACGAAGCAGGTGGACGCGGCATGGGGGCGGGTGCGTCCCCTCCCTGGGTCTGCTGCGTCGGCCCCGAGGGCCTCGAGCACCCGGGCCAGGGGCCCGCACCGCCTTCGGCGGCCTTTCCCTCTGTCCCCCCGGGACGCGGGGCGTCCCGACGGCGCTAATAACAGCGGTGACCCTGCCCGCTGGGGGCACCCTGCCCCGTTCCACCGTCTCTGCCCAGGGATGCGGCGGGGCTGAGACGAGGCCCAGCCTCGGGGGGCTGACACTCGGGGGGCAGGCAGGCGAGTGAGCGGAGAAGCCAGGGAACGGCCGGTCGTGGAAGTGCTGGCAGGGCAGGGCCGGGCTGGACAAGGGCACACGTAGCCGGCAGCCATCCAGGAGCTGCCTCCCCGGGAGGGGGAGGGCCCCGGGGGTGGGAGCGTCAGTGCTGCAAGATCTGCCGGCAGGAAGACCCTTCCAGAGCCCCCCCACCCCCCAGTCCCTCCTGAGTCTCATCCGGGCCAGGCGGCTGAGAGAAGGCACCACAGGAGAGCTGGGGGGTACGTTTTGTTCAGGGCCTCCCCGGGGACGTAGCCTGGGATGCCGCCTCTCCGTAGCTCTGAGGACGCTCTTCCAAAAAAGTGGGGCGAGAGAAGCCTCTCGGTGTGTGACTTTTCCTAGGAGATGTGGCAGTCAGGTCCCAGTAAAAGGTCACAGCTAGGCGCCAAGAACAGACGTCTCAGTTAACGGCTGTAGCGCTTCTCTCTGTGTGGGAAGAACCGGGTTCATTAAACTTTTGCTGACACACACGTCTGCCTGTCCGAGGGCCTGATCGTTTGTCCAGAGCGCAGAGTAGCCCGTCGCGGTGTTCACGTCCTCTGTCTGGAGTGTGGAGGGCTTCGTCCTGTCACCTTTCTGGGGGGGCGGGGCCGCGCCGTGAGGCGTGCGGGATCCTGGTTCCCCGACCAGGGATCAAAGCCGGGCCCCCTGCGGTGGAAGCGCCGAGTCCGCACCACGGGACCGCCGGGGGAGTCCCCGTCCCGTCGCCTCGATCCTGTCGCCTCGATCCCCGTGCAGCTGGGTGGCGAGCCAAAGCCCTCCGTTGCTCTCCGTTTTACAAGGCACGTCTGGTTCGCCCCTGAACTGGCAAGTTGCTGCCACACGGCGGGGTTCTGAGGAGGCGCAGGGGGTGGGTTAGTGACAGGTGACTTACGGGGTAGAAAAGTCCCTTCTGACTATTGCTCAGCCGACTGCTGGGAGTTTTTGTGGGGCTGCGGGGTGGGGAGTGGAAGCCGGGGCCCTGCAGGAGGCTGCCGCAGTCTCCCTGTGCGACAGCCGCCAGCTCATCTGAACCTCCGGTGACCCTTGAGGGCGGCCAGGCAGTAACCAGGGCTCTGCTGGTGCCAGAGCACCCCTGGTGAGCCAGGTGGTGTGGACGCCTGTCTGCTGGAGGGAGGGGCTGGGTGTCCTGTGCGGCGTGGAGGGCGGGCCGGGTGGGCAGGACGGCCCACGGGAGCCCCTCGGAGAGCACGTGCTGTGGACTCAAACCATCGCACGTTGGGACTGAAGAGGTGGTGCGTCTGGGGGATGTTTACCCGGCTCTGCAGCAGGGGTGGAGCCCTGCCGTGCCAACTTGCAAGCATTCCCACGAGCCCAGCTGCCGGGAGTGCCCTGCCGGGTGTGCCCTGCCACCCCAGCTGCCGGGTGTGCCCCGCCGGGTGTGCCCCGCCGGGAGTGCCCCGCCGGGAGTGCCCTGCCGGGTGTGCCCTGCCGGGTGTGCCCCGCCGGGTGTGAGTCCGCACCACGGGACCGCCGGGGGAGTCCCCGTCCCGTCGCCTCGATCCTGTCGCCTCGATCCCCGTGCAGCTGGGTGGCGAGCCAAAGCCCTCCGTTGCTCTCCGTTTTACAAGGCACGTCTGGTTCGCCCCTGAACTGGCAAGTTGCTGCCACACGGCGGGGTTCTGAGGAGGCGCAGGGGGTGGGTTAGTGACAGGTGACTTACGGGGTAGAAAAGTCCCTTCTGACTATTGCTCAGCCGACTGCTGGGAGTTTTTGTGGGGCTGCGGGGTGGGGAGTGGAAGCCGGGGCCCTGCAGGAGGCTGCCGCAGTCTCCCTGTGCGACAGCCGCCAGCTCATCTGAACCTCCGGTGACCCTTGAGGGCGGCCAGGCAGTAACCAGGGCTCTGCTGGTGCCAGAGCACCCCTGGTGAGCCAGGTGGTGTGGACGCCTGTCTGCTGGAGGGAGGGGCTGGGTGTCCTGTGCGGCGTGGAGGGCGGGCCGGGTGGGCAGGACGGCCCACGGGAGCCCCTCGGAGAGCACGTGCTGTGGACTCAAACCATCGCACGTTGGGACTGAAGAGGTGGTGCGTCTGGGGGATGTTTACCCGGCTCTGCAGCAGGGGTGGAGCCCTGCCGTGCCAACTTGCAAGCATTCCCACGAGCCCAGCTGCCGGGAGTGCCCTGCCGGGTGTGCCCTGCCGGGTGTGCCCCGCCGGGTGTGCACGGTGGCTCCCGCGTCCACCGCAGAGGCCCAGAGCCTGGAGGCGCCTCATGTTGAAGGCCTGTGTTTGGGGGCTGCCCTGGCCAATTTCTAGCTCTTAGACAAGGCACCAGCACGAGAGCTCACTCAACCGACACTGGGCCCCGGCCAGGCTGGGCCTGAGAGGGTCTGGACTGAAGCCCGACAGGCAACCGACCCCATCAGGGTGGTCACGCCCAGAAGCCCTCCAGGAGGGGCGGATCGAGCCATGTAGCGGAGTCTTCACCTTAAACATCTTTGCTGCCTAGAATCAGGGTCATGAAGTACTAGTATTTCAGAAACTGCGAGGCCTCAGTTACAACGTGTAATTTTGCTTTTTTCATTTGTATTTAGAGGTAATTTGGTCTGTTTTCTTTTTCCTGCTCTCTCCATCAGAGTTGGTAATTAATGCCCCTTCTGCGTCCTCGGTGGAATCAGCTTATCCCTGTCCTTGGTCTGGACAGAGCCGTTTAGGGTCCAGCGGAGCTCAGCTGAGAACCCCTCAGGTCGCGCCCTTCATAAATAGTGTGTCTTTAGCCACTTTCCAATGTCTTCTACAGTTATTGGTCCGTTAAGGAAGGAAAAGTGGCGACATCAGTAAATGCTAAAATATTTGATAAGGTTCAGCAAAACAGTATGTTAACGCTGACAAGTAAAATCAAGAACCAGACAAATGTGCTCACTTCCGCCATTATTATTTTGTTGCCTTGACATTTACCGCTAATGCATTAAGACAAACAAAATAAGCAGGGTAAGAGACGAAACGAAGAAATTAAAAATACCTTTATTTTCAGATAATATTTTTATATACTCAGAAAACCAAAGTATAGAAAAGATCACGAGCACTTTAAACTACCTTAAACCTGTTAAATATGAGGATGGAAAAATTCACAGTTATGATTCAAAGCTATAGAATATCTACAAGTGAATTTAAGCAGAAAGGTATAGGATTACATGAAGAAAACTATTCAGTCTCATTGAAAAATGTAAAACAGGCCTCCCGCCTTCTGAGCTGGCCCACACTCTGCCTGTGGAGTGTGTTTCTCCCAAGGCTGTTCTCACCTTTGGGACAGACTGCATTATGCCTATGGAATGTGTTATCTCTCTAAAAAAATCCACTTCTTACCTATCCAAAAAAAGAAAATTCAAAACAATATCTGAGCATGTGGAGAGACTTAGCATTCTCCCAGAAACTCCAAAATATAATATACTTTTATTAATGTAACCCCAAACTCTGCTCTCAGTAACACTGCACTTCTTTGTTTTGAAATGGATGTAATTATTTTAAAATTCACATGAAAAAGGAATAGGGCGAAAGCTCCGAGGCCGATAAAAGCGGGAAGACGTGCTCAGCCCCAGGAGGCATTGGGAAAACACGAAATTAAATGCGAACATGAATTTCACACTCGTGAGATGGGGAGAACGTCAAGAAACGAAGACTCGGGCACGGCCGGTGGCCGTATAAACTGATGCAACCGTTCCGAGGAGCCACCTGGCGTTTCCTAGTAAAGCTCATCAGCCGGGCCGTTCCCACACGTGCCAGCCCAGGGCTGAGTTCTCAAACCGGGGCCTCAGGACCCCCATAAATAACACTCTTCAAAATTATTGAAGATGCCAAAGAGCTTTTCGTTTATGTGGGTTCTAACTGCCAATATTAATACCTGTTAGATTACCTTATTAGAAATTAAACCTAAGATTTAAGAACTATTCACTTCAAAATAACAATAAACTCACTACAGTGGTAACCTCAGTAACAATTACGTGGAAAATACGTTTTCCAAAACAAGAAGTTTTAGCGAGAAGAGTGGCGTCACGTCACATTTCCTCAAATCTCTGGCTTCAGAGAGGTCAGCGTCTGCCGTGGCACACGGCTTGGCTGGAAAATGTGAGAGACTCTGGGGAATCCAGACTCACACAGTTACACGTTTGGGAAAGAAAGGAAGGTTTAATAACATCTGCAGGTCACGGACGTTCTTCCTCGTGACGACACCCAAACTCAACAAGCGGTGGTCCCTCTCGGGCTGGTTGCAACGTGGAATCTGAAATCGTATCGATGAACTTTCACTTCTGTCTTATCGGAATCCATCTGTCCGTCCTGCGCCTGGACCAGTCCTTATCCACGCTTGTTCCTGTGACATCACACACTGGGCATTTGGAAGATAACGGATCACCAAGCAATGGAGGTGACAGTCATGTATCAAGGTGTCACTTTTGTGAATATCACCATCAGTCTCAGCAGAAAAGTCTTTAGTTTGGTAAGTTGGCGAGCTTATTATGGTGGCGGATGCAGGTTCTTCAAAATCCCAGTCTTTGCGTGAAAGCTTGAATCTTATTATCGGTCACAAACACCCCGTTTTCCTTGAAGGGACAGGCTCATTTTGTCGTTTTCAAGAAAATGTCTGCCAGGTCTGAATAATCAGAGCTTCTATCAGTCCTTCTTTCAAGTAAGAAGTTGTTACATTAAAATGTGTGTGTATTTTTCAGCCAGCAACTCAAAACAGCTGCACACGTGCTTTTCCCCAACCTCCCCTCAGGCCTGGAGCTGAAGTGCTTTGGGTGTATCTGCCATTTGGTCACACGGCAGATTAAGCCATGGACTCAAGGGCCAAGATTTGATAGAATTAACCCTTCTCCAGCAGGTGCTGCCTCTGAGGGCCCCAGGCAGCTTTCCGACACTGTCTTCTGGAGTGTTCCACTGGAACCGTGCTGGCCAGAACTCCTCACCCCATGTGGTCCCAGGGTCAAGGGTGAGGTCGTGTGAGGCTGGGAAGGCGGAAGTGAAGGGGAGGCCGGGATGCTCTGAAGGCCGCGGTGGCTTGCGGTCATGGGGGGTTAGGGGCGTTGACGCAGCAGGGGAGAGGCACAGCTGTCTCAGCTGTTCCAGTTTGTCTGGTGCAGTGTAACTGGCCACGTGAGCCATTTCAGGGAACTGGTTCCACGGCATTTTGGGGGCACCTGCTCTGGTTCAGGTGCTGTGATACTGTGTCCCTGCCCTCGAGGAGCTGAGGACAGACCTCAATTCCTTCATTCAAATCTCTGCTGTTTGGTGTCGAGGTTGATTCAGGTTCTCCCCCTGTAACAGACAATGCACCGAAGACCCTCCCTCCCCTCCCTCGTGGCAGAGCCTGCAAAAGGCCCGTCAGTATCCATGCTTTCCTTCCTCAATGACAAAATGCTTATATTATTCTGGGCAACAATGTTCCAACTAAATCTGACCAAAGTCCCTTGCAATTTAGGGTGACAAGTAAGGCATCTGAGGAAGTTAGGTGCAAATTCTAGGAAACCTCCTGAAGAAAGTAATAGGCAGGTATGTGGGTTTTTCTTACCCTTTCCCCACTTTCTCCTGCTTCCTGCCCAGCAACAGGGGAGATGGAGGAGATGTCTGGCTCTCCAGCAGCCTTCCAGGACCAGGAGGCCCTCTTGAGGATGAAAGCCACAAGCCCAACAGAGCAGAAAGACTGAGGGCCCTGGCATCTGCCTGCACCGTGAAGCTGCTGTGTGGGCCTGGCTTCTCTTATGTGAGAGAGAAATAAAATTCCATCCCATGTCAGTGTTATTTCCAGCCTCTGTTTTTTGCAGCCAAACTCAATTTTTAACAGAGAATTTAGTACCAGAAAGGGGAAAGGGTATTGGCGCAGCAGCTCCTAGAACAATGTGCCAGCCAAGTGGAGGCAGCTGACTGGGGGGCAGAGGGGTCACGAGGGCCTACCCGTTGCCGCTGGAAAGCCGGTGACACGTGCCACGTCATGAAGATCGTGTGGCCAGACTGCCACCTGGCCCACCTTAGCAGGCAGACCCACACAGGCAGGATGGCAGCACTGGGGGGATGGGGAGGAATACGTGCAGAACCCTGGTGAGAGCTGGGCCCTTCTCGGCACCTTGAGCAAGGCCCCAACAGCAGAAGGGGCGCCGGGGGGGGTGGCGCGCGGCGTCCTAGGGCCAAGGCCCCCCACACCATGCGTGTACAGGGTCCCGAGTCGCGATAAGGGAGGCCGGCAGGGCCGCAGGTGTGGGCAGGGCCCCGGGGACCTGGGCTGCTACTCAGCCCAGAGGCCACGGTCAGCATGGGGGCCTCGCTCCCCGGGGAGGGCCCGGCACACAGACCCTGCCCTCCCTCCCGCTCCAGCTGCCGCCTCATTTCACATCCACAAAATGCCCTCAACGCAGGCCTCGCCCCCCCCAAGCTTTCCACCAGCTTCTGGAACTTTCCCATCTTATTACACCGGTGTGTTACTACTCCTCCACGGCCGATTCCTCGTTAATCCGTTGCACCCACCCTCCTCCTGTCAAGCCCACAGCTCAGGCTGCCGGGGGTCTGGGGGCCCGCCTCTCCCCAGCTGCTTCCCCCGCAGGCCACGAGCTCAGCTCACAAGAAACCGTTACTGTTGAAATTTAGATTCCGGCTTCATGCCTGACCCCCACCTCCCTCATTTTCCAAAACGCCTTCGTCTTTTCCTGTTCAGAGAACTTTCAAGAGACCTTCCAAGTTCTCCCGGAACAGTGCGGCTTCCCAGGGTGCCAGCTGGCCTCTCCTGCAATTATCCTTAAATTATAGGGACAATTTTAATTTCACAATAATTAGAAATATCAACTGCAGCTCAAACCTTCGAAACTAATGGAATTTTAATGGGCAGCTGCTCAGGTTACAGCCAAGGATAGTAACACTCCACCACCCGGGAGGAGGGGGCGGCTGCAGGCGTCCGTGCGGGGGTGCGCAGGGCGGGCTGGCCAACGCTCTGGGGCTGCCCTGGAGGCTGGGAGGTGACGGGCGCACCCAGTCCTGTGGAGCAGAGCCTGCACCCCGGACTTTGGGCCCCAAGCTCAGTGTATTTCCCTCCTGAAGATGCATCCCGGGCCCAGGTCTGCCCACCGGCAGCCCCCGACGCGCTTGGATCCGAGCTCCTCCACCCCCCGCCAGAGCCCACCCCACCCTGGCGCCCACAGGGTGGGCCACGAGGAACTTCCTCTGAGGGATCTGGGGGTCGTGATGCTCACCCACTCGTGTCTCTCCTCTCAGGATTGCAGTCCAGTGTCCGAAAACGATCGTTTCACGTGTTTGGTCCAGTTTTCAGTTGTTTGAAGTGGGTGGGCGCGGGTCGGGGGTGGGGGTGATTCCATCCAGACCTGTGACACCACCGGGGTGGAAAGTATAAGTTTGTGGTGCCTTTAGGTGGGCAGAGGTTTTGCTTTTGATAAAATCAAAATTACCTAACATTTTTCTTTTATGGCTAGAGTTTTTGTGGCCTAAGAAATCTTCACCAAGGTCATGAATTTATTTTCCCATATCCTATTCTAGCAGCTGTGATGATGTTTGGATCTTTGATCCAACTCAGATTAATTATTGTGTATGATGTGAGTTAGATATCAAGGTTCATTTTTCTCCATGGTTATCCAGTTACTCCAACACATTCCCCCACGGAAGTTTTCTGGTGCCTTTGTCAAAAATCAATTCACTGAACACAAGTGGGTCTAATTTCTAGACTCTGTTCAGTTCCGCTGGTCAAATGTCCACATCATCGTGATTACTGACTGTAGTTTATAGAACGTCTTGAGGTCAGATAGTGTGACTCTTCCAACTTTACTTCTTTTCTGAAATTGTTTTGTTTACTACAGATCTTTTGCGTTTCCTTATACATTTTAAATCAGCTTGTCAGTTTGTATCCAAAAAAAAAAAAAGCCTGCTGAATTTTAATTGACACAGCATTGATCTATATAGATCAACTTGAAGAGAATTGACATGTTACCAACCAATATTGAATCTTGCAATTTTTGAACGTGATGTATCTCTCCCTTTGGAGAAATCTAATGCATACTTTATTAAATCTATTCCTCAGTATGTAAATTCTCCAATTATTTGTTGGTAGTGTATAGAAATACAATTGTCATTTGTATCTGTAGCTTGCAACCCTGCCAAACTTGCTTATTAGTCTAATAGCTTTTTAAATAAGTTCCTTAGGACTTTCCAGCTTTATTACCAGGTTTTCTGTGAATAAAGGCAGTTTGCTTCTTGTCCTGTAACGGGTATGCCTTTTATTTTTGTTTCTTGCTTTATTCCTCCGGCTGGGACCTCTAGGACAATGTTGAAAAGAAGTTATGAGAGTGGCATCATTGCCTCATTCCTGAGCTAAGGGGGAAAATAGTCTTTTACCAATGAGTATAATGGTAGCTATAGGTTTTTCATAGATGCTCCTTATTGAATTGAGGAAATTCCCTTCTATTTTTAGTTTGTTTAGAGTTTTTAATCACAAATGTGTGTTGAATTTTGACAAGTGCTTTTTCTGCATTTATTGAGATAATTGCAAGATTTTTTTCCTTTATTTTGATAATGTGGTGAATTATAAGGGTTGCATTTCAAATGTCAAATCAACCTTGCATTCCTGGGATAAGCCATACTTGTTCATGGTTTTATTTATAGTAATATTTTGCTGAGGATTTTTATATCTATGTTCATGAGGACATGGGTCTGTACTTTTCCTCTTCTCATTATGTCCTAGTCAAGTTTTGGTGTCAGAGTTATGCAGGCCTCACAAAATGAGTTCAAAAGTATTCCATCTTTCTCTGTTTTCCAAAAAAGTTTGTGTGGGAATATGGTGTTGGTAACCTTCCATGTAGAAGATGCTGGCTTTTTTCCCTAAAAATTTATTATGAAAATTTCAACCACTCAGAAAAGTGGACAGAATTGTATAACGCACAGTCATATCCATTTCCTAGGTTAACATTTTGCTGTACTCTCCTTAGCAGATATCTGTCCATCACACCATCTTATTTACTGATGCGTTCCTAAATCACAGACATCAGCACATTTTTCCCTTAAAGATTCTTAATTATTTGTTCAATTTATTTCACTGATATAGGGGTAGTCAGACTTTCTACTTCCTCTTGTGTAATTTTTGTTGTGTTTTTAAAGGAATTTTTCTATTTTTATATAAAAATGTATTGGCAAGTTTATTGTCATCAAGTTGTTCATATAATTCTCTTACTATCCGTTAGATATCTGTGGGTCCTGTAATGATATTCCTGATATTAGTAGTTTGTGTTTCCCTCTAACTTTCATTTGTCTTACTTAGGTTTGATAAATTGTAGTAATCTTTTTGAAACACCAACTTTTGGCTCTCTTGTTTATTTGTTTGTTTGTTTTCCCTGTGGTTTGGCTCTTCTGTATTTCACTAATTTCTGCTCTTATTTTTATTATTTCCTTCCTTTACTTCATTTCCTTCATTTACTTTAGGTTTAATTTGCTCTTTATTTTCTTGCCTCTTAATGTAAGGCTTAGATCATTAATTTCAAACCACTTTTTGTCTGTTTAAACACTTGAAATTGAAACCACAATTTTTGATATACTGAGTTTTTTACAATTCAGTTTAATGTATTTTTCTAATTTCCCTTGTGATTTCTTCTTTGACCTTTGGATTATTTAGAAGTGTGTTACCTAATTGTCAAAAGTTGAGTGATTTTCTAGGTATCATTATTGATTTCTGTTCTCAGAGAATATATGCTGTATGACTTCAGTCCTTTAAAATTAATAAGATTTATTTTATGGCCCAGCATATGTTCTCTCTCAGAAAATGTTTAATGTACACTTGAAAACAATCTGTATTACATAGCTGATGGGTGTAGTCTTCTAGACACTTCCTGATTATTTTGATTGTTCATCAATTTATGATAGAAAAATGTTAAAATATTGCTATAAATCTATTAAATTATTTGTCTATTATTATTGTCTCCTCTTAGTTCTCACAATTTTGCTTCAAATATTTGAAGATATAGCCACTCCAGCTTTCTTATGGCTATTTTTTCCATGGTATTTCTTTTTCTATCCTTTCACTTTCAATCTAAATGTGTTTTTCTATTTAAAGTGTGTCTCTGTTAAACTAGAATATAGCAGGTTTTTAAAAAATCCAGTCTGACATGTCCTGCCTTTTAATTGGAGTGTTTAGCCCATTTATATTTAATGTAATTAGTGATATTGTAGGTTTAAGTCTACTTGTAATCTTACTAATTGTTTTCTATTTGTCCTATTGGATCTTTGCTCTTTTTTTTCTCCCTTTTCTATCTTCTTTTGGATTAACTGATTTAAAATTTAAAAAATTTTATCTCCTCCATTGGCTTTTTAGCTACAATGCTCTTTGAATTATTTTTTTAGAGGTTGCTCTAGGGATTCCAATATGTATCCTTAATCTACTTTTTTTAAAAATCTTTTTTAAAAATTAATTTATTTTTAAAAAATTTATTTATTTTTGGCTGCATTGGGTCTTCGTTGCTGCGCATGGGCTTTCTCTAGTTGCGGCAAGTGGGGGCTACTCTTCATTGCCATGTGCGGGCTTCTCATTGCGATGGTTTCTCTTGCTGCGGAGCACAGGCTCTAGGAGCGCGGGCTTCAGTAGTTGTGGCATGTGGGCTCAGTAGTTGTGGCTCGCGGGCTCTAGAGCACAGGCTCAGTAGTTGTGGTGCACGGGCTTAGTTGCTCCACGGCATGTGGGATCTTCCCGGACCAGGGATTGAACCTGTGTCCCCTGCATTGCCAGGCGGATTCTTAACCACTACACCACCAGGGAAGTCCCCCTTAATCTACTTTGAAATCATATTATATTACTTCACGTATCATGTAAAGACCTTTCAACATACAATTCCGTTTCCTTCCCATCTTTTGTGCTACTGTTGCATATAATTTACATGTACTTTTATTATAAACCTCATAAAACATTGTTATTATATTTGCTTTAAATGTTCAATTGTCCTTTAAAGAAAGGAAAAACAGGGAAATGGGTCTTTCCTATTTACACACATATTTACCATTTCTAGTGCTCTTCATTCCTTCATGTGGATCCAAGTTTCCACCTGGCATCATTTCCCTTCAGCCAAAGAACTTCATTTGGCATTTCTTGCAGCATGTGTTTACTAGCAATGGATTCACTTTTGTTTACCTGAAAATGCCTTTATTGTGCCTTTATTTCTCAAGGCTATTTTCACTGGATATAGACTTCTCAGTTGACAATTTTTCCTCCCAGTCTTTTAAAAGTGTTGCTCTTTTGTCTTGGGGCTTCCATTGTTTCTGATAAGAACTCACTCATTTTTATTATTTTGGTAATGTATGTAATATTTTTTTCTCTAGGTGTTTCTAAGATTTTAGTTTTTGTTTTCAACAATTTGTGTCTAGGTATGTTTTCTTAGTATTTATCCTGTTTGGAGTTTGTTGAATTTGGAGATCTATGGATTGATTTTTTTAAAAATCAAATTTGAGAAAACCTTGGCTGCTATTTCTTCTAATGTGTTTCCCCCATTTTATCTTTCTGGGACTCCAGTTACACATATGTCACACCACTTTATACTATCCCATAGGCCACAGCACTCTTTTCCTTTTACTCAGTCTGTCTTTTTTCTCTCTTTGTGATTTAGTTTAGATTATTCATATTGATCTGTCTTCAAGTTACTGAAATTTTCTTTTTCAGTGTCTAGAAGCCTAGCCAATAATTTTTTATTTCAGATACTGTGATAGTGTAGTTTTCAGTTATTAAATTTCTTTTGAGATTTTAGAGTTTCCATTTGTCTTCCAAAATACCCCATCTCTTTATCTATTATTTTTTTCTCTGTAAATTCTCCTACATATTCATAATTTTTTTTAACATTTTGTGTCTGTTAATTTCAATTCCTGGATCATCTAGGGTCTACATCTTTTGACTGTGTTTTCTTTTGATTATTGGTCAAGTTTTTCTGCTTTTTCACATTTCTTATAAATTTTTATTCCATCGGAGACATTGTGTGTAAATGAACAGTGGCGACTGATACGTAATGTTGTGTTTTGATTTTGTTCTATTTCCCACAGAATGCAAGCTGTTTCCTCAGTTTGGGTGGGGAGCCTATCATTCAGATTCCTCCAAGAGTCAAGGTGGCTCTGTAGCTGGGACACACCTGCTGTCAAGCCTTTCCTTTCACTTGCTTTACAACATTTGAGTCTGGGTGGGACTTGGTGATTTGTCATCTAAGACGGCTGGTTTCTCTCCATCCCGGCTCCTCCATCTGCTGCTATGTTGACCAGACTCCTGTGCCAGGTGTGGACATTGCTGCCCCAGTCTGTTCTTTTCCTTATTTTCTTTTGTACATTTTTAACTTATTTTATTGAAGTACAGTTAATTTATAATGTTGTGTTAGTAAGCCTAGCCAATAATTTTTTATTTCAGATACTGTGATAGTGTAGTTTTCAGTTATTAAATTTCTTTTGAGATTTTAGAGTTTCCATTTGTCTTCCAAAATACCCCATCTCTTTATCTATTATTTCTTTCTCTGTAAATTCTCCTACATATTCATAATTTTTTTTAACATTATGTGTCTGTTAATTTCAATTCCTGGATCAGAACTCACTCATTTTTATTATTTTGGTAATGTATGTAATATTTTTTTCTCTAGGTGTTTCTAAGATTTTAGTTTTTGTTTTCAACAATTTGTGTCTAGGTATGTTTTCTTAGTATTTATCCTGTTTGGAGTTTGTTGAATTTGGAGATCTATGGATTGATTTTTTTAAAAATCAAATTTGAGAAAACCTTGGCTGCTATTTCTTCTAATGTGTTTCCCCCATTTTATCTTTCTGGGACTCCAGTTACACATATGTCACACCACTTTATACTATCCCATAGGCCACAGCACTCTTTTCCTTTTACTCAGTCTGTCTTTTTTCTCTCTTTGTGATTTAGTTTAGATTATTCATATTGATCTGTCTTCAAGTTACTGAAATTTTCTTTTTCAGTGTCTAGAAGCCTAGCCAATAATTTTTTATTTCAGATACTGTGATAGTGTAGTTTTCAGTTATTAAATTTCTTTTGAGATTTTAGAGTTTCCATTTGTCTTCCAAAATACCCCATCTCTTTATCTATTATTTCTTTCTCTGTAAATTCTCCTACATATTCATAATTTTTTTTAACATTATGTGTCTGTTAATTTCAATTCCTGGATCATCTAGGGTCTACATCTTTTGACTGTGTTTTCTTTTGATTATTGGTCAAGTTTTTCTGCTTTTTCACATTTCTTATAAATTTTTATTCCATCGGAGACATTGTGTGTAAATGAACAGTGGCGACTGATATGTAATGTTGTGTTTTGATTTTGTTCTATTTCCCACAGAATGCAAGCTGTTTCCTCAGTTTGGGTGGGGAGCCTATCATTCAGATTCCTCCAAGAGTCAAGGTGGCTCTGTAGCTGGGACACACCTGCTGTCAAGCCTTTCCTTTCACTTGCTTTACAACATTTGAGTCTGGGTGGGACTTGGTGATTTGTCATCTAAGACGGCTGGTTTCTCTCCATCCCGGCTCCTCCATCTGCTGCTATGTTGACCAGACTCCTGTGCCAGGTGTGGACATTGCTGCCCCAGTCTGTTCTTTTCCTTATTTTCTTTTGTACATTTTTAACTTATTTTATTGAAGTACAGTTAATTTATAATGTTGTGTTAGTTTCTGGTGTACAGCAAAGTGATTCAGTTTTATATATGTGTGTATAAAATATGTATATATATATTCTTTTTCATATTCTTTTCCATTATGGTTTATCATAGGATATTGAATATAGTTCCCTATGCTACTATACAGCAGGGCCTTGTTGTTTATCCATTCTATAAAATATTTTTTATTGAGGTATTTTTACTTGTCATAATATTCATCCATTTTAAGTTATACAGTTTAATGATATTTTTTTTCGGCTGTGCCACGAGGCTTGTGGGATCTTAGTTCCCCGACCAGGGATTGAACCTGGGTTCACGGCAGTGAAAGCGCAGAGTCCTAACTACTCGACTGCCAGGGAATTCCCTAATGATTTTTTAAAGTAACTTTACTGAGTGATGCAACCATCACCATAAATTAGTTTTGGTTTCGTTTTTGTTTTTTAATTGAAGTATCGTCGAATTACAGTGTTTCAGTTCTACAGCAAAGTGATTCAGATTTATTTTTTTTTTAGATTCTTTTCCTTTATAAGGTATTACAAGATACTGAATATAGTTCTCTGTTCTATACAGTAGGTCCTTGTCATTTATCTATTTTATATACAGTCGTGTGTATCTGTTACTGTAGTCTGTTCTTGATGAGAAGCTGTCTTTCTCAGGAATTCGGTTCATAAAAGTTTCCTTGTACCTACTGGTCTACTAACCCCATAGAAAAGTATAATTATTTTTTTCCCTAGATTTTTCTGGTTACCACGGGCGTGGAAGCCTTTGCCACCTTCTACGCCCGAGGTGGAGGAAGCGCCATTTTCTTTCCTCATTATGCTCCGCATTGAAAGTGCTTAAGTTAAGATAGGAGACGAACGAACGCATTTGTCAAATCCTTCCTCGCAGGTGGAGTGAACGCCATAGGTTCGCACATAATAAATGCTGTTTCCCAACAGTGCTGATGTCCGTCTGCCTTGCTTTCCTTCCTATTGCTATTCGTGCTTGTTTCCAGAGGGTCCCAGAAGTTGGCAGAGCATTTGCTGCAGTTTTCCTGAGAGCCGAGGAGCATTTGCAACACGGAGTGTCCATAGCCCCGTACACGTAAGTGCATGTGGCACGGGACCTGACTGCAGCAAGGGACCCTCATTGCAGACCCCCAGCAGGGTGGACACTGGACACCGAAGCTGTGAATTGTTTATTTAAGAGGATTCCATTAAATTTTCAACTATCAAATACAGCAATTTTACCCTCATTTAAATACTTTAAAAGATTGTTGGGGGAAGATTGTGAAAATGGTGCTAGGATGATGTATAAAGGAAAAAGTAAACAAACCGAAACCGTGGCCAGAAACCCAGAAGCCCTCTTTGTGCCAACCGTGGCACAGAGTCTGATTTCCTTATTGGAAGACTTGGCTCGGAGGGCGCCAACAGTGACATCGCGCTTGGGAATCAGGCAACGATTGTATTTGATGGGTTTTGCGTCTGCCCAAAGATAGAGCATCTTGATGAAATGCGTGTGTCGTATTTGACCTTAAAATCACCCTCAGCGACACAAAAAGAACGTCAATTAAATGCTATTAAAGCAATTAAATTTAATTTATATAAGATTCAAGCTGCATTAGAAGAGTTCAATGAAATAGCAGAATATCCTCAGATAAAGATGAATCGTGGTCTTCAGAGGAAAATTAAACTGATTTCAGGTTTGCTTTATTCAGTCATTTGGTACACTGATGGCTATTGATAACACTAGAAAATGCTTACCAAAAAAGTAAGTAAATAAGGTTGACTATTTCATGTTTAAAAAATAAAAAACTTTTTTTGATTAGAGAGAAAATAGCTTTTCTCCGTCGGAAAAAACTGCACATGACCTAAGCAACAAAAATAGTATTCTAGTAAAATGTAAGGAAACCAGAAGAAGGAAATGAAAACATTTGCATGACAGTGAAGGAGATGATTCACATAAAAATAATCTTAAATAATTCCATAGATATTATCTTCAGTTTATTTTTTTTAAGTGAATTTATTTTATTATTTTTATTTATTTATTTTTGGCTGCATTGGGTCTTGGTTGCTGTGTGCAGGCTTTCTCTTGTTGCAGAGCACAGGCTCTAGGCAGGTGGGCTTCAGTAGTTGTGGTGATCTCTTTGTGATTTAGTTTAGATTATTCATATTGATCTGTCTTCAAGTTACTGAAATTTTCTTTTTCAGTGTCTAGAAGCCTAGCCAATAATTTTTTATTTCAGATACTGTGATAGTGTAGTTTTCAGTTATTAAATTTCTTTTGAGATTTTAGAGTTTCCATTTGTCTTCCAAAATACCCCATCTCTTTATCTATGTAGTTGTGGTGAGCAGGCTTCAGTAGTTGTGGCTTGTGGGCTCTAGAGTGCAGGCTCAGTAGTTGTGGCACACGGGCTTAGTTGCTCTGTGGCATGTGGGATCTTCCCAGACCAGGGCTCAAACCCATGTCTTCTGCATTGGCAGGCAGATTCTTAACCACTGTGCCACCAGGGAAGCCCTAGCTTCTGTCATTTTAGATTAAGAAATGATCTCAATTGAAGAGAGATTTGAATAAATTGAGTAATATTTTGGTATTTTAAAAATAATATCTCAACATGGAAAATTTGAAATAAGAACTTTAGAAATACTCCGTGAAGCTAGATGTTGTTTTAAGAGATGGTGAAAATCTTCCTATGTTATAGTGATTTCTATGATGAGATTAAAGTAGTTTGTAATAATTTCTGTGATAACAATAATGTATCGTATGCCACCCCATAATATTTGAACATGATACATAAAATCTCTGGTTCTTTTCCAACTATAAATATTTGCTCTAAGAATTTTAGTCACAGTTATGTTTGCTTCTGCCTCAGCAGAGAAAAGTTTCTTCAGATTGAAAATACAACACAAATTATGTGGAAATCTGAATTATAACAACATAATTACAGATTTTGCTGTATTGAAGGCAGGAAAAGTTACTTTTGTAATAACTATCATTTATGATATTTATCATAAATAACATTTAATTAATCATTCATGAATAGTGTATTTTTTCTGTTATTACTCATCCATTCACAGTTGACCTATCAAAGTCCCTAGACATAAGCAACAATACATAGTTTTGATAATTTGATATTGCATGGTCATATAAAAACCATAGCTTTAGAAGATATACAAGTGGCCAACATGTACATGAAAAGATGCTCAACATCAGTAACCATCAGAGAAATGCAAATCAAACCCACAATGAGATACTACCTCACCCCCATCAGAATGGCCATCAAAAAATAAAAAACAAAAAACAGAAAATAATATGTGTTGGTAAGGATGTGGAGAAATTGGAATCCTTGTGCAGTGTTTGTGGGTTGTGAAATACCGCTGTGGAAAACAGTGTGGTGGTTCTTCAAAAAATTAAAAACAGAATTATCATCTGACCCGGCAATTCTACTTCTGAGTATAAACCCAAAAGAATTGAAAGCAGGGACTGGAATAGATACTTGTACCCCCATGTCCATAACAGCATCATTCACAACAGCCAGAAGGTGGGAGCAGCCCAAGTGTCCGTGAATGGGTGGGTGGATGGATGGATAAACAACATGTGGTCCATCATACAATAGGATATTATCCAGCCTTGAAGAGGAAGGAAATTCTGACACCTGCTAAACATGGATGAACCTTGAGACATTATGCTCAGTGAAATACACCAGTCACGAAGAGACAAATACTGTACGATTCCACTAATATGAGGTCCCTAGAGGCGTCAAATTCACAGAGACAGAAAGTAGATGGTGGGGCCGGGGCAGGAGGATGGGGAGTGAGTGTCTAATGGGGACAGGTTTCAGTTTGGGAAGATGAAAAAGTTCTGTGGATGGATGGTGGGGGTGGCTGCACAACAATGTGAATGTACTTAATACCACTGAACTGTACACCTAAAAATGGTTAAGATGGTGAATATTATATTTGGTTTTCTGTGGTTTTTTTGGCTGTACCGAGCGGCTTGCGGCTTGCGGCTTGCGGGGTCTTATTTCCCTGACCAGGGATTGAACCCGGGCCCTGGCGGTGGAAGTGCGGAGTCCTAACCACTGGATCGCCAGGGAATTCCCTGTTTGTCTATTTTACCAAAACTAAAAAAAAAAAAAAAATTGGAGAAAAGTCCATAGCTTTAGCTCTTTTTTTTCAATTTTGTTGTTTTATAGGAATTTTGTCAAGGTGGAAGGACAGAAGGAAAGCATTTTATTGAACATTTTACTGGCTTCAGTTATATTTATTAGTATTTATTAGTATTCAGGCAGATGTAGTGTGTGGTTCCCATCTGCACTGTGACTCGGGGGCCCTGAGTATTAGGGATGCTGTGGAAGAGCTGAAGGCTGGCAGGGACCCTGCCCTTGGGTCCTGGTGTCCCGGGCGGCTTTAACAAACTCCTATAGACTGGGGGCTTAGACAACAATCATTTATTCCTCACATTTCTGGAGGCTGGATGTCTAAGATCAAGGTGCTGGCAGATCTGGTGTCTGGTGACGCTTCGTGGCTCATAGACTGTGGCTGTCTTCTTGCTGTGTGCTCACGTGGCACCAGGGGTGAGGGAGCTCCCTGGGGGGGGGGGTCTCTTTTCAAAGGGCACTAATCCTATTCATGGGGGCCCCACCCTCAGGACCATCCACCTGCAGGACACAAACGTTCAGACCACAGCACCAGCCCTTAGGGTTCCTGCCTATGTATGAGCCACAGATGCAGACACTCAAATCACCCACCTGGAAGGTCCCACCTGTCTCAGGACCCTGACATGAATGTCCAAGGCAGCACTGACCAGCGGGGCTCCGAGAGGGCCCTGGAGGAACTGGGGTGCAAGAGGACGAGGCCCGGGGACCCTTTGGCCTCAGGTGAGACACTCCCCTTGGTCTCACACAGAGGGGAGCACAGGCCCCCTGAGACAGGCACGCAGGCCCGGGATCTGAACCTGGGTGGGCAGGTGGTCGTCTGATGGGCGGGTTGTTGGGTGGGTTCCTTTCCTTTCTAAAGCAAAGGAAACATAGCAGCCTCCCCAGGAGGCCATGTCTCTCCTGGGCGGACACAGCCTGTCCAGGGGCCCCAGCAGGCCCCCTGCTCCTCAGGGAGGGAAGGCCCGGAAATGCACCCTGTCACCTTGGATCTGAAAGGGGTGAGATTGAAAAGCGTGTGAAAACTTGGAGACTTCCTGCTCTTGGGGGTGCCCAGGGCGCAGACAGGGCTTTGTGGAATCTTCTATTCCTTCTCAGTTCTTGCCCTATGGCTGCCATATTAGCAGAGACATCCCGCAGCCCCAGGCCAGGGACTACCTCTCGGGGCGAGCCAGGAAATCCCATCACAGGACCAACTGGGAGACGTGCAGAGTCCAGATTCCTTTAGGTGTGAGAGGCAGTGCCTTTGTCCAGCCTGGGTGTCTCCCTGGTTATTCGTGATGTCCGTCAGAGGTGGGGGGACTGAGGGCTGCGGGGGATCCAGGGACGCAGGGCTTCTGATGCTAAAGCCTGGAAAGGCCCAGGTGAACTGGGACAGCTGGTCCTCATAAAAGGGAAAGGTCAGACCTTCACCCCACAGTCTGAAACGTTTATTTCCTATGCAGTTGGTGGCTGGGAAAAGCATTTCTCACCATAGAACCAAAATGCAACTTTCTTTACTTTCTCCCTCTTTCTCATCGCAGCCCGTGCAGGGGGGCAAACTTCCTAGGTCCCTAAAACTTTCTGGTGGCATTAGGGTTTTCCACTCACTCTTACATAAAAGGCAGCTAGCTTTCCATCACTTAAGTGGCAAATATAGTCTCAATTCAGAATCAGTCCAAATCAGTGATATCAAGTCTGAGATACTAATCAAAGGCCCACACTTGAAATCAAATCAAACCCTCCTGCCCTGGGCCGGCTGTGGGCTGGAATCCTGGGAAGGGGCGAGGTGAGCATTTCCCCTTCCCTGGTCTCCTCCTCCCACTGTGACCCAGCTAGTTGCCACATTTTTCTTTTTTCTTTTAAAGAAAAAAATTGTTTAAATATTTATTTGTTTGTTTGTTTGTTTTTTTGTTTGTTTGTTTTTTGTGGTACGCGGGCCTCTCACTGTCGCGGCCTCTCCCGTTGCAGAGCACAGGCTCCGGACGCGCAGGCCCAGCGGCCATGGCTCACGGGCCCAGCCGCTCCGCGGCACGTGGGATCTTCCCGGACCGGGGCACGAACCCGCGCACCCTGCATCGGCAGGCGGACTCTCAACCACTGCGCCACCAGGGAAGCCCTATTTATTTATTTATTTAGGCTGTGCCAGGTCTTAGTTGTGGCACGCAGGCTCTTTAGTTGCGGCATGCAGACTTCTTAGTTGTGGCATGTGGACTTTTAGTTGCGGCATGCAAAATCTTAGTTGCAGCATGCATGTGGGATTTAGTCCCTTTACCAGGGATTGAACCTGGGCCCCCTGCATTGGGAGTATGGAGTCTTGCCCTCTGGACCACCAGGGAAGTCCCTAGTTGCCCCCATTTCTGTCCCTGCAGGTGGAATGGAGGGCGTGGGGGAGAGGGAGAGGACCGAGGGAACTTCTGGGGTCTGGGCCTGCCGGTACAACATTCCTCTCTCTGCAGGTACTTTCATGGGTCCTTGGGTGAGTCCACGGGTGGACGGGTGGGGACACCCCCGGACACCCCCTCCTTCCTCGGCCCCGAGGAATCAGGGTTCACTCCTGTCCTTGCTGTGGGCCCTCTGCCTCTTGGGGTGGCAGGCGGACAGCACAGTGATGCTGGCACCACGCATGGTCCACGGGATTCCTGGGCATCCTTGTGTACACACACAGTCAGGGTGTGGGATGGCCTTGGTGGCCCGGGGTGCCTCCCGGGTCCCCAGTGCCTCCTCTGCAGGGGACACAGGACACAGAGTGATACCTGGATGTGGAGGAGGCATCAACTCTCCCCCATGCTGGGTGGGACCCGTAGCAGGACACCTCAAAGAACCTCTCCTCAAACCCTTCTCCGCTCCCTCCGGTGGGCAAGCGGTCCGGCTGTCTTGCCTTTGTAAGCTCCCCCTCTGCACTTCCCCGCCCCTTACTCATCCATCACAGCTGTCACAGTGTCACCTGGATGCAGATGGACCCTGGCTCTGGCCTGCCCGTGGTGGGGCTGGGGGTTTTCCCTCCTGCTCGGTCTCATCACCTGACAGTTGGGATAATAATACCCACTCCATGAGGCCGGCTGACTAGGTGATGCCAAAAAATTCCCCACGCAGAACCCCTGTTGTCTCCATAGAAAACGCAGGAAGTACCCGTCCGGGGGCGCCAGCACGGGGTGGGGAGCCGGCTGGGAGGCTCCGGGTCCTTACTGAGAGGTTACTCTGGGGCTTTGTCGTCCCTGGACGTGGACGTGGGCGGCCTTGCAGGCAGGCGCGTGGCCCGCTGGGCCTTGTTCCTCGGCTGGTGCGAGCGTCCTGGCGCCCTGATCTCACGCGGGGCTCCCCGCGGCCTGAGAAGGAAGCTGTCCTGAGGAACTCGCCTGTGCCCCACCTGCCCCGGACCTGAGCTCGGTGGCGTGGGTCCGAGGGGGTCCGGGTCCCAGATAGATGACGGACAGGGTGACCCTGCCGGCCTCGCGACCTTCCTCCCGGGGAACGGCGGGAACAGCCGCGCGCGCCCCGTGGCCGCGCTCCAGCTCCTCTGGGGGCCCTGCGGGGCCCCGGCGCGTACCGAGCACTCCCGAAGCTCAGAGCAGCTCAGGAGGCACGAAGGGCAGCGCGCCCCAAGGCTGGAGGCCCGGCCCGGCGCCGCACCCTGCAGAAGCCTTGGCACCGTCTCCCCCGGGAGCCCGGGTCCCCACCCATGGCTGTGAACGGGCAGAAGCGGGGCCGGCGGAATAGAGAGGCCAGGCCGGGGGAGCACCCGGGGTGCCCGCGCCCAGAGGCACCCTGACCCGGTGCCCATCCTGCCCAGGGGAATTCTGCACAGGCCCGGAGGCCCCCCGGGACGCGGCCTCGCTGCGCCAGGAGCGTGGGCTCGTGCACGCCATAGGGAGGGACCGATCCTCGTCCTTTCCAAGTCCTGGTCTGAAAGGTGAGTTCCCACGCTGACTGCTCGCCGAGGCCACGCCGAGCCGCCTCGGAATCGCGGTGGGACTCACGGTGCAACGTTCAGAAATTACTCCCCCGTCGTTTTCCTGTTTCGAGGGGGTGTTTCTGATTTATTTCTTGTCGATTGCCCGTGGAGGAAAACACAATCTCCTGACATACATTGTCCCCCCTGCACCCCGTAGGTATTTTTCCAGCAAGAGGGGTTCTGTTCCAGTGTGTTTAGGCGGTTGGTGGAGAAGAGACATTTCAAAGTGGGCACTGCCCAGGAGGGGACGTTCACGCTGTGCAGGGGCCTCCCTTTCCTGCTCCGTGAACTTGGCCGAGGCCAGGCCGCCAGCCCCCAGACCCCCAGCAGCCCCGCGATCCTTCTCGGGGCCCGCGCCGTGTTCTGTTCCTGTAACAATATGGTCTGTTTCATTAGTGCACACTCCATTTGGTAACAATGTCGCTAATTAATACAAGTTCTATTTAGTGACAATATGCTCTATTTAATTAATTTCATGTGTTCTGGTTAAAAACAACATAGTGCTTCACTTGATTTATTTCGTCTGTTCACTGATCCTAATGAATTCCAAAACACAGGGCGCCGAGGGAGGGTGGGTTCCGCAGACCTTCGGGGCGGGGCGGCTTGCCTGCCTGCAAGGGAGGGGCTCACGAGGGGCCACTTGGGGATTTCAGGTGGGGACAGCGTGTGAGCAGGGCCCGAGCTGGGGTGCTCAGCCCCACGTCTAGCTCGCTGGCGTCCCCCAGCTGCCCTGACCCGCTGGGCTCCACACCAGCCTTGCCCCTTGGGTCTTGGCCCAGGGCCCCTGCCCCTCCCCAAGGCCGGGGCACTGTCCCCACTCCCCAGCATCACCACCACGGCCCCTTTCCGTTGTCCCTCCACCAGCCAAGGGCTCTTCTGGAAACACAGCTGCCCAGTATCCTGGACGTGGTTCCCAAACTCCTCCAGAAGTGGCCTTGCAGCCCTCTCTGCCGGACGGCCCCCCTGGGCCATGGCTCCTGCTGGGCTGGTCCACCTGGAGTTCCTGGAGCCTCTCCTGTCCCGGACATTGTGTCCCCAAGCCTAGCACGTGCCTGGTATGCGTGGGCACTCCCACCCTTCTGATGGTCCTTCCTGTCCAGGAGCTCCAGGGTGGAGGGGGGTAGTTTGGGGGCTGTGGGACAGACCTGAACTTGACCCCTTTACAGAATGTTGGGACGGTGGCAGGTGGGTGTATGGGTCTGGTGGGTGTGTGGGAGGGGTGTGTGGGGTGGAGGCAGGTGTGACAGGTGATGGGTGTGGGAGCCGCTTCCCAGCAGGCCGGCCGAGGACAGGCAGGCGGGAGGAGAACCGGCTCAGGACGGCGGAGAGGACCTTGGCCCACGCTAGTTGCTTGACCGCTGGAGCTCTGATCTGGCCTTGTGTCTGGCTACACCAAGGGCGCCTGGCTGTACGGCCCAAGGTCCCGTCCCCTTGACTTCTTGCAAGGCAGGAAGGGGCCTTGTGGAGGGGAGCCTGGAATGCCAGCCTTGGACTCAGACAGTGGATTTCTTCCTGCAGACGGTGGGGCCCCCGGGAGATTCTGAGCAGGGATGGTACAGCAGACGCAGGCTGGGGAGAGCAGCCTGGCAGTGTGTGCCCGCCGGCCTTCCGGCAATGGCTCAGGGCGCGGGGAGGGGCTGCGTGGCACTGCGTCAGCTCCCAGCCCCGCCCCCCACCTTAGTGGTGACCTGTGCAGGGCCTGCCGGAGGGCTAGACTCACAGTGGCCTTGCAGGTGCTTCTGCAGAGGGGCTCTGAGCCCCTGAACTGAGATCTAGAGGCAGAGGAGGGGCTGCGGCTCTCCATCGGGGCCGCTGCTGCAGCCTTCTGCTATAACCAGCCCTCCTTTCCTTTAATTGTGGAAAACGACCAGCACCCAGTGACCCGCCCATCTTTCTTGCCCCAAGAACACCGTCACCACAGACCCCCAAGGGTCAGGCCCCGCCAGGCTGCCCACTCCAGTGGCCCCACCACCTTTCCGAGCTGTGACGTGAGGGACCAGCCATGGCAGCACCTCCACTGTCAGCCTCAGCCTGCAAGGCAGCCACCGCCAAGCCCCTGGATGTGCTGTGCTCTCCGCAGAGAACATTTCTTAGGCTAAGTGACCATACGCTTTATCACCCCGCATAGGGCTCCTTGTGGAGACAAAGGGGTTAATAATATAGACTGAGAATGCAGCCGGCAGGTGTCGACGGGGCAGAGTCACTTACCTCTGCCAACCTTGAAAATAAAATACCCAGTCAGTTATTTTACAAGCAAGACAAGTTCATTCAGGAACAGCGGAGGAACTGCAGTGCAAGCTATGGCAAAACCATGATCAAATCTAGCAAACAAGGGAGAGGAACTTTATAGAGTAAAAGGGAGGAAGGTGGGAGGGGCTGCTTTGAAAGTCCATTATAGGAAAGCCTGGGTTCGGAGTGTTGACGGTTTCTCATTGGCTGAGCAGTGGAGGCTTCTCATTGGCTGGGCTATTGCCAGGTGAAGGGAAAAGCTTCCTCCAACCTTCATGTTGGAGATGCAAAGTACTCTCTTCCTGTATGGGGCCTGTAGTCTCCCGACTGCGTGAGAGGTCCCCTTCAAGGCTTCCCAACTCTATTTTATTTTATTTTTTATTTTGTTTTGTTTCTGTTTCTTTTGTTGTTGTTGCTGTTGTTGTTTGCGTGTTTTTTTGGCCACACCATGGGGCATATGGGATCTTAGTTCTCCGACCAGGGATTGAACCTGTGCCCTCAGCAGTGAACTGCTGGGGAAATCCCCCCAACTCTTATTTTTTTAAAAAAATTGTTTATTTATTTATTTTTGACTGCGTTGGGTCTTCATTTGCTGCGCGTGGGCTTTTTCTAGTTGCGGCGAGCAGGGGCTACTCTTCGTTGCGGTGCGCGGGCTTCTCACTGCGGTGGCTTCTCTTGTTGTGGTGCACGGGCTTGGTTGCTCCCCGCGGCATGTGGGATCTTCCCGGACCAGGGCTCGAACCCACGTCCCCTGCATTGGCAGGCGGATTCTTAACCACTGGGCCACCAGGGAAGTCCCAATACTATTTTAAATGAGGTCTCCCTTTGTTAGTTTTCACAGCAGCAGTGAACTGCTGGGGAAATCCCCCCAACTCTTATTTTTTTAAAAAAATTGTTTATTTATTTATTTTTGACTGCGTTGGGTCTTCATTTGCTGCGCGTGGGCTTTTTCTAGTTGCGGCGAGCAGGGGCTACTCTTCGTTGCGGTGCGCGGGCTTCTCACTGCGGTGGCTTCTCTTGTTGTGGTGCACGGGCTTGGTTGCTCCCCGCGGCATGTGGGATCTTCCCGGACCAGGGCTCGAACCCACGTCCCCTGCATTGGCAGGCGGATTCTTAACCACTGGGCCACCAGGGAAGTCCCAATACTATTTTAAATGAGGTCTCCCTTTGTTAGTTTTCACATGTCCCAACACGCCTCGGCCTGCATCTCAGCCCAGTGACCATGAATGGGGGTGTCAGCCGTCACCGTGGGATCGCTTCCTGATGTCATGCTACTCACCACCAGCAGCAGGGTCCACGCTGTCTTCGCACAGCTTGCGAATCCAGTTCCAGAATCCTTTCCTGGTGGTCTGCCTCTGGAAGGGTTACACTGGGTCTGCCGGCCTCGGCCGGGGCTCCCTGGAGCGCAGAGCCCGCGGAGACGGGTGGAGGCATGCGGGGCTGCCCCTAGAGCTGGCGCAGCTCCTGGCCTTCTGTTCAGTGAGGCAGGTTGTCTCGGGGCTGCCCTGTGAGCAGCTCCACTTTGAGCAAACTGACCCCGGGTGAAACCCGGGACCCCTCCTTCTCAGTTCTCTTATTGCCCAGCTGTTAGCCCTTGGGAGGCTGGAGGGGACCCACTCCCCAGGGTGGGTGCTTCCTCTGAGTCTGGATGTGGGGTCCATGCAGCAGAGCTGTATGGTTCACCTGCTCCGGACCTTCTGCAAGGCCGTCTTGGCCAATGCAGGTAGAGGAGGCTGCAGCTGTGCCGCTCTGGACTGTCCCCCACTGTTCACGTGTTAAAGCCCTAACCCTCCAGGTGATGGTGTTAGGAGGTAGGCCTTGGGGAAGTGATCAGGCCATGAGGGTGGAGTGCCTGTGATGGGATTAGTGCCCTTATAGGAAGAGACATGAGTGAGCTTTTGTCCTCTCTCTCTGCTCTCTGCCGTCTGAGAAGCCAGCCATCTGCAAACTAGGAAGAGGGCGCTCACCAGACCACCTTGTCCCCACCTTGATCTCGGAACGCCAGGCTCCAGAACTGTGAGACATAAACATTTGCCGTCTAAGCCCCCCAGTCCACGGTATCTGTCATAGCGACCTGAGCTGACAAGATAAGAGGCATCCAGTGCTCTCTGCTGGCTCAGAGCACAGGTAGGGCCGAGCGAATCTACACACCACATGGAAGACCCTACGTCCACCCTGTTAACTGCTACACCAATAATACTACAGACTGGTGGCTCAGAAACAACAGAAATTGATTTCTTGCACGTTGGAGGCTAGCCGTCCAAGATCCAGGTGTGGGCAAATTCAGTGTCTGGAGAGGGCTTGCTTCCTGGCTCACAGACAGGTGTCTTTGGTCTGTGTTCTCACACGGCCCATGGGGTGAGGGAGCCCTCCGGGGTCTCTCTTACAAGGGCACCAATCACGTTCATGGGTCTCCACTCTTACGACCTCGTCACCTCCAAATACCATCACATTGGGGAACAGGCTTCAACATGTGAAGTTTTGGGGGGGACACAGTCCGTAGCTGTGCTGTGGTAGAGACCGTCGGCCCCAATGCCCGAGAGCTCACCACTACCTGCCCTCAGCAGAGCACGGCAGCCCTTCTGCTGGCCAGCACACTTCTGCCAACACAGGTCCACATCCCCGGATGCTATCGAGCTATTTCATTTGCAAACGTAAGGGGAAGATGCATCCTGACAACATGTCAGGTAGTGAGAAATTTGTCCTTTGCTGCCCTTTTGGGAGCACTGAAGGGAATATAAAGCATAACTTAAGATTTTCTGATTTTTCACAGTCAGCCGAGGGGCTTGAAGTGTGATGGCTGATGTATTTCTCACGATGATTTAATATAGAACCCAGCAGGCTCCAGCCAGGTTTGGGTGCCGGCTGCATAACTGAAAGTCAAGGCCTGACTAGTCAGGAGTCCTGGGCTTGATTTTTCCCACTTAGCTTGTACAATAAATGCCCAGCAGACTGTTTCCTGAAAATACTCTGGCCGGTCACCATGGCTAACGGGAATGGGATTTCCAGAGTAGTGACCGCTGAGGACGGAGACAGCTGGAGGGGAGGAGAGCCAACCCTGGACGGTCTGCCCGGGCACAAGGCCCAGTGTCTGGACACGTGGGAGGGGAGCAGGCGCCCTGGGGACCACCAGGGCAGCCTGGGTCATGCTGGGCACCTGCCTGGCCTGCCTGGCCTCTGCCCCCTGTTGGGGGACTAGGGGGCGGCTGTGATCCGCGGGGGACACCACACTCCCTTCCGCAAAAATAAAGCGATTTCCTGGTGGAATGCGGTCTGACGATCATCAAGGTCGCGGAAGGCAGTCGAGAGGAGGAGGCGGGGTCCTCGAGACGCGGGGCGCGGAGGAAGTCTCAACGCACCTCCAGGGACCGGGGGCGGGGGGTGGGAGCGGGAGAGAACCCGGTGCGGGAGGGGACATGGGCCGACGGCGCAGGGCGTCCACGGCCAGAGCAGGACCCGCCACGTCTCGCGGGTAGCGGAAGTCCCGCCCCTGTCCGGGGGTCCCCGCCCCTCAAGATCCGCCCCCTCAAGATCCGTCCCACGTCTCCTTCTTCCCTTGTCCCGTCGAAGCGCCGCCCCCCATCCCGTCCACTGGACTCCCCGTCCCAGCTCCATAGACCAAGCACTCCGGCCCCGTGCTGAGAGCCTCCCAGGAACTTGGAGGCCAAGACCCCGCCTCACCTCACTCCTGGAGGTCCCGCTCCTCCCACGGCCCCGCCCCCAGGAGGTCCCATCCCTCCCTCGACCCCGCCCCATCAGCCCCTCCCCTCCAAGGCCCCGCCCCCTCACCAGTCCCGCCACAGATGGCCCCGCCCCCGGGAGATACCGCCCCGTCCACGGCCCCGCCCCCAAAAGCCCCTTAGGCCCCGCCCACTCACTGATTACCCCCCCATCGACCCCGCCCCTCACTGCGGCCCCGCCCTCTCCCGGCCCCGCCCCTCGGCCCTGGGAGACAGCGGAGGCGACCGTTGGGCGCGCGGGCGGAGCGGATAGCGGCCGGAGAGCGAGCGGCCGGTAGGTTGCGGGCCGGGCGCTGGCCGCCCCGCCTCCGCTTTCTTTCTTCTCTGGGCGCGCGCTCGCGCCCTCCGCGGTCCGCCCCGCCCAGCGGAGCGGAGGGTGCTGGGGGCGGCCGGCTCCTCAGGGTCGGGGCCGCCCGGCCGCCGCCGCCCTCCTTTTGTTCCCGGGCCAGACTCCGGCCGGGTTGTGGGGCCGCCGCGGGGCCGGCTCTTGGCGGGACAGGAGGGCCGGGGGTCGGCGCCGGGCCGAGCCGCGGGCCTGCAGTGCCCACCGCGTTCGCTCGGACGGAGGCCGAGCCCGCGCTCCCCGGGCCGAGTCCGCGCGGCTCCCGAGTTTCCTGTCCGATCTCACGGACGGCCGCATTGTTTGGCCAGAGGACGCGTCCAGAGACCCCAACTCTGGAAATCCACTGCAGCAACGCAGTGCAGTGCCGTGCCGGCTTCCCGGTGCAGGCTGCGTGCTGCAGCTCAGGGGTGGAGGGGTGAGACTGAGCGGCCCAGAGCTGTGGGTGTAGACAGAGAGCGGCCCAGAGCTGTGGGTGTAGACAGAGAGCGGCCCAGAGCTGTGGGTGTAGACAGAGAGCGGCCCAGAGCTGTGGGTGTAGACAGAGAGCGGCCCAGAGCTGTGGGTGTAGACAGAGAGCGGCCCAGAGCTGTGGGTGTAGACAGAGAGCGGCCCAGAGCTGTGGGTGTAGACAGAGAGCGGCCCAGAGCTGTGGGTGTAGACAGAGAGCGGCCCAGAGCTGTGGGTGTAGACAGAGAGCGGCCCAGAGCTGTGGGTGTAGACAGAGAGCGGCCCAGAGCTGTGGGTGTAGACAGAGAGCGGCCCAGAGCTGTGGGTGTAGACAGAGAGCGGCCCAGAGCTGTGGGTGTAGACAGAGAGCGGCCCAGAGCTGTGGGTGTAGACAGAGAGCGGCCCAGAGCTGTGGGTGTAGACAGAGAGCGGCCCAGAGCTGTGGGTGTAGACAGAGAGCGGCCCAGAGCTGTGGGTGTAGACAGAGAGCGGCCCAGAGCTGTGGGTGTAGACAGAGAGCGGCCCAGAGCTGTGGGTGTAGACAGAGAGCGGCCCAGAGCTGTGGGTGTAGACAGAGAGCGGCCCAGAGCTGTGGGTGTAGACAGAGAGCGGCCCAGAGCTGTGGGTGTAGACAGAGAGCGGCCCAGAGCTGTGGGTGTAGACAGAGAGCGGCCCAGAGCTGTGGGTGTAGACAGAGAGCGGCCCAGAGCTGTGGGTGTAGACAGAGAGCGGCCCAGAGCTGTGGGTGTAGACAGAGAGCGGCCCAGAGCTGTGGGTGTAGACAGAGAGCGGCCCAGAGCTGTGGGTGTAGACAGAGAGCGGCCCAGAGCTGTGGGTGTAGACAGAGAGCGGCCCAGAGCTGTGGGTGTAGACAGAGAGCGGCCCAGAGCTGTGGGTGTAGACAGAGCCCTTGGGCAGGTGACCCCCCTCTCTGTGCCTCAGCTTCCCCATTGCTGGCTTGGGTTTGTAACGGGACCTGCCTGTGAGGCTGCTCAGGGTTGTGAGGGGATCTGCGTGGTCAGTGTCCGTTACTTTCACGTGCTGTGATGGGAAGGGCACTTGTGAGGCCGGGGGACCTGCAGTCGGGACAGTGAGGCCTGCGGGGAAGGCGCCGCCTCCCCAGAGACCCCCCGCACCCAGGTCTGAGACAGGAGCGCAAGCAGGCAGTGGGGAGAGGGCGCTGAGTAGAGAGAATATGCTTAAAGTTTTGCTTTCGAAACGTAGCGCTCACAGCGTGAGGTTTCGTGAGGACGCCTTCCGACCCAGTGGTCTTGCGGCCTAGAGATGATGGCATGAGGTGGCCGGCGCAGGACCTGGGCTTCAGGGATGCTTCTCAGGTGGGGACCGCCCATCGCTGAGGCGCCCACAGCCAAGGCGCGGGGTGACTGCCTGTGGGCCGGGATGGGCAGAGGGGGGCCTGGGCTGACGGACGTGTGGCGCTGACCTGTGGGCGGCTGCCGGGCGGCAGTGTCCTGCGCAGGGTCAGCAGGTGAGAGGCAGGCACTGAGTGGGCCTGCGCAGCCGAGAGGAGGGCGCCTGGACGCTGCTGCGCCCAGGGGTCGAGGGCGGGCCCCCTTCCCCCTCGTCCTAGAAGGAGGGCATCTGAGAGGAAGGGGCCAGTGGCCAGGCAGAGGAGTAGCTGCGGGCTGGGAGGCCGGGACCAGTGTGGCCCTGGCGGAGGGACCGGCCGGCCGGGAGGTGGGGAGGTGAGGGCGGTCAAGGCCGCCTGCCCGGTGGAAGGAGTGGCCCGTGCTGCCCGCCCGCCTCTCCCACAGCAGAGGTGATAGCGTGTTCGCATTCTGGTTATATTGTCTTTTGACACTGGTCTTTGTCTGAAACGGGCCAAGCAAAAGGGTCAGGATGAAGGAGAAAACAGTGTGTTAGTGAAGACTTAACACATGCTGTGTAGCAAGTACACAAAGCGCGGCGAAGCCAGGGCGTCGTACATTTTCTTTGAATTTGGTGGCGTTCCCATAAACCTTTTCCTTTCTAGTTAGCACGTGTATGCGTTTCCCGTGACCGCTGTAACAAATTTCCACCAGCTTAGTGGCTTAAGGGCAGAAATGTACCCCTCGCAGCTCTGGAGGCTGTCCCGCACGCCTCGGCGCCGGGCCCCATGTCACGCTGCCCTGGCACCCCCGCTTCCGTCCTGTGTCCTCCGTCCCGTGAGGATGCCTGTGGTCGCGCCTGCGTGTGGAACCCAGGGCCCTCTCCCAGCAAGGGCTCCTTAATGTAATCCCACCGGCCGAGTCCCTGTTGCTTATAAGGCGACATTCACAGTTCCAGGGTCTCGGACCCGATGTCGTTGCGGACCACCCTGACTGCTTTGGGAAGGGCCGTGCTCTCTCCCTTCCCGTGCTGGGGAGCAGCCATCTCGTACCCTTCCCCGACTGGGCGCTGCTGCTCCTGCGTCCAGGAGGGCCTCGCGGTGTCCCCTGCCGTGCGCCGAGGAGAGGCCGCCGCTGTCCCGGGGGAGAAGATGAGCTTTGCTTCGGGTTCAAGTCTGGCAGATCACTCGTTTTTACTTTTGGGGGTGGTGGTTACCAGCTCCTTTGGCCATCTGACAAGAGCTGTAGTCAGTCCTCAGAAGTACACTTAACCCACGTGCACGTGCAATTTTAATACAGACACAAGTTTACCTGTGGTTTTTGGGGGCTCACCAGATTCATCCCCGAGATCATGTACTCCAGGCAAGTAAAATGCCTAGTTTGTCCTTTCTGCTTTCTTTCCTCTCTTTTCCTGTGGCCTTACTGTCCCCAACCCTGTAGTCAGGTGATATCCTGATGTGTCTCCTTCCTTGGTTTTTTTTTTTTACACACACCATGCTGCACCATTTTTGTCCCTTCACAGTGGCCATCCTTCTAGGACACCAGATGAAGAGCTAAGCCTACTGAGTAAAGAATCAGACAGCAGGCACTCTCCTGTCCTGCTTGTCCCCATCTCCAAGGGGCAGTCATCTCAGGCATCCTATTTTTTTCAGGCATTTACTGCCCATTTAAGCTGCTAGTCTTAAAATGTGTGTATTTGATCTCTCTCGAAGGTGCGAGGGAGGGCTGGCTCTCCCCTCCGCTGCACCACTGCTTCCTCTCCCTCCATTTCCCAACTTCATCACATCACCTTCTTTTGGTTAGACTAGTGTCCGCTGCTCACGTGTTAGTTACTGAACCACACAGTACCTGAGCACAACCCCTTTCTCACCCAACCATGTCGCTCCCCTGTCAGCCTCTCTCTCACCCCAGCACGCGCCCTGCCACACCCCTCTTGTGGTGGCCCTTGTTGTTGGGGACTTTGCTCCTGGCATCCCGCTTTCTGCCCCACTCTGTCCTGGTCCCCATGGGACCTGCACGCCCGTGCCCCCGTGTCCCTGCGCTCGGGACCTCTGTTCTCTGTCTGGGCTCACTCCTTGTTCTGTTGAGTGCATATTCATGATAACTAAGAAACATTAGCTAGATTTTTCTTTTGCCCTTGATTCTGAAAGTATCTTTGTTTCACTCTTCAGTTAACTTTTAGTTTAGCTGGGTATAGAATTCTACTGAAAAGTATTTTCTCAGAATTTTGAAGATGTTGCTTCATTGTGTGTAGTTTCCGGCACTGGTGGAAGCTGATGCCGTGGTGATTTCAGGCCTCTGTGTGTGACCTGGCCCCACAGGAGCTTCTCTTGTTCCCCATGTTCTGAACTATCGGTTGATGACGTACGTTCTCATCACTGTCCTGGGCCAGGTGGCCCCCTTCAGCCTAGGCCTGACGTTTTGTGTTATTCTTAGTTTTCTTTCTTTCAGTTTTGTGTCTCTTTGGAACTCCTTTTATTTGGAGGCTGGAACTCCTGGGCTGACCTTCAATCTCTGATCTTCCTTCTCCTCCTGTTGATCTCTTTTGATGTTTGTTCTGCTCTTGGGAGATTGCTTTGCATTGTCTTCTGGCTCTTCTGTTAATTGTTTTATTTCTGTTATCCCTTTTGTTGTTCAGTAGTTCTTTTTTATTTCGATTTTCCTTTTCTATTTATCTCTTAGACGGTACTAATTAAGGATACTTTGAGTTTTTATTCTGTCTTCTTATCTTTCTTTTTTCCCCCTATTTTTTACTAGACTATATCCTTCATGAGAACAAGGATTTTTAAAAAAATAAATTTATTTATTTTGGGCCACGTTGGGTCTTTGTTGCTGTGCGCTGGCTTTCTCTAGTTGTGGTGAGCGGGGGCTACTCTTCGTTGTGGTGCACGAGCTTTTCATTGCGGTGACTTCTCTTGTTGCGGAGCATGGGCTCTAGGTGCGCGGACTTCAGTAGTTGCAGCATGCGGGCTCAGTAGCTGTGGTTCACAGGCTCTAGAGCGCAGGCTCATTAGTCGTGGTGCACGGGCTTAGTTGCTCCGTGGCATGTGGGATCTTCCCATACCAGGGCTCGAACCCGTGTCCCCTGCATTGGCAGGTGGATTCTTAACCACTGCGCCACCAGGGAAGTCCCTTGAGAACAAGGATTTTTTTTTTTCCTCAGTATTATTCATGGCCGAATTCAAACACCTAAAATTATGCCTGGCACATAGAAGGAACACTATATGGTGTTCAGATCTCCTATATTACTGATTTTTTTGGGGGGGTAGGGATTCTGGTCGTTCTAATAATTGTTGAGAAAAGTGTTAAAGTCTCCAACGTTGACTGTGGATTGTTTATTTCTGCCTTGAGTTCTTTCAGGTTTTGCTTTATATATCTGAAGCCCTGTTACTAGGCTTGTACACTTTGGGGATGATTTGTCTTCCTGATGAACAGAGCTTTTGTTTTGAAGCCCATTTATCTGACACTGATACGCTCCCCCAGCTGTCTCATGTTTACTGTCTGCACCTTATGGCTTTTCCATCCTTTTACTCTCAGCCTGTTTGTACGCTGACATTCAAAGTTAGCTTCTCATAAAGCCCATTTCATGCTTTCTGCTTTTGAATGTGAGTGTTTTTTCCATTTCCATTTTTAGTGTTTTAATTTCCCCCAAATTGAAAATTTTTATTAGCTAATAAATAAACAAATAATAAACACAAACTTTTCCAAAGCAGTTTTGGCGGGGAAGGGGCATAAATAATATTTGGAACACTCTTTTTTTTTTTTTTTTTTTTTTTTTTTTGTACACGGGCCTCTCACTGTTGTGGCCTCTCCTGTTTCGGAACACAGGTGGTTAGACTAGTGTCCACTGCTCACGTGTTAGTTACTGAACCACACAGTACCTGAGCACAACCCCTTTCTCACCCAACCATGTCGCTCCCCTGTCAGCCTCTCTCTCACCCCAGCACGCGCCCTGCCACACCCCTCTTGTGGTGGCCCTTGTTGTTGGGGACTTTGCTCCTGGCATCCCGCTTTCTGCCCCACTCTGTCCTGGTCCCCATGGGACCTGCACGCCCGTGCCCCCGTGTCCCTGCGCTCGGGACCTCTGTTCTCTGTCTGGGCTCACTCCTTGTTCTGTTGAGTGCATATTCATGATAACTAAGAAACATTAGCTAGATTTTTCTTTTGCCCTTGATTCTGAAAGTATCTTTGTTTCACTCTTCAGTTAACTTTTAGTTTAGCTGGGTATAGAATTCTACTGAAAAGTATTTTCTCAGAATTTTGAAGATGTTGCTTCATTGTGTGTAGTTTCCGGCACTGGTGGAAGCTGATGCCGTGGTGATTTCAGGCCTCTGTGTGTGACCTGGCCCCACAGGAGCTTCTCTTGTTCCCCATGTTCTGAACTATCGGTTGATGACGTACGTTCTCATCACTGTCCTGGGCCAGGTGGCCCCCTTCAGCCTAGGCCTGACGTTTTGTGTTATTCTTAGTTTTCTTTCTTTCAGTTTTGTGTCTCTTTGGAACTCCTTTTATTTGGAGGCTGGAACTCCTGGGCTGACCTTCAATCTCTGATCTTCCTTCTCCTCCTGTTGATCTCTTTTGATGTTTGTTCTGCTCTTGGGAGATTGCTTTGCATTGTCTTCTGGCTCTTCTGTTAATTGTTTTATTTCTGTTATCCCTTTTGTTGTTCAGTAGTTCTTTTTTATTTCGATTTTCCTTTTCTATTTATCTCTTAGACGGTACTAATTAAGGATACTTTGAGTTTTTATTCTGTCTTCTTATCTTTCTTTTTTCCCCCTATTTTTTACTAGACTATATCCTTCATGAGAACAAGGATTTTTTAAAAAATAAATTTATTTATTTTGGGCCACGTTGGGTCTTTGTTGCTGTGCGCTGGCTTTCTCTAGTTGTGGTGAGCGGGGGCTACTCTTCGTTGTGGTGCACGAGCTTTTCATTGCGGTGACTTCTCTTGTTGCGGAGCATGGGCTCTAGGTGCGCGGACTTCAGTAGTTGCAGCATGCGGGCTCAGTAGCTGTGGTTCACAGGCTCTAGAGCGCAGGCTCATTAGTCGTGGTGCACGGGCTTAGTTGCTCCGTGGCATGTGGGATCTTCCCATACCAGGGCTCGAACCCGTGTCCCCTGCATTGGCAGGTGGATTCTTAACCACTGCGCCACCAGGGAAGTCCCTTGAGAACAAGGATTTTTTTTTTTCCTCAGTATTATTCATGGCCGAATTCAAACACCTAAAATTATGCCTGGCACATAGAAGGAACACTATATGGTGTTCAGATCTCCTATATTACTGATTTTTTTGGGGGGGTAGGGATTCTGGTCGTTCTAATAATTGTTGAGAAAAGTGTTAAAGTCTCCAACGTTGACTGTGGATTGTTTATTTCTGCCTTGAGTTCTTTCAGGTTTTGCTTTATATATCTGAAGCCCTGTTACTAGGCTTGTACACTTTGGGGATGATTTGTCTTCCTGATGAACAGAGCTTTTGTTTTGAAGCCCATTTATCTGACACTGATACGCTCCCCCAGCTGTCTCATGTTTACTGTCTGCACCTTATGGCTTTTCCATCCTTTTACTCTCAGCCTGTTTGTACGCTGACATTCAAAGTTAGCTTCTCATAAAGCCCATTTCATGCTTTCTGCTTTTGAATGTGAGTGTTTTTTCCATTTCCATTTTTAGTGTTTTAATTTCCCCCAAATTGAAAATTTTTATTAGCTAATAAATAAACAAATAATAAACACAAACTTTTCCAAAGCAGTTTTGGCGGGGAAGGGGCATAAATAATATTTGGAACACTCTTTTTTTTTTTTTTTTTTTTTTTTTTTGGCGGTACACGGGCCTCTCACTGTTGTGGCCTCTCCTGTTGCGGAACACAGGCTCCGGACGCGCAGGCTCAGTGGCCGTGGCTCACGGGCCCAGCCGCTCGGCGGCACGTGGGATCTTCCCGGGCCGGGGCACGAACCCGCGTCCCCTGCATCGGCAGGCGGACTCTCAACCACTGCGCCACCAGGGAAGCCCCTTGGAACACTCTTAATACCAATTTTTAGAAAGTGTTCATTATAGAAATTATTTGAACAGATACCGAGTAAACAGAAGAATATAGTGGACGCCCAGGTACTGCCACTCACCTGTGCCAGCCTGTGATGACTGTTGCCGTCGGGCCTTCTTGTCTCACCTGAGTCCACCTGCTCCTCACTCCTCTTTCGTCGTCGCTTTTCATTTCCGTTCCACGTGACTATTAATAGGGCTGATCTGTGTCTCCACTTTGTTTTCTGTCTGTCCTATTTTTTTGGTGTTGTTGCTGTTTTTCCTTTCCTGTCTTGTTTTGGGTTAATTGAATGCATGCATATATGTGTGTATATACACAAAGGTGTGTACTTGTTTGTATCTCTGTATTGCATGTACCAGATGTGTATTTATCTGTAGTAAACATACACACATATTTTCTAGTATTCCATCTTAATTCCTGTCTTGGCTTTTTGGCTGTACCTCTTTGCATTATTTTTTAGTAGTCTAAAATATGTATACTAACTTACTGCAGTCTGTTTAGAGTTAATTGTGTAACACTTTAGAAAAAATGTTAAGAATTTTATAATAGTAATAAAAGTTCCATTTATCCTCCCTTTGAGCTATTTGTTGTCATTCGTCTTGTATCTACATGTGTTATAAACCATACAACACACTGTTATAATTTTTGCTTTAAAAAGTCGTATGTATTTTATTTATTTTTTAGATTAAAAAAAATTTTTTTTTTTTTTTTTGCGGGACACGGGCCTCTCACTGTTGTGGCCTCTCCCGTTGCGGAGCACAGGCTCCGGACGCGCAGTCTCAGCGGCCATGGCTCACGGGCCCAGCCGCTCCGCGGCACGTGGGATCTTCCCGGACCAGGGCACGAACCCGTGTCCCCTGCATCGGCAGGCGGACTCTCAAGCACTGCACCACCAGGGTAGCCCAGTCATATGTATTTTAAAGAAATTAAGAGAAGGGAAATAAAATTTCAAAACATTTACCCACATATTCACCATTTCTGTTGTGCTTCATTCCCTCTCGTAGATTTGAGTTTCCATATGGTATCCTTTCTCTTCAGCTTGAAACACCTCCTTTAGCATTTCTTGCCTGTTGGTGACAGATTCTCCCAATTTTGGTTTATCTGAGCTGTCTTCATTTTCCTTCAGTTTTAAAGATCTTTGTGCTGGCTGTAGAATTCCGGTTTCTCCTTCCCAGCCCTCTGGTTCGCTTCGTCTTCCAGCTGCTGTTGTGTAGATGTCAGCCTCGCCATCGCCGCCTTGTCTCCATGTGTCACGTGGCATCTTTGCCTTTGACTTCCAGCACTTGGACTGTGATGTGCTTATGAGGGTTTTCTTTGTATTTATCCTGCTCAGGGTTTGTTGAGCTTCTTGGATAAATAGGTTTATAATTTTTTACCAGATTTGGGGAAAATGTGCTCATTGTTTATTCAGATATTTTTTCTGCCCCATTTGTTCTCCTGTCCTTCTGGTACTCCTATTACATGTATGGTTGATGTTTGTTACTCTCCCACAGGGCATTTAGGCCCTGTTCTAATTTAAAACTTTTTTTTTCTCTTTCTCATCTCCTTTTCTTCTGTCTCCAGTCCAAATTAAGTCCATTTCATCGATGAGTTTTAAAATTTCAGTTACTGTCATTTTTACTTCTAGAGTTTCCACTGGCTTCTTTCCTATAGTTTCCATTTCTCTACTGAGATAGGCCACCTGTTTATTTGACTGTATCTTCCATTAAATCCTTGAACACACGATACTAGCTGCCTTAAAGTTCTGATCTGCTAATTTCAACTCCTAGGTTATCTCAGGAACAGCTCCCACTGGCTTCTTTGTCTCTTGACTGTGGGTCACACCTTCCTGTCTGTGTGAACATCTAGTAATATTTGACTGTGTACTGGACATTGTGGCTGATCCACTAGCGGTTCTCTTTTCTGAAGGGTGCTGATTTGTCGGGACTCACACTGACCTCTCTGTATCACGTCTGCTGCTGTGCTTGGACTCTGGCTTCCTTCTCGGAGGCTCTCTGCGCACAGGCTGCTCAGGGGCTGGCCGAGGGCCTGGGCAGAGTTTACCAGCATATTTCAGGGCTTCCTCTCTCCCCAGCTACCTCCTGTCTGAGACACTGAGATGTTTGCCTCACTTTCCAGCCACCTGCCCTGCCCAGACTCCATCCTGTGACTAGAAGCTGGAGGATTGCAGCTTCCACCTGAGCTCTAGACGTGTACAAACACACGCCTTACCCGGTGCAACCCTCTTCTTGTAGAGGATAACTCCCCTCCGGTTTCTGCCTGCTTTCATAGCTCTTCAAAGAGTTGGTTTTTATATTTTGTACCTGGTTGGAACTTGATTCAGCAGCACAGGCGGATGCATGAGGCTTTCGCTTCACTGACGGACCTCCTGGCACTTTGGTTAGTAGCCAGGCGTTGACCTTTGGGGTTTACTTGTTTCTCATCTAGAGAATCAAGTAATTGGGGAGTGAGCCACTCCAGCCTAGGCGAAAGCTCTTCCTTACCAAGTCCTGGATGAGACGAAGTCCAGGGTGGCTCTTCTAGGATGCCTTCTTAGAAACGTGAAGCAGGGTGGGGAGCGTGTTGGCCGGTGTGCACCCCTCGCTGCATCCGTCCGACGTGAGCCACCGACGGGTGAGGACGAGGGTTTTGTCCGCTGACCTCTGGTGGGGGGGCGGTCCTGCTGCTGTGGGTTCCCTCGATGCGGGGCTCGGTTTGGTGCCTGCTCTTCACCCCACCCCGGTGTCGAGCTCGACCTCGGCAGACTGCTTTTCTGTGCCAGTTTCTGTCTGTAAGACAGGGTTAATGATAAGGCTGTCGTGAGGATGAGCTAGAATAACGAGCGTGAAGTGCTGGGGGCCGTGTGGCCCGTAGGGTGTCCCTGGTGCCGCTAGCCTGGCTGCTGTGAGTGGACGTGCGCCTGTGGGCACATCCGCGTCCAGTCCCTACTGCGGGCCAGCCTGTGGCTCCGTGGCTCTTGAGCGCAGTCCCGAGGAGCCCGGCCTGGGACACACTTTACCTGGAGGCATTTGGGCAGCGTGAGGTGCCCAGACCGCCCGCTCCCCAGAGCCCCCATCCCTAGTGGCCTGGAGCCCGGCCAGGAGTGTGCACCTAGGCGTTTCACAGCCAGTCCACGCCTCACCGCGAGGGTGGGGCGGCTGGGCCCGGGCTCGGGGGCTCCTGGGCCCACCTTGTGTGAGTTTCCGGGGGCTGTGGAACAAAGCACTGCCAACTGGGGGGCTTACACCAGCGGGGGTTTATTCTCGCTGTTCTGGAGGCGGATGTCCACATCAGGGTGTGGGCAGGGCCTGGCTGGGCTCCCCCTGGGGGCCCCCGTTGTCGGGAGATCCTTCCTACCTCTTCTGCCTTCTGGTGGCTGCTCGTGGCCCCTATGCTCCTGTCTCTGCTTCCGCCTTCACGTGGCCTCCCCTGTGTCCCAGCTTCCCTCTCCCTCTTATAGGACACTTGTGATGGCATTTAGGGCCCCAGGTAACCCAGCACTGTCCCCTCATCTGAGAATCCTTCACACAAGCCCATGTGCAGAGACCCTTTTTCCAAATAAGGTCACATTTCCAGGTTCTGGGGATTAGGACCTGATGTCCTTGGGGCCACCATGCGGCCCACCACACCCTGCCTGGACCTGGGAGGCGAGGAGCCCTGTGGGATCGTGGGCAGGGGACGTGCCTCCTGCCACGTGGCCTGCTCTGGCCACACGTCCTGCGTTGATTTCCGAGGGCTCTGCCTGCCGCCCACCTGTGTGCAGGCTGAGCCTGTGTGCAGGCTGAGGTGGGTACTGGGTCTCTGTGCACTTGCAGATTTCTGTCTCCCTGAGAGTGACTGAGAGAGACGCCGAGCACAGAAGGGTTCTCGTCTGCCCCACTGAAAAAGACAATAAGGGCAGTGCAACACCCTGCGGCTTCCTCCTCTCGACTCCTGTAGCAAATGACCAGATTTGTACGTGGCGGGATGTTCTGTAGGAGGCCTGAGAAAAGACCCATTTCTTGGAGAGGAGAATCGTTCTCCGCCGGTGGCGGCCTTGGGGTGAGCGGGGAGGCGGGGACCAGGCAGCCAGGTGGGCGGAGGGTCTGGCTGTGCTTCCTGTCCTGGGCCGCCGGGAGGGTGGCGGGACAGCCAGGTTCCGGCGGGGGGCTGCTGCCTCAGGACTGGGGGGCTGTCCCTTCATAGATAGATTCGCCGGATAAAAACTGCTGTGCGATACTGGGGACACAGTTATACTAAAAAGTTATTCGTCTTTTATCTGAAATTCAGGTTTAACCGAGTGGCCTTCATTTTCATTTGCTACATCCAGCAACTTTATTTATAGTCCCCCCCGCCCAGGTTTAAAAACCACAAACAGAAATAAATACCAAGCAGAGCTGAAAAGGGAAAGTCAAATAGCAACAGGAATGGAAAATTGAAATGGTTTAACCTTCAGTATTTCAATTTGTAGAATTTGTTTCTGGAATCAAAACTAGCCCCGCAGTTCCATCAGCTATAGAGCCTGAAACATTGCAGCCCCAGCTTGTCCTGTCTACTTTCTGGAATCGGTATGGCCAGGCTGGCGCCCAGAGCAAGCCGGGAGCTCGAGGGCAGGGTCTGCCCACCGATGGCAGGGGTAGGGTGTCACCGCTCTCGGACCCCTCCGCTCAGCCCTGGCTGCGGGGGGCTGGATGGGGGCGTGGTAGGGCACCCGGCCCACCCGAGCTTCTGCTTGGTGTGGTGCTTCTGAGCAGTCGGGATTTCTGGGGCTTCCGGCCTCTGTGTGTTCTAACCTTGTGGCAGGTGGACCCTGGGCTGACGTTCCTACCACTCCTTATGGCTGTCTTGTTCCGCCTCCCCTGCCCCCTCCAACCTGCCTCCTGTCCCCTTCTCCCCCAACCCCGACTGTGCACCCACAGTGGCGTGTGGACCACTGCCCAGGGTGGGGAGGGGAGGGGCTGCTGAGCGAACGGCAGGCATGGCCCAGGTGTGGGTGTCCTCTGCCGGCTGCCGGGCATCTGGGGGGTGATGAGGCTTGGGGGAGTTCGGGGGTCTGGCGGGGGGGCCACCTGAGCCAAGCAGTGGTGGAGGGAGGGAGGGGGAGAGGGTAGGTTCAGGGAAGAGCAGTTTTTCAAATGGAGTCAGGGCTACGGTTGCCCTCCCGTGGGTCCCTCCAACTTCCCTGTGTGATGGTACTGGCCTGTTGAGCTCTTTTGTCCCCCAGGGTGGCTGGCCCTGGGAAGACGGGTCTGTCACTGGTCACCTGATCGTAGTTGTCTACCCGGTGCTGCTGTAGAGGCCACTGGACAGTTATTGAATGAATGAATGAGTGAATGAATGGGCGGGCAGGGAGGTCATGGGGTGGTGAAGGTGGACCTGCCCGGGGTGAGCGTTGAGGTTTGGGCTGGGACTCTGGGCGGCAGCCAGGGAAGATCCCGGGCTGGAGCAGGGTGGGCTGTGGAGGTGCGGCCAGCAGGTGTGAGCGGGGGCCGCTGCAGGTGCTGGCAGCCCAGCCAGCCTCTCCCCTGCCTGTCTCCTGCCCCTGTCTTTGCCACCATCACGCTGCCATCTCCCACCTGGGTGCCCGGCTGCCTGCCTTCTGCTGAGCTCCTCCTTTCCTTAGTTGAGACCTTTCTTAAATTCCTTCCTGTGTAGACAGCGTTCTTATTGTGATGGGAGTTTAAAAGTCACGTCCCCATGCACCTACCTCAGTATCTTCGTTATGCCCATAACACTGGAGAGTGACGCGGAGTGGCAGCAGAGGGTCCCTGGTCAGCCAGCGATCAGGCCCCGCGTGCGCTCGGGAGACGGTTTGTATGGACACAGGTGCCTGGTTACAACACAGGTGTCTTTTGTGTCCTCTGGGCTGCAGGGTCTGTGCCCGCAGTGCCTGTGTGAGCCTAGGTGTGAAACGATGCTGCCTTAGGCTTGTAGGAGATCTTTTTTTTTTTTTTTTTCTTTTTTGCGGTACGCGGGCCTCTCACTGTTGCGGCCTCTCCCGTTGCGGAGCACAGGCTCCGGACGCGCAGGCTCGGCGGCCGTGGCTCACGGGCCCAGCCGCTCCGCGGCACGTGGGATCTTCCCGGACCGGGGCACGAACCCGCGTTCCCAGAATCGGCAGGCGGACTCTCAACCACTGCGCCACCAGGGAAGCCCTTGTCGGAGATCTTATGCCTTAAAAGTTTTTTAAAAAATTTTTAAAAATTAATTGTTTTAATGAAGTATAGTTGTTTTACAACGTTGTGTTTTACACTTTTATTTATTTATTTTAGATGAGAGAGATCTCACACATTTGTTTCTCTTAACTGGTTATCATTTGGATTTTTCGTGATGTAAACTTTACAAAGGATTAGAATCACTCAGAAAGATGTAATATAGTAATATTTTTGCACCAGTAAAATGGACCTTTGTAATTTAAAATAGTATCTTTTCTGCGAAATCTAGACTTTCTTCTCCATACTTTGAGAAAAGGAGAAGTGCTGGTGAGGGGGCTGCTTGGTTGAGGCCTGGCGTAGGCAGGGGCACCGGGGACAGAGATAAAATATTCAAGCCGCCCTGCAGGTATCCTGTTCCCAAGGCCCTTCTGTTCTGAGCGCTTCGGGCGCTCGCAGGGGTCTGTGGGTCTCCCTTCCTTGGGGGCAGCCCTCTCCTTCCTCCACAGCTGAGCTGTACTCGGCTTTACAGCACTGAGAGAGAGCTCAGTCCTGTAAAAAGAACACCCCATGATGCGTTCTCTTGAAAGAAGATGGAGCTAGATGAGTTTTTTTTCTTAAGAAAACTTTTTTTTCCTTTCTGCATATTTTTTTAAAATTCGGCTGTGCCAGGTCTTAGTTGCGGCATGTGGGATCTTTAGTTGTGGCATGTGAACTCTTAGTTGCAGCATGTGGGATCTAGTTCCCTGACCAGGGATTGAACCTGGGCCCCCTGCATTGGGAATGCGGAGTCTTAGCTACTGGACCACCAGGGAAGTCCCTGGAACTAGATGAGTTTAAAGCTAGTGTTTTAAACTTTCTTTGCCTGGTAAGTATGACATCAGCAGAGCTGTATGTCTTCAAGTTCACATTATTTTCAGAATTCCATTTCCTTTTAATGTTATTAGACTGTGAGTAATAATTCTGTATACATTTTCCTGATGTGTTTAAATGTTAAGGTTGCCAGTCTTTCATTTCCCCTCTTTCTTATTTTTTCTCCTCTTTCCATATTACTTGTATTTGTCGTATTTCCTAATTCTAAGAGCTGCTTTGCTGTTTAGTAAATTCTTGTCTCCATCCCTAGTCGAGGGGTGGCTGCCTCGTGATGACCTGACTCTTGCTGAGGCTGACTTGGGAGCAGGAAGGGACGAGCCCCTGGAGTCCAGAACCCAGGCATCTGCTCCGTGTCCCTGCAGCCTGGCCTCTTGGTTTCTCTGGGCTTAAAGTGTTAAAACTCTAAGAATTGACATTTTGAAAAAAACCTACGCAAAAAACTCTGCATAATAACAAAGTGCTGAGCTGGAACATTTTATCTGTGGTACTCTTCTATTCAGTCTGTCATAAATTATTCAACAACCATGCATCCGAATAATTTTAGGGGCTGCTGACCTGCTTCCTAAAGTTAGATTAATGTGCAAATTTGGGAGATGAAGCTGCCACGGAATTGAGATAGACTGTTTGAGAACCAGGTGGATAATTTTTGTTAGCAGAAATACTTCAGGGGAGGCCAGTTTCTACACAGGCATTTGCTCGTGTGCTAATAGTAAAAAGTGTGGTTAAGAGCCCAAACTGAAACTGGTCAGCCTGAGTTTGAATCCTAACTCTGTCTTCGGACGTGGTTGTAGGCGAGATGCCTGAGCCTCGGTTTCTTCATTTGTAAGACGGGACTGTTAAATTTAGCTTGTGAGACTGGTTGATTAGGTGGTCATCCAAAGGTAGTCATTTTTATTAGCCAGTTTTTCCCATTCCTGGTCAGTTTATCTCTGATTTATGCAGCATGATTTCCTTAATCACCTCATCACAGATTAGATTTGAGGGGAAAAGTACTTAATCATGCATTGCTGCTTAGAAATAAATGTAGCGCTGTTTTGTGTATATTTACAGCAGGAATGGTGACAAATCAAGTGATAACATTCATCTTTTGGATTACGTGGTACATGAGTTATTGCTGCCATGAAACAAATCACCCCCTCGAAATGACAGGTGTTTTCTGCCTCCTAGTTCCTGTGGCCAGGAACCTGGGTGTGGCTTAGCTGGGTCCTCGGTTCCAGGTCTCACACAAGGCGGTGATCAGGGTGCAGTGGGTGAGGCGCCACTCCGAAGCTCACTCCCGTAGCAGTTGGTGGCCTCAGAAGATCCACTTCCAAGGTCACCGTGTGACTGTTGGCAGGCCACACGACCTTGCTGGCTGGTGGCCAGAGACGTTGTTCTTTGCCACGTGGGCTGCTTCTCAGGGCAGCTCACAGCCTGGCCGCTGACTTCCCTCAGAGCAAGGGGGGGGACGCAGTCTTTGGGTAGCCTGTCTTGGAAGCGACACCTCATCACCTTTGCCATATTCAGTTTATTTGAAGCGAGGCACCAGGTGGGGCCTGCACTCCGGGAGGGGGCTGCCAAGGGAGGGACGACTCGGGGGCAGGCTCGTTGGGGCCACCTCAGAGGCTGCCTATCTGTGTCCAGCCCACGGCCCCAGTGGTCCACGTCCCTCGCACGTACAAAACACACTGCCCCCAAGATCCCTCCACGACGGCATCAGCTCAGAGCCCGGAAGGCCATCGTCCGGACGGGCTCCAGGCGTGTGGGTGAGGGTCCCCGGCTGTAGTTGCTTGAGTACAGCTCCGGGGATGCCCTTCGTCTCCATCTGTAGACCGGAACTGAAGCCCAGCTATCAGCCCCCCCCAGAACAGTAATGCAGTGTTGGGACAGACAGGGGGTAACCACGGTAGACGGTCCTCAACAAGCAGGGAAAAGGGAAGGCGTAAAGGAGTCACGGGTGCACAGCAGCTCTTTAATCCAGCCTGGAAAATGTTGGAAGTCGCTCCACTGGGTCTGAAGACTTGGGGATAGTGGCTCTTACTCTGCCTTCTGCGTTCCTGATCCTTCTTTGCCCCTTTCCGTGAAGGCAGCACGCGTTTGCAGTTGAGTCATTCTCTCAGCCTTCTTCCCGCCAGTAGACTTTCGGGGATCCAGTGCCCAATTTTCATTTTGTACTACCTGTGACTCTTTCAGTTCAAGCTGGCAGTGTTTCCACTGATACCGTTTTCTTGAAAACTTTGTGGGCCTCCTGTGAATCTCATTGGTGTTCATGCCATCAGGCAAGAGCCATCCCTCAAACCTCTCTGAGATAAGCCCTTCTCTGCCTTGGGCTCCTGCAGGGTGAGGGACGGCGTCCGTGGGCATCCTAGAGGCCCAGATGCTCAATGAGAAGGTCTCTTTACGGGGCACTGTCCATCTCTTCCACCTTTCCTCACACACAGCAGCTTTCACGCGGCATCGCATGCACTAGGACCCTGCCCTGAACAGAAGAGGAAGGTGAGGTGAGGAGTTGGCGTTTGGGGACATTTGGGTTCTTGTGGGTGGGTTGCTTGGAAGAGAGTCAGGTGGCAGGAGGTGACAGTGATGACGAGTTCAGAGCAGGTATGGAGAGGAGGAGGTGGATGCAGGCGAGCTGCCCAGGGGGACAGCTCAGCCGTGCAGGAGGAACGCAAGCGGGGTGAAGACAGGGCCACCTGGAGGTCATACTCATGGCAGGTCCGTGTCTCCCCTCTCCTGTGTCACCTAGATTCAGTTGGACGAATTGGCTTTCTGTATGCATTGCTTGTGAACATATGACACCATATACTCAACAAGTTCCTGGCCCTGTGGTCTGAAAACGGACGGTTGTTTCCCTCCTTAAGTAGAAATGTGTCAGTCTGCTCTGGCACTTGAACCTCAGGACCATCCCTCAGGGTATAGGTCGTGTACTTGGGAGGGGCAGGTGACCTGGGCGGAGAGCGACCCGTGGTCCTGGCCGCCTGACCCAGCCCACCGTGGCTCCCTGCTTCTCTTGGGTTGGATGTTTGCAGGGACTTGGGTGCCTGGGAACTCTGTGTGTCTCACCTGATGGGCGGTTCGGCTGCCAGCTGTCCTTGGAGGTGTTGGGCTGGGTTCAGGGGTTCATCAGGGCTGATGAGGTTTGGGACTAGGGAATGAAGGTGGGATTCTAGCTTCGTTTAGGGGAGAAGTGTGCCAGAGTGGGTTTCGCCGGTTTTCCGATGTCTGGCCCCCTCTGATCCCTTTCCCTCTTCGGAGCTGGCGCTGATCCAGACCTCTGTTGATGGATGTGGTGATGGGACGAGCCTCACCTTCTGCCCTGGACTTGCAGTTGGACCTGCTTTCATGCAGCCGGGGCAGGGGGTCTTGCTGAGGTCTCAGCCCCTTGCTGATCTCCCATCCCAGCTCCGGCAGAGTCTCCTGAGACCCCACAGCGGTGGTGGGGGCCTGCCGCAGGGCACAGGTCTCCTGTGTTTTGTCCCCGCGGTGGGGCAGGATTGATGTGGGTCTGGAGAGAGAAGGCGGCCTTCATTTTTGTACAGCTGGGAATTAGGTGTTCCTGATGACGGTGGCCTGTGTAGAAAAACCCATTGCCCTCTTCAGTTAACTTTTTTTTGTTCTCCTTACAAAAGTCATATCTATTCTTTTTAGAAAGTTTAGACATTGTGGACTCAAGTAATTAAATTCTAACACTTAGAGACAGCGAGGCCATGTCCTGGACGGTTATCGGCTCAGCAGGCGCTCACTGAGCCTTCTTCCCGCTCCAGCGGGCACAGGACGTGAGCGCGGAGACCCCCCGCTGCACCTGCACCCCCCCCCCCCCGGCACACCTGCACCCGCACCTGCACAGCTGCACTTGCACACCACGTGTCATCTGGGCTAGTGGGTGGTCTGGGAGGGACGTTCCAAAGGGGAGGGTGCAGGCGAGGCTGATGTAGGGGTGAGGGGCTCGAGCCCTCGGGGAACTGCGTGGGGTCCTACGTTGCCCACCGGGCCCTGTGACTCCTCAGACCGTGGAAGAGTTAGGGTGAGCCTGGTGCCTGCCTGCCCCCCAGGAAAGGTGCTCTGTGGTCTCCATTGTACAGGAGCAAGGTCGTCATCTGACCAGTGTCACACGAAGTGATATGGCTGGGCCCCCAGCATCCAGCTCCGCAGTCCAAGGGCCCTGACTGGAATGGTCTGCTGTGCTCTGTCTCAGCTGTTTTGCACAGGCAGAAGGTGGGCCCCCCCGTGGGCCCCCCAGTGTGGACTCCCCAGGACGGGCTGCCCTCAGGATGGGTTCCCCCCAGGATGGGCCCCCCCAAGATGGGCTCCCCAGGATGGGCCCCCCCCAGGATGGGCTCCCCCAGGATGGGCTCCCCTAGGATGGGCCCCCCAGGATGGGCTTCCCCAAGATGGGCTCCACAGGTGGGCTCCCCCCAGGACGGGTTCCCCTAGGATGGGCCCCCCAGGACGGCCCCTCCAGGACAGGCCCCCCCCAGACGAGCCCCATTGTCTCTGTTCCTCTTCCCAGAACAGCACTGCCTGCACAGCAAAGGCTTCCTACGTGTTTGTGGGGCGGACGTGGACAGATAGCTATCAGTAGAGCTATTTTAGTGCCTCTGGTATTCAGGAGAGGGGTGTAAAATTCTACACATGGAAGGTACTGCCCGACCAGAGGTCCTCTTAAAAAGAGCCCTCCCTTCTTTTTCCAGAGGCCAAGAAGTCCTTTGCGGGGAGTGTGGCCCGTGCTCCTGGCCTGGTGTATCCGGACTCCGGCCACCGATCAGCAGGCGGTGGAGGGTGGTTCCGGAGCAGCGCCCGCAGCGCACCTGTCTGTCTGTCTGGTTGTCGAATTCAGTCTGTGCCTCTGCTGCCGTGTGCGTGGGGGCCGGGGCCCAGCCCTCCTGGGGCCACCCCGCACGGGGTGGGAGGCTGTGTCGCGGGTGAATAGAGAGAACCCCCCCGAGGCAGGCGGTTGGGGCCTCTGCTTCCAGCTGAGGGGCGTCCGGTCCCTCCTGGTGGCTGGCGCAGGGGCGGCTGTGCACTCTCAGTGCCTTGTTTCAGCGCCTCCCTTGTGCGTGCTTGACCATCACGCTCAAATGGCCGGCCTGGACGTGCTGCTTTTTCTGGCTACCCTCACCTTTTAGAGCTGCCAAAGGTTGAAGTTCTGGCCGGGGGTGCGTTAATAGTACAGCTCACTCACGTAAGTGCCTGGTGAGCATGGCCGGTGTGCCCGCACCTGAACACCCAGCCTTGGCCTCCACCTGCCTGTTGCCTATTCAGCAAGTGTGCGGGAGCCATAGCACCTTGAGGGCTGGGCTCTGCTGTCCTCAGCCACCTGCTGGCAGGTTCTCTTCCTTCATAGGAGACCTTTCTCTCTGAAGGGTTGGTGGGACTTCTTCACTTACCCTGCTTCGCACTTGGTGGGCCCTTTGCATTTAAAGGTTCTTGTCTTTCTGTAGCTCTGGGAAGTGGTCCATTGATTCTTGGACCAACAAGGCAGAGAGGTGTTACTGGACAAACACTGACCGCCACAAATGAATTCAGTCAGTCCATCCACCCACCATCCATCCATCCCCCAATCCCCATCCTTCCATCCATCTGTGTATTCAGCCATCCACTCCCATACCCACCCATCCATCCCCCATCCACCCATCCATCCCCCATCCACCCATCCATCCGTTTATTCACCCATCCCCCATCCGTCCTTCCATCCACCCATCCATCTCCCCATTCTCCCCATCCATCCATCCCTACATTCTCTCATCCATCTCCCCTTTCCCCATTTGTCCATCTGTCTATCCCTTCACCCATCCACCCATCACCAGAGCTGTGTCCCCTGGCGCTGTGGTAACCAGTTTCTTGTGCAGAAGCAGCCTGGTTGCAAACCATTCCCTGAGATTTGGCATAACTTGTGGCTTGAGACTTGGCAATGAAACCGCAGTGCTTTTCTCTGTTTCGGGGACCTGAGCATGGTGGCCTGTGTCCCCTGAGTCGTGGGGGGTGGGACTCGGGGGAATCTTACCTTTGTTTTAGCTGCTGTTGGACCCCTCTGCTATTTCTTCCAGTTTCTTTCTCTCCTTTCCCACTTTTTTTTTTAAAGTCAAATGAGGTCAAATGTCCCACCAAATGCTAAAATCTGGCTTCAATTTCAGCTGCCTCCAAAGTTCTCCAAAGAGAATTTTGTGTTTTCCACATAAGCTACAATTTAAGTCATCCAACCCCCAATACACCCTACTCATTTGGGAAGACCCTTTCCGGCTGCCCTGTGGGTGATGCAGTGACAGATGAACAGAGAGGCTTTTCACTGAATTTATCCACGTGCTTTTCTTCCCCCGGTAGCCCCTGGATCCATCCTCTTGGTCTCTTAGCTTTTCTGTGGTGCTCCATCTCCTGGTCCTTCTGTGGAAACTGCCCTGGACTGTCCTCCAGCCCTGGGTTATTGTGGGTTTTTTCAGACTGTTTCCATGGTTGTTCCCTGTTTGTGATAACCTTTGCTTGAGGCTGCATCTTTTTGTTTTGCTTTATTTTGTTTTTTTGCAGGGCAAATATTTTATTTATTTATTTAATTGAAGTATAGTTGGTGTACAATATTATATGTTACAGGGGTATACAGTATAGTGAGTCACAATTTTTAAACGTTATACTCCATTTATAGTTATTATAAAATATTGGCTGTATTCCCTGTGTTGTACAATATATCCTTGTAGTTTATTTTATACATAATAGTTTGTACCTCTTAACCCCCTACCCCTATATTGCCCATCCCCACTTCCCTCTCCTCGCTAGTAACCACTATTTTGTTCTCTGTATCTGTGAGTCTGTTTCTTTTTTGTTATATTCACTAGTTTGTTGTATTTTTTAGATTCCATATATAAGTGATATTTATTGTAATATAAATGATATTCTGCATGTAAGTGATAAGTATTTGTCTTTCTCTGTCTGACTTACTTCACTTAGCCTAATACCCTCCAAGTCCATCCATGTTGTTGCAAATGGCAAAATTTCATTCTTTTTTATGGCTGAGTAGTATTCCAATGTATGTATATACCACATCTTCCTTATCTATTCATCTATCGATGGACACTTAGGTTGCTTCCGTATCTTGGCAATTGTAAATGATGCTGCTATGAACATTGGGGTGCATGTATCTTTTTGAATTAGAGTTTTTGTTTTTCTAATACCCTCCAAGTCCATCCATGTTGTTGCAAATGGCAAAATTTCATTCTTTTTTATGGCTGAGTAGTATTCCAATGTATGTATATACCACATCTTCCTTATCTATTCATCTATCGATGGACACTTACGTTGCTTCCGTATCTTGGCAATTGTAAATGATGCTGCTGTGAACATTGGGGTGCATGTATCTTTTTGAATTAGAGTTTTTGTTTTTTGGGGGGTATATACCCAGGAGTGGGATTGCTGGATCATATGGTAGTTCTATTTTTAGTTTTTTGAGCAACCTCCGTACTGTTTTCCATGGTGACTGCATGAATTTACATTCCCATCAACAGCGTACAAGGATTCCCTTTTCTCCACATCTTCGCCAACATTTGTTTTTCTTTTAAATTTTTTTATTTTTGGCTGTGTTGGGTCTTCATTGCTGTGCATGGGCTTTTCTAGTTGCGGTGAGCGGAGGCTACTCTTCATTGCAGTGGCGGGCTTCTCATTGTCGTGGCTTCTCTTGTTGCAGAGCACGGGCTCTAGGCATGAGGGCTTCAGCAGTTGTGGCATGCAGGCTCAGTGGTTGTGGCTTGCGGGCTCTAGAGCACAGTCTCAGTAGTTGTGGTGCACGTGCTTAGTTGCTCTGTGGCATGTGGGATCTTCCTGAGCCAGGGATCGAACCCGTGTCCCCTGCATTGGCAGGTGGATTCGTAAACACTGTGCCACCAGGGAAGCCCCCAAAATTTGTTATTTGTGTTTTTTATGATAGACATTCTTTTTTTAAAATTAAAAATTTTTTTTATTGGAGTATAGTTGCTTTTATAATAGCCATTCTGACAGGTGTGAGGTGATATCTCATTGTGATTTTAATTTGCATTTCCCTGATGATTAGCAATATTGAACATCTTTTCATGTGCCTGTTGGCCATTTGCACGTCTTCTTTGGAAAAATGTCTATTCAGGTCTTCTGCTTATTTTTTTAATCAGATTTTTTTATGTTGAGTTGTATGAGCTGTAACCCCTGATCGGTCATATCATTTGCAGATATTTTCTCCCATTCAGTAGGTTATCTTTTCATTTTATTGATGGTTTGCTTTGCTGTGCAGAAGCTTTTAAGTTTAGTTAGGTCCCATTTGTTTATTTTTGCTTTTATTTCCTTTGCTTTAGGAGACAGATCCAAAAAATATTGCTATGATTTATGTCAAAGAGTGTTCTGCTGTGTTTTCATATAGGAGTTTTATGGTTTCTGGTCTTACATTTAGGTCTTTAATCCTTTTTGAGTTTATTTTTTTATGTGGTGTTAGAGAATGTTCTAATTTCATTCTTTTACATGTAGCTGTCCAGTTTTCCCAGCACCACTTATTGAAGAGATTGTTTTTTCTCCATCATATTGGGTTGGCCAAAAAGTTAGTTTGGGTTTTTCCATAACATCTTACGGAAAAATCCAAATGAACTTTTTGGCCAACCCAATATATTCTTGCCTCCTTTGTCATAGATTAATTGACCATAAGTGTGTAGGCTTGTTTCTGGGCTTTCTATTCTGTTGCATTGATCTATGTCTCTGCTTTTGTGCCAGTACCATACTGTTTTGATTAATGTAGTTTTGTAGTGTAGTTTGAAGTCAGAGAGTGGGATTCCTCCAGCTCTGTTCTTCTTTCTCAAGATTATTTTGGCTATTCAGGATCTTTTGTGTTTCAATACAAAATTTAAAATTGTTTTATTTCTGTGAAAAATACCTTTGGCATTTTAATAAGGATTGCTTTGAATCTGTAGATTGCTTTGTGTAGTATGGACATTTTAACAATATTAATTCTTCCAGTCTATGAATATGGTATATCTATCTGTTTGTGTTGTCTTCAATTTCTTTCATTGGTGTCTTATAGTTTTCTGAGTACAGGTCTTTTACCTCCTTAGGTAGGTTTATTCCTAGGTTTTTTATTCCTTTTGATGCAGTGGTAGATGGGAGTGTTTCCTTAGTTTCTCTTTCTGATAGTTCATTGTTAGTGTATAGAAATGCAACAGGTTTCTATATATTAATTTTGTATCCTGCAACTTCACTGAATTCATTGATGAGCTCTTGTAGTTTTCTGGTGGTGTCTTTAGGATTTTCTGTATATAGTATCATATCATCTGCAAACAGTGACGGTTTTACTTCTTCCTTTCCAGTTTGGATTCCTCTTATTTCTTTTTTTTTTCCTCTGACTGCCGTGGCTAGGACTTCTAAAGCTATGTTGAATAAAAGTGGCGAGAGTGGACATCCTTGTCTTGTTCCTGATCTTAGAGGAAATGCTTTCAGTGCTTTCAGGAGTCAACTGAAGGGTTTTACTCCTTTTAGGGCTAGAGAGGCTTGGGTGTTTTCAGACCCAGGTGGGCGGTGTCAGCCCGCCAAGGTGGTGGGGATGGCGTCGAGGGCCTGGGGGAGAAGCTGGCCTGGTGGAGGGGGAGGGTGTGCACTGCAGAGGGAGGGCCTGCGGGGTGTCTTTCTTCTCTGGAAAGGAGGGGACAGGCCACGAGCCGAGGGCAGGGAGGCGAAGGCCGGGTGGGTTTGGGTGGTCGTGAGTGACCAGCGGAGAGTTGCGTGGTTGACGGGAGTGCTGAGAGCCCCGGGGCTGGGAACGTGGCTTTGGACAGGGGACCGGGCGTCCTGTGTCGTGGCGGCCCTGCTGCACGTGCTGTGGAGAAAGCCCAGGCCATTCCTGCGGGGGGGGGGTGGTGGTGTCCCCGGATGGGGGCGGAGGAGATGAGTGGGGGGACAGGAGCGTCCCTGGGCTGATGCCTGGCGGGCGGGGTGGAGAGAGCGGAGGCGGGCGGGAGAAGCAGGACGGCTGAGGGGGCTGGTGCGACGGGGGGCTCCGGGGCGTGGGGGCAGCGTGTGGCCGGAGAGGAGCAGGCTGGACACGGGTGACCGCGAGAGCGGCCGCTGAAGTGAGGAGGAGGAGGAGGGACGGAGAAGGCTGGGGGTGGCATGTCCAGGTGGGTGGAAGGTGTCGGGGACAGGGCCGGCCTGGAGGGGCAAGTGGGGATGACCGAGGCACTGCCTGGTGCCTAGAAGGGTGGGTGGGCTTAGGCGGACGTCGGGGCCAAGGAAGAGGAGAAGGGTGCTTGCAGCAAAGGTGTGTTTGGGTGTCGACACGCAGAGAGGTGACGGGTGGCTGAGAGCGCAGGAAACGGGTTTAGCGCTCAGGAGAGAGTTCCGGGGTCAGGCCTTGGGGTCACCTACGTGGGGGCTTTGAGTTCAGAGAGGAAGTGGGTCCTCAGGGAGAGGGGACAGGGACAATGGAGCTGTCAGCGCTGCCCCATGCGCAGAGCGCAGCAGCTGCGCTGCCTCCCTGGAGGGTCCCTTGGGAGCCGCTCACCAGGCCGCGTGGCCCAAGCAGCAGCTGTGCAGACGCCCTCGGGAAGCTGCTGCCGTCGGAGCCTCCGGTTCCCGGTCCCCTGCAGAGAGGTCTTCACAGGAAGGGACCGTTCCCTCCTGAGGCAGCCCCGTGTCTGGCCCAGTCCCACACACAGTGGGTGCCCGGTGACACCGATGAACAGGTGAAGGGTCTCCCCGACGTCGGTGGGGGCTGTCAGGTGGCAGGCAGTGGAAAAGGGGCCCTTTCAGGACGAAAGCTTGGCGAGGGCGTTGGTTGTTGGTGGCAGTAAGGGGCGCGGAAGTGGCCTTGATGAGCGGAGTCCCCCCGCGCATCCTCCCGGCTGGTTCGGGCACTGCTGCAGGCGGAGCGGCCGTGGGCTCGGGAGGGCTTCGCAGGGGTCGGGAGCGGGCGCTGGAATGGACCGGCGGGGACGCGGCGGCCGGGACACAAGGACCACCAGCGTGCATCCTGGCGTGGGTCTGCTGGGGCTGTGCTGGGTCCTCCGCGTGTGTGTGTGTCCCCAAGGGGTGTCAGGGGGAGGTGGTGTCTGGCGGGTGCTGGTGCTGTGGGCACTGCTGGGGTGGTGGTTGTAGGTAGCTGCTGGGACACAGTGGCTTTGGGGATGGGTTTGAGGAGCAGGGGTCTGCTGGTGGGCGTGCCCCTCCGCTTCCTCTCCGAGCCCCTCTGCATGGGGAGAGAGAAAGCCCAGAACAGCCGGGTTCAAGTCCACCTCTAACACTGATTAGCTGTGCAGCTGAAGACAAGTTACTTAACTTCTCTGTGCCTCCGTTTCCTCATCTGCAAAATGAGAATAATAATCGTACCTACATCATAGCGACGTTTCACACACACGAGTTAGTAAGTGTAAAGCCCCCAGAGCGGCGCGGTGCACGCCGTGGACCATGCAGCCTCCCCACTGCCACCGTTCCGGGGCTGTCTTGCCCTTATTCCTGGACTTCCGCTTCTCCTCCGTGTGCTGGGTGCTTTCTGCCTCCTGGTCCTCAGTTTCTCTCCCTCCCGCTCGTTTCTGCGCCCTGTTGTGGTTGTTCTTTGTTGCTTTGGTCTTTTGACCCCGTGCTCAGCTCGGCCTGTTGCCCCGTGAACATCTGTCGCCTTTGCGGCACAGCCATGAGACCCGCAGCGCCGTCCCCACAGATCGCCCATCTGCACGGGCAGAGGTGGAGGCCAAACTGCGGCTGTGCCTGTCACCCCTTCCTGGGGTGGCTTTCCCGGCCCGCCTGCCACAGACTCCTGGGCACCCGAGCATAGGGCCGGGGCTGGCACTCGCCCTGCTCCGGAGTGATGGCTGTTCGCCTCCTCTTGCTCCTCCCTCTCCGGGGACGGCATGCTGCTGGAGCAGGGCTGGGACCCTCTCTGTAGCTTCCTGGTCTGGGGCACTGGCTGGCCCAGGTGGGCACTCACTCAGTGCCTGTGAGTGGAGAAATTCATCAGGACAGGACTCATTTTGTGCCAGATCTAAACTGTGGAAAGGGGTAGGCACCTGGTATTTATTTCTAGATCTCATTGGTTTGAAGGACGAGTGGCCGACGGTGGTAGCGGGGTGTGCAGAGAGGGGAGGCCCTGGTGTCCTAGCGGACTGAGCCATTAGGAGGTGGCCCTTGGAAGAAGCACTTCTTTCCGACCTGGTTACCTTTTCTGCGAAACAAGGAGGCTGGCTAATTAGAGGATGTCTTCATCCGCTCCGCTGCTGTAACAGAATTCCCTACACCGAGGGCCTTAAACCACAGGCGTTTATTTCTCCTAGTTCTGGGGCTGGGAGTCCGAAATCAAGGCCCTGGCAGATCCGGAGTCTGGTGAGACCCACTTCCTGGTTCCTCACATGGTGGAGAGCAGAGCGCAGGGGCTCCCGTGTCTCCTCTGGAGCCACAAGGACACTAGTCCCATCGTGGGGGCTCCACCCTCATGACCTCATCCAACCTGATCGCCGCCAAAGACCCCGCCTCCAGATCATCCCACTGGGTTAGCATCTCCACGTATGAATTTAGGGATACAAACATTCAGCCCGTAGCAGACGGTCTCAAGTCGGGGTGTTCCAGAGCTCGGAAGCCAGGGCCTCTGAGTGCAGGAGCGAGAGCAGGAGCCCAGGTGGCAGACGTGCCCGGTGAGGTTGGAAACTAGCGCCCTGTGGTTTCTTCTGAATTTCACTGTCTGTTCCACCAGTTTTACTATTAATTGCTACAGTTTAAGGAAAAATTAACCTGTAGGTTGGATTACAAAATGTGATTATTAGGTATTAAGATATTACTAGTATGAATTAGAAACTATTTTTTTTTTTTTTTTGCGGTATGCGGGCCTCTCACTGTTGTGGCCCCTCCCGTTGCGGAGCACAGGCTCCGGACACGCAGGCTCAGCGGCCATGGCTCACGGGCCTAGCCGCTCCGCGGCATGTGGGATCCTCCCAGACCGGGGCACGAACCCGTGTCCCCTGCATCGGCAGGAGGACTCTCAACCACTGCGCCACCAGGGAAGCCCAGAAACTATTTTTAATCGATAGAAGAACATGACAGTAAGAGTCTAATAGAAATGTTTGGGTAAAGCCCCTACAAGACTGTCATTGAATATTGTGTCACCCAGTGTTGTGACTCCATGGTGGTCGGATGAATCATGGAGTAATTCTGCATATAAAGCTGGGAAATTATTTTTTTCATACAGGCAGCATCTGTTACTGTTTGGAGGAGAAAGCCGGGGGTTTTCTGTTCCTGGAGGAACCGGTAGGGCCTCGCTAACCCTGTCCCAGTGAGTTCACGGCGACAGCCTACACTGTTGGGGGCCAGACGCTGTTGTGAGCATTTTTCAGGTGGGATGTTTCATGCGTACACTGCACCCCCCTCCCCACCAGTAGGGCGATTCCCCTTTTGCGAGTTTTCCAGTGGCTGCTGAAACAAGTGACCACAAACTCAGTGTCTTGAAACAACTCAGATTTATGCCCTTACAGTCTGGGGCCAGGAGTCCAGAATCAGTGTGGTGGGCGGAGGCTGGGTGTGGGCAGGGCTGGTTCCTCCTGGAGGCCCCCGGCGAGGCCCCTTCCCCCCCTCCAGGCCCTTCGCTGTGCTCTCTGACTCCCGCCTCCCGCCCCCCTCTGCCAGGACCCTGTGATCACGGCCCCCCTCCCCACCCTGTCCCCGGCGAAGCCAGGGTGACCTCCCATCTCGGAACCCTTCACTCCATCATGTCCCCTCGGCCACGTGAGGTGACAGGTTCCAGGGATCAGGACGTGGCGTCTCTGGGGTGTTGTGTAGATCACCCCTTTAGAAGATCCAATGAGAAGACCCTGAAGCACAGTTCATGGCAGACTTTAATATACACGTTTTTAATGATGAATATTAAATAGTTAAATTCCAGTCCTAATATTTAAATGATTAATTTAGCATCACTTAGATATTGAATAACATGGTAGTTTATAAATAAATTGCTCTTTTCACTCTTACTGTCATAAAATAATTCTACTCAAGCATGCGTCCTGCATGTCAGTGTTTTGTCACTTGCAGCTGCTCCTGGAGTCATCGAATAATATACTTTCCATTTTGTCCAGTTCTTTCACTTTTTGGTGTGTATACATCAGTTACTCTGAGTTACGCTTCTGTTACTGGAAACTTTATCCCAAGACATGAGAATTTCTCCTGACAACTTTAAAACAATTATTTAAAAAACATATACTCTTTAAAAAACGTGTTCTATTATGTTTTGGATCTTCACAATACACTCACTCACTGTATTGCTTTTCAAAGTGATCTTTAAAGGGTTTTGTTGGGAGAGGAGTCCTCCCAGCGGGCCTGGCTGCCGCCCTCTGCAAGGCCTGTGTGCGAGGCTGGCCCTGGGCTGGCGTCCGGGAGCTGGGGTGTCAGGATGGGGGGCTCCCTGGGCCTCCCCTGTTGTGTCTGTGCTGACACCCTTCCCCCCTCCCTGGGGTTGGAGTTCGGTGTGTGCCCGGCAGAGGGGCCTGCGGGGCCGGCCCCCAATGAGAGCCCCTGTTCTGAGTCTCTGACGAGCTTCCCTGGGGACGGCGTGTCACTGGGGGGTGGAGTGCGGCCCGCGTGACTCCACGGGCCGGGGTTCTGGAAGCTGGCGCCTGTTTCCTCTGGACCCCACCCCCAGGCCCTCTTCCTTCGGTGGTTCTGCTTCACAGCCCTTCACTGTGATGGTTCAGAGCCCCGAGTATACGTGAGCCCTGCGTGTCCTCCTGCTGGAGACCCAGGGGTGGTCTTGGGGACCCGACATGGGTTTGCTATCAACGACAGCCTATACTTTCCATTGGGAAGTCCTCCCCCTGGGACAGTTAGATTTAAGTTCCTTAGCCCTTTTTGGTTGTTTCATCTGTGCTGTCAGGCAGCCTCTGTAGTATCAGGTTGGCCACAAAGTTCCTTTGGGTTTTTCTGTAACATCTTATGGGAAAACCCAAACGAACTTTTTTGGCCAACCCGATATTTCAGACTAATGTGTTTTCTCCACATGGTGCTCTGTTCAAAATAAATTACTTGAGCGAGGGTGGTGGATATGAGGGAAAACAAGCTGACACCCCTTCCTGGGGGAGAACTTTGCGTGGAGGGAGCTTATGATCAAAGACGGGGCTGGACTAGGGGTCATGCAGCTGCCTTTCCACCCTCGGCTCTGCCCCTGGCTCAGTGCATGGCAGGGAGCTCCGGGGAGCCGGGCACTGGTCCTTGGACCACAGAGTGATTAGGGTCCAAGGGCTCTCCTCTTTCCATCCAGACAGGGAGGAAGCAGATCCTGTGGGAGTCCTGTGTTCCTCAAACCCGGGGTGGATTAGCCTTGGCGAGATCGGAGTTGGGAAGGATACCAGCCCTGGGAAATGCCTTCTGCTTTGGAAGATTTCTTAGGCTGACTTTAAGATTTGCTGCACAGAGATAGTGTGTCTCCTTCACGTTGACATTTGTGTGGCAATGAGAGACTCTTCCTGTGACGGTTTTGTGGTGAATTATCTTTTTATGTTTGGGTAGTAGCAGTAAGCAGTATAAATGTGAGATCTTTAACAACGAGCTCTTTATTCTTCTTCCTTAGGGCATTATTTCAAGGAGAACTATGGTAGCTTCCAGCATTCCCTGAACCATGGATCCGCTGGCATAGTGAGCTATGCTCCTGGTCTCGGAAGCACTTTGAGATGTACAGAGCGGGGGACCTGGGGGAGCGGCCGCTGCTCGGGACGGCGCCTCCCCGGATGCGGAGTGTGGAGGTGGCGAGAGGAAGGGCGGGGTACGGATTCGCGCTTTCCGGGCAGGCGCCCTGCGTGCTCAGCTGTGTCATGAGAGGCAGCCCTGCGGATTTTGTGGGCCTCCGTGCTGGCGACCAGGTACTCGCTGTCAACGAGATCAGCGTGAAGAAAGCGTCCCATGAAGACGTGGTGAAGTTAATTGGGAAGTGTTCTGGTGTCCTGCACATGGTGATCGGCGAAGGCATCGGCCACCTGGAGTCCTGCTCCAGTGATGAAGAGGTTGGATTTTATGAAGGAAAAGGCTGGCTGAAGCCCAAACTCGACTCTAAGGCATTAGGTATAAACAGAGCGGAGAGAGTCGTTGAGGAAATGCAGTCCGGAGGGATTTTCAACATGATCTTTGAAAGCCCTGGTCCTCGGGCAAGCGGCTCGGAGCCCTTGAAGTTGAAACAGAGATCCCTTTCAGAATCAGCCACTGGGCGGTTTGACCTTGGCCATGAAAGTGTAAATAATCCAAATACCAGCCTGCCTCCTAAGGAGGAGATACCGAAAGGTGTGAATGATGATTCTGTGTTCAGCGTCGGGCTGGAGACTCATGAAGACTTTGGGGTGGACGCGAGCATTTTGAACGTGGCCATGGTTGTGGGCTACTTGGGCTCCATCGAGCTGCCGTCCACCAGCTGCAGCCTGGAATCGGACAGCGTGCAGGCCATCCGGGGCTGCCTGCGGCGCCTGCGGGCCGAGCAGAAGATCCACTCGCTGGTGACCATGCAGATCATGCACGACTGCGTGCAGCTCTGCACGGACAAGGCCGCTGTCCTGGCCCGATACCCGGCCGAGAGGCTGGCGTTCAGCGCCGTGTGCCCAGACGACAGGAGGTTTTTCGGGCTGGTGACCATGCAGGCGGCCGATGACGGGAGCCTGGCTCAGGAGGAGGAGGGCGTTTTGCGGACGTCCTGCCACGTGTTCATGGTGGACCCGGACCTGTTCAGTCACAAGATCCACCAGGGCATCGCCCGGCGCTTCGGGTTTGAGTGCACGGCCGACCCTGACACCAGCGGCTGCCTGGAGTTCCCCGCGTCCTCGCTGCCGGTGCTGCAGTTCATTTCCGTGCTGTACCGGGACATGGGCGAGCTGATTGAGGGCGTGCGCGCCCGGGCCTTCGCCGACGGGGACGCAGACGCTCACCACAACGCCAGCACCAGCAGCAACAGCGACAGCGGCATCGGGAACTTCACCCACGAGGACAGAAGCAGCCGAGTGCTCGTGGTGGACCTGGGCGCCAGCTCGAGCAGGCACGGCCCCAGCGGCAGCGCCTGGGAGGGTGTGGTCGCGAGGGGCTCCCAGCCCTGGGGCGGCCCCTGGAACGGGGCCTTCGGCCACGACCCCGAGGGGGCCCCGTTTGAGGCCGCTCCGCAGGCCGACCGGTGCCGGGACCTGGGTAAGCACCTGGGGCCCACTGCTCACGTGGAGGGCCCCCCGGCCTCCTTGCGGTGCTCGGTCCCTCCTTCCAAGAGGGGCGCTGCGGGCGCTGGTGGTGGCTTTGGCCAGCGGTGGCTCCCGGTCCACGTCCTGCAGGAGTGGCAGTGCGGGCACACCAGCGACCAGGAGTCGTACACGGACTCCACTGACGGCTGGTCCAGCGTCAACTGCGGCACGCTGCCCCCTCCCATGAGCAAGATTCCCGCTGACCGCTACCGGGTGGAGGGCAGCCCCGCGCAGCCCCCGCCCAGCGCCCAGAAGAGGGACTGGGCCAGGAAGGCTCTCGGGATGCAGAACATTTTCGGCCCCCATCGAAATGTTAGAAAGACTAAGGAAGACAAAAAGGTAAGCCTGTTAGGGGAGCGTCAGGAAAGGTGAGCGTGGGTTCATAGCTCAGTCAGCTGCTGATGGACGGCGGCACCTTTGTTGCCCAGTCCCCAGTTCTGCCCTCCTCTGGCTGCCCTGGTGGCCTGTGTCGGCTTCAGGGCATGTCTGCCTGGATTTGCCTTGGCCCTGGGCGGGTGGGGCGGGACGTCAGGTGGGACAGGTGGTGGGGGAAGAGATGGTGACCTCCTGGCCAGGGTGAGGCCCTCCTCCCTGCTTCCCACCCTTTCCTGCTGCTGTGGGTGGGTGCCGGAGGGGCCTGTCCCGGCAGCCCCTTTGAAGCCCACTTCGTCTCTGGCCCCAGTGGCTGAGGCCTCACGCCCTTTTGAAGCAAGAAAATTCTGGAAGCACAGAGACCGGTCGCTTCAGGACGGGAGCTTCACCTTGGTGTGTTTCCTTCATTGAGAAAGTCCTGCTACGAGAAAAGCGCCAGCTGGAGTAGGCAGTGGCTCGTGGCTTGAGCGCCAAACAGCTGGGGGCGGGGCCGGGAGCTTTGTTCGGAGTGGGGGGAGGGACTCAGCACAGCAGGAGGGCTGGCCCCGCAGGCCTGGGCGGTGCTGGCATCTGTGCTGGCGGCGCGAGCTGAGACGCAGCTGCAGCCGTGGGTGAGAGGAGGGCTGGCCCTCAGCTCGGCTGGCTGGCTTGGAAGGAACCGTTCTCAGAGGACCTTTGTGATTTAAAACACTTTTTCTGGGTTTGTTCACATTTTTGTTCCCAGCAGCTGAAAATCCCACACGAAAACCCTCCAAAGACTGGAGGAGCGCTGTGGCCTGGGCTGTGGAGCTTGTTGAACGTTCTGTTCAGGATCCGTCCCCTTCCCAAGTCTTACCATTTTTCATCGTAGAGCACATCAGAGAAAACTTAAAGACGAAGGAAAGGACAGGCCTCCCATAGTTGTAGCTCCGCTAAACGACCATGTAACGCTGTGATGTATCTAAGCATAGATTTGTGCTTTTGTAAACACAGTTGTAGTCACGCAGGTTTTGACTGAATTCCTAAAGTGGCCGGGCTAGCGGGACTTCTGCCCTTGTGCGCACCTCCCCTCCCGTTCCCTCGGTGGAACTGCATGGGCTGGGGTCTCCTTCCACCGGCGGTGTGGGCGACAGCTTCGGCCTGGGCTTCCCTGTTGGTTGGGGGAGGGCTTGGCGAGGGAAGGCCCTGGAAGGTGGCTAAAATGTTATCAGAAATTGGGGAATTCAGCACCTCTTTTAACACACATTCCGCAAGTGGATTTTCTCCATCGCCACCGCGCACGTGCATCGTTACACTGGCGGGAATAAATGGTGTTTGTCTGACGGACTGCGGTGCACCCTCACGCCCGTTCCCTTGGTGGCAAGTCTCAGACTCCCCGCGGGGGCTCTGACCTCAGGAGACCCAGAGACAGGGTGCGGTGCTTCCTGCTCTCCAGGTGAGGTGACTGGTCCTCGAGGGCTAAGCGACTTGTCTAAGGTTCAGCAGTCAGGACGAAGCAGGTTCCTGAGTCAAACCTTGGGCTTCGTCGTCTCTTTTGTTTTAAAGACTATGTTTTTAAGAGCAGTTTTAGGTTTATAATGAAATTGAGGGGAAGGCACAGAGAGTTCCCTCTGCCCTCAAGGGCGCGCAGCCTCGCTACCGTCAGCATCCCTCACCGGAGGGTACCTTGGTCCCAGTCGGTAACCCCGGAGTCCATAGTTTATGTCAGGGGCGCTGTCGGTGGCGCGCGTTCTGTGGGCTTGAACAGTTTATAGTGACGTGTGTTCACCATTGTAGAATCAGACAGGGTGGTTTCACTGCCCTAAACGTCCTCCGTGCTCTGCCTGTTCAGCCCTCCCCTGCCCTCCCCCGGCAACCACTGATTTTTTTTCCTGTCTCCGTAGTTTTGCCTTTTCCAGCTGTCGTATGGTTGAAATCATACAGTCTGTAGCCTTTTCAGATTGGCTTCTTTCACTTAGTGATATGCATTGAAGGTTCCTCCATGTCTTTTCATGGCTTGATAGCTCATTTCTCTTTAGCACTGAGTACTATTCCGTTATCTGGAGGTACCACAGTTTATGTATCCATTCACTTTCTGAAGGACACCTGGGTGGCTTCCAAGTTCCGGCAACTATGAGTTAAACTGTTATCAACATCTGTGTGCATGTAGGTTTTGGTGTGGACATAAGTTTTCAACTCCTCTGGGTAAGTACCAAGGAGTGGGATTGCTGGCTCGTGTGGTGAGAGAATGTTTAGCTTTGTAAGAAACTGTCTTCCAAAGTGGCTGCACCGTTTTGCATTCCCACCAGCAATGATGAAAGTTTCTGTTGCTTCACATTTTGGCCCCAGTTTGGTGTTGTCAGTGTTCAGCGTTTTTGCCGTCCTGACACGTAGGTAGTGGCATCTCACTGTTGTTTGACTTTGCATCTCCCCTGATGACATGTGAGGTTGAGCATCTTTTCATATGCTTACTTGTCATCTGTATATTTTCTTTGGTGAGGTGTCTGTTAAGATCTTTGGCCTATTTTTATCAGATTGTTTGTTTTCTTACTGTAGAGTTTTTTTTTTTTTAAGTAATAGGCCTTTAGTTCCTTTTTTTTTTAATATAAATTTATTTATTTATTTGTTTTTATTTTTGGCTGCGTTGGGTCTTCGTCACTGTGCGTGGGCTTTCTCTAGTTGCGGCGAGCGGGGGCTACTCTTCATTGTGGTGCGCGGGCTTCTCATTGCGGTGGTTTCTCTTATTGCGGAGCACAGGCTCTAGGTGTGTGGGCTTCAGTAGTTGTGGCACGCGGGCTCAGTAGTTGCGGCTTGTGGGTTCTAGAGTGCAGGCTCAGTAGTTGTGATGCACGGGCTTAGTTGCTCCGCAGCATGTGGGATCTTCCCGGGCCAGGGATTGAACCCGTGTCCCCAGCATCGGCAGGCGGATTCTTAACCACTGCGCCACCTAAGTTCTTTGTTTATTTTGAGTAACAGTCCTTCATCAGATGTGTCTTTTGCAAATATTTTCTCCCATTCTGTGGCTTGTCTTTTCATTCTCTTGATATTGTTTTTCACAGAGTAGAAGTTTTAAATTTTAATGAAGTACAGCTTATCAATTCTTTCTTTGGTGGATCGTGCCTTTGGTGTTGTACCAAAAAGGCGTCACTAAACCCACGGTCGTCTGGGTTTCCTCCTGTGCTATCTTCTAGGAGTTTTATGGTTTTTTATTTTACATCCAGGTCTATGATCCGTTTTGAGTTAATTTCTGAAGGGTGTAAGGTCTGTATCCAGATTCACTTTTTTTTTGCCTGCGGATATCTCTTGCTCCAGCACCATTTGTAGAAAAGACAATCATTGACCCCTTGTATTGTCTTTGCCCCTTTGTCAGAGATCAGTGGACTATACTTAGGAGGGTCTTGGGCTTCTTTTTAATGTTCTTTAACCTTCAACAAAAATGTAGTGAAAACGAAGGTATTGGCTGTTATTGCTTATATTGTAGCAAAAGAATGAAGTACTTGACATGGGATTGATGTTTCCAGTGCTGGAAAATAGCAGTGTAGCATTCACTGTTTGTAGTGTGCTTTATTTCCTTATTTGACCTATGAGCTCCTTATCTTACAGACAGGGAGAGTAGGGTTTATACACATTGAGCGACTTGCCCACAGTCAGGTGGTGTTCCTTTCATGATGTGATGGGACACACGATTTATCTAAAAATAAGTAGTGATAAATTGTCTTGTATTGCATTCCAGCTCTAATCTCTGGAAGCGTATCCGTTGCTCTTTGCTAACTGGGTTCCCCTGCATTATTAGTGCAGCCTAATCCCACAGCCCCTGCTGGAACGGCAGAAGCTTCCAGGGTCCTAATGTGGGTCTCGTGGTGTCCCTCCTGGCCTGGCTTGAGCTGGCTGGTGGCTTGTCAGGATGAGCAGAGGACAGGCCAGGAAGGGATGGAGGAAGGAAGTGCTGGAAATGCGAAGAGGAAGAGGCGTTAGGAGCAGGAGGGGGAGATGCCAGAGGTCGTGGAAGGTCGAGTCCTCGGTGTCCAGAGTTACTGTAAATTCCTCTCCACGATGACGGTGGCTTCAGTGTCTTACTGTGTGCAAAATCAGGCTCTGTCCATCAGGATCTGGCCAGGAGGCAGCAGACACACCAGCGATTTGAACAGGGGGACATTCGAGTGAAGAGTCAGCAGCCAGAGCAGAGGTGGCCCACTGCCAAGAGACCACCAGGGGAACCCCGAGGAGGAGGCAGCAGGGGGCGAGGGCAGCGGCCAGACGGAGACTTAGAACCAAGATGGGGAGGCCGTGGGGCTGCAGCCACGGCTGCCCGGGGACAGGTTGCCGGAGAGCGACGGCCCAGGGGAGGATGTGGACACAGCCTGCTCCGCCCCCCGGAAAACAGCCCGACGGGAACCAGCGCAGCCCCTGCTGGCAGAGCCGCCGTCGGGCCCGCGCCGGCAGAGATCCGTCTGCAAGGCCCAGCTCCAGTGTCCGACGCTGGCAGAGAGGTGCGGGCCTGGCACTCAGAGGCGAGAGACTGGGCTGCCTGGCCCAGCCCAGCATCCGGTGCCCCCTGCACACGCCACCTGAGCTTCGGCAACCGAGAAACTCAGCAGGGCGCCCCGCAGCGCGCAGCTGTCCTAGGAGCGGGGATGCGCTCTCCCCTCCTTGCCGTTTGTGGTTGTTTGTTTAGGGGCTTCTCTGAGCAGATTCTGTCCGGTGTATTCTTTGTTGTGTGTGGCCACGAGGTCTCGGCTTGGTTCGCTTAGAGGTCAGCTAGTGGCCGGGCAGAGATTTCCTTAGATGCCTGGAGCTGGTCAGTCTCGGTCTTTGCCGAGGGGCCTTTGTGTGTGGAGCCTTCACCGCTCAGCCAGGCAGCTGATGGCCCCGCTTGGGCCTCCACTCCTGCCGGTGCAGCCGCAGCCCTGCGCGTGGGCCTTGTGGATTCTGGGGAAACCTGGGAGCTTTTCACACCCCTAGTGGACTTCTCACCGCCCCCACCCCCAGCTTCTCCTTTTAAGCCAGCCTTGGCCGCCTGTGCCCCTGAGGGGTGTTGCTTGTGAGCAGTGAGGGGCAAGCACACCTGATCCCAGGCCTGGGGAGCGGCCACCGCCAGGACGCCCTCCCCATGGCGCCCCCCCACTCTCTCTCTGTTTCTCTCTGTCTCTCTCTCTCTGTCTCTGTCTCTGTCTCTCTCTCTCTCTCTCTCTCTCTCTCGCAGGCCTAGGATGGTCTTTAGTGGTCTCTGTGTTTATGATTGCTTCCATGTTATACTCGACAGCTCTTTGTATTAAATGCTCCCTTTGAAACTCTGGCACGCAGCCTATCTATTCTGTATGCACAAAGAAAGCCAACTCTTAGAGGGACTGTACCACTGCATTCAGTCACCAGTTGGTCTCTAAGTCCTATCAGTTCTCTGTCCAGACAGTCATCTTTTCAGGATGCTCCTTTACCAGGGCTTTGTCACTGTCTTCTTGGTCCTTTATACCCTAGCTCAGTCCAGATCTCGGCTTTCTGGGACCCCCTGGCTTTCTGGGACCCCTTACTCCTGTGGAAGCCTGGAGGGAAACCGGCCAAAGAGAAGACCCACTTCTCCCACGCTTGCTCGTTCAGGTGGACGCCTCTCCGCCTCTCAGGCTCTTTTATTACGCTGGTCAAGTGGGAGGCTTGCAGAGGGAATGCTCAGCATTTTGACCTCCTCCCAGTAACATCCAGTGCTCTAACTCCTAGTGCGCTGACCCAGGCAATGCTCCTGAACTGTTTCCTCGCTGGGGAGCCGTGAGATATTGGGCTGGGGGCTGGGAGCCCATCACTCCTAGACTTAGCCGAGTGTATGACATTGTTGACGAGAGTTAAATAATGTCTATAAATGGGTGCTTTTCCATTTTATTACGAGTTTGTTAAGAGTTTGGGTGGGCTGCCCAGGGCTGGTGTGGAGGCTCCCCGTTCATCCGGAGCCAGGTTCCTTCTGCCGTTTGTTGCCATCGTCCGCCCGTCTGCGCCTCCACTTGAACTTGAAGATAGCCGCTCCGAAGGTGCAGTCGGAGACAGCTTCCGTCTACATTCCAACCTGCAGGAGCGGAGCGGGGCCCTGCGGG
>NC_041220.1:143464690-143484467 GCF_002837175.3 Physeter macrocephalus | reverse complement strand
GGGGGCCTGCAGGGGGGAGGAGCCTGCAGGAGGAGGGGGGAGCCTTCAGGAGGAGCGGGGAGCCTGCAGGAGGAGGGGGGGAGCCTGCAGGAGGAGGGGGGAACCTGCAGTAGGGGGGAGCCTGCAGGAGGGGGCAGAGCCTGCAGGAGAGGGGGGAGCCTGCAGGAGGAGGGGGGAGTGGTGGAGTCCCAGCAGAAGCTGCAGGAACTCTTTTGCTGCTTCTTATTGTCCAGGCCTCGTCACGTGACTGCGCCCTGCTGCAGGGGGCGCTGGGAAGTGTGGCTGCACAGGCAGGTATGCAGCCCAGATGTCCATCACTGGTCACAGGGGACTGTGGCTCTGGGCTCTGCCATGGGGGCGTGGGGCAGGGTATTACCCACGTGGAAAGCCCCCCGAAGCTCAAAAGCAGGTCACGTGCGCATATTATTATGATCCCGCTTTTGTGTAACATATTTCAATATCCCCCAAATAAACCTATGACATTTTAAAGCATACATATGTTTATATGTAAGTGTATAGAAAAAATTAAAAGGAAACACTCCAAACAGATAATAGTAGTTACCTCAGGTTAGTAAGTGAAAACTGGCAAGGGTCCAGGACACTATGATTTTATTTTGTGTTGTTTTGATATTTTTATTATGGGAATCTGAACATATTTTACTTACTAAAAATAATGCCTTTGGAGAAAAAAATGAAAATTACTTTCTTAATTCTTTTAATGAGAACAAAGTGAGGATTGGTACTGAAGCTGTAGTGGTATTTCTATGGCATTGCTAATGACAGGCTCATCAGCTATCCAGCCCGGAGAGTATTGGATTCAACAGACAGATCTTGTGCAGTTTTTCTAGTACAATGAGAGGAAGTTTTAAAATAGATTCTAAAAAAATTCTGGAGAATACTAAAAAGGCCAGGTTAGGGCCCCATGATATAATTCCCTCTAAAAACAGCAGCTTTGATCTTCACGCCTTGTAAACAATGCCCTTGGGCAACATTGCATCACTGTCTGCCCAAGCAAGAGGAAAGGAAGCAAACAATGGAGAGAGAGTCAGCGGGTCTGGGGGAGATAACACCACCCGGCAGAGGGGCCGGGGCCGGGCTGGGAAGGGCACTCTGGGCTCCTTGCAAGGCCTTCCTTCTGACCGCGTGCACTGAGCGCTCTCTGGGGGGCTCGGTGCTGCATGTGGACCTTGAGACCCAGGCCGGTGGAGGTGCTGGGGGAGCAGGGGAGAAGCTCTTGGGCTCTCCTGGAATAGGTAGGGCACGGCTTCCCAGAGCTGGACGGTCTGTAGGACGGAGAGTGGGGGACACTGAAGTGAAGGAAACAGGACCAAAGGAGCAGAGACACAAAGCAATGCCACCCTTACTGCTCTTTGGTTTTGTAGAGTTTCCAGGAAAAGTGAGAGTATTAAGAGCTAAGTGGCCACTGCCAGAATCAGAAGTGTTTGAAGTGCTTGAATCCCTTATTGATTGGTTTTGCTGTTTCTTCAGCTTTATAAAAATGGCTTTATAACACAGTCTCATGCAACCTGTTTTGAAATCACTGAATATCATTTCAAAGGTTTATCCATGGTACCATCTGCAGCTGCAGTTCACCATCCTAACTCTGTAACATTCCATCGTGTGAGTGTACCACCACCACACACACACGGAGCCGTTAACAAAATGACTGATGACGCCTTGGTGAACATTCTCGCACACGTCTCCGGGCGTGTGTATGAAGGCATTTCTCAGGGTCTATCCAAAGAATGGAATGGCTGGTTTGTATCAGGGCCGGGTGTTAAGCTTTTGGTCTCTGTATCCATTCATGTTGACAGTAGACAGGTCTCTGGAGCAGACACAGCTTTAATTACTGATGCACAATACGACAGTGGTTCCCCGGGCCCAGTCCTTGCTCTGGCCTGGAGCAATAAGAACCACATCGGGTACCACCCCTCAACTCCCCAAACAGGTATCCAGGAGATGATACACGTGCTGCCCCCTTCCCCTCCTTAAGGGGGAGAGAAACCGTTACTCTAAGCAAATCCTCTTTCTAGACAGGGGAAAAATCCTGGGTCTCTCCTCTCACCCTTTGCAGTGCAGGTGGGTGTCTCCAGGAGGGACATAAGATCAGCCTCTCTGGGAGATGTTCCAGGCCTCATTCCTTTGAAATGTCAGTCTCACCTGGAGTTCTCACCATCTGTTTGGTCATAATTTAACCGCTGAGTCCCAGGACGTGGAAACTTCTAGTACAGGTCCCAAGTCTCAGTACAGTTTGCTCAGAATGCTGTAACCGTGCAGAAACATGCTGTTTTCCTGGCAGTCCCGTACCAGCTACTGTAAGAACTCAGATCGCGCCACATCCTTGCTGAAGCTTGCCTTCGTCAGACTCCTCCAGTTTTTGCCAATCTATTAGTTGTGAAATGGTATCTTGTTGCGGCTTTAGTTTGCATTCCCTCGAGCACAAAGATTTGATTTCCTCTTTGTGAGGGACCTACTGAAAACTTTGCCCATTTTTCTGTTGGGTTGTCTTTCCAATTGGTAGGAGTTACAGATTTTGGCCATTAACCTTTGCCGATTACAAGCGTTCCACGAATGCCCTCTCCGTGTTCCATGTGCTGTGGCATTTTGATGAACAGAAGTTCTTGACTTTAATGTCGTCCAGCTTGTCAGCCTTTATCTTGCACTTTTGACATAGCACATTCACTACTACCCTGAGGACAGAAAGATTTTCTCCTTTTTTCCCCTAAAATGTTTTGGAGTTGATTTTTGTGAATGGAATATAGGTGGGTGGCAAGTTAATTTTTTCCTCTATGTGGACGACCAGTTGTTGGAGCCCTAAGTTCAGGCTCTCACGAGGCCCAGTGGTGCCCTCTGCCGTGTGCCGTGTGTTCACATACGTGGGTCTCACTTCTCTGTCCTCCACTGTCAATACCCCAACTGCACTTTACCTTCAAAATTGTACCTTTGTAGTAAGTCTTTGTATCTGATAGGCCGAATCACCTTATCCGATCTTGGCTTTGCTTGAGCCTTGCTCTTTTTTTTTTTTTTTTTTTGAGGCTTGCTCTTTCATATACATTTTACAGTCAGCTAATAAATTCTCCAAAAAAAAAAAAAAATGCTATTGACTTTTTTATTGGGAGAACTGACATATGTAGGATATTGAGTCTTCCTAGCCATGAAAATGGTACCTCTCTTCATTTATTTAGGTTTTCTTTATTTTCTTTCAGTAAAGTTTTATAGCTACCTTCATAAATGTTGTTAATTAGATTTTTTCTTAGATTATTTGGCCAGATTTATTCCTAGGTACCTTATACATTTTATTACTATTGTAAATGGGTACCTACTTAAAAATGGTAAATGTTAACTTTTGTGATATATAAAAGTACAATTGATTCACTGCTTTCTTTGTGCAGCTGCCTTGCCAGGATTACTTCTGTTCGTATTTGTTAATACTTGTCATCATGAACGGGTGTTGAATTTTGGCCTTTGTTTTTTGGTTCTTTTTGTGTCCGCTGAGACAATCAAATGGGCTTCCTCCTTTAAAATGCTAACGTGGTATATTACACTGATAGAGTTTTGAATATTGAACATGCTTGCATTCCTGAGATAAGCCTAACTTGTGCTTATCATTTTATACACTAATGGGTTTGGTTTGCTAGTATTTTTGTAGAATTTTTGAATCTGTGTTTATGAGTAAGACTGTCTTATAGTGTTCCCTTCTCTCATTGTTTTTGTCTGGTTTTGGTATCAAGTTGAGTCTAACCTCATCAAGTTATAAAATCAGTGGTGGCATTTTTCTCCCCCTTTTCCTCCTCTTCTTCCTCACTTTCTTCCCTTTTTGGTGTATTGAATCTCTTATTTAAAAACCCTGTTAGAGATGAAATCTGTTTTGTCTGTTATTAACATAGCTACACAAGCTTTCTCTGAGTCAGCATTTTCTGTCCTTTTATTTAAACTTTTCCATTTCTCCATGTTCTAGGATTGTTACTATGAGTGGCAGGTAGTTGGATGTTTTTCCTGATCCAATTTGACATTCTGAGATTCAAGAGTAAGACCGTAATAAATTGGCAAATTTAGTCCATTTATATTTATTGGGATTACTGGCATGTGTAGTTTTGGTTCCATGATGTTACTGTGTACTTTCTGTAAGTCTGTTTTTTCCTAGGCTCTCTCCTCCTTTCCTGCCTTTGTGTGTTTTGTTTTCAAGGCTGTTGTTGGTTTTCCTGCTTTCTTCATCACCTCCTTTATTGGCTTGGAAGTTTTGCCACACACTTTGTTTCTGTCTTTTTAAGGTTTTCACTCTTGATGACTGCCTGGCTCTTAGATATTTATTGAATAAACAAACATATTCCTTAATTTTCTGTCTCGAGTTGGATGTCCTTTCCTACATATTCACCCTTTTCTTCCTTGAGCAGGACACCCAGTCTTGGGTTCTTTCTCGAGAAGGTGATTCACTGTGACCGGGAGCCCTTCTTCAGCTCCCACACGTTATTCCAGAGTCACCACTCTGTGTTTGTCCAGTGTTGTGTTGGAAATGGAATTTTGTTGATTTTAAAATTGATTTGATTTTGGGCTTAGGATTCTTCCTGATATGGAGAGTTTTGTAGGAACCAGATCTCACAAGGTGTGCTTGTTACTCAGCTGTTGTCCCTCAGCCCCAAGCCCGCCTTCTGTGATGGGCTCTGGGACGGGGGTCTGTGCCCTCTTCCCCTTGCCAGCTGGGTCCCCACCTGGCTCTGCTCCCAGCGGCCAGGCGAGAGGAGGAGGGTCCTCCTGCCGCTGCCGCTGAGTCCAGTTTGCGGTTTCCCCGCCTTGCCCGGGGCCTTGTCACCCCCCAGACCCCAGCCGTTGCCTGTGCCCCCCTTCTGAGGTCCGAGGTCCGGGTCCCACCTGCCCCTCATCTGGCTGCAGAGTTTAAAGAAGTCCTCCTCTTCCCATACTGTCCCAGCCCCGGGGGTGCAGCCGCTTCCCGTCCTGGCATCTTGGAGTCTCTTTCTGCCCTTTCAGTTCTCTGATTCCTGGTTAGCAGTTCTTTGTGGGAAATTCTCTGTTGAGCAGTTGCTGTGGTTTTGCTTTCTGACTGATATGACGGGAGAAGTAAGTATGTCAGCCGGAAATCCTACTCCTCGGCTTCTCTTGGGCAGGTCTTCAGACGATCTGGTCTTCCGCGGCACGCGGGATCCTCCCGGACCGGGGCGCGAACCCGGCTCCCCTGCATCGGCAGGCAGACGCGCAACCACTGCGCCACCAGGGAAACCCCTGGTCTCTGTTTTAAGCTAAATGGCATCCTTGGTTAATTTGTTCAGTAAGTGCTTACTGAGCACCTGCTGTGTGCCAGGCACACGCTGTTGAGGGGGGACACAGCCCTTGCCCCACTGGGGCTTCTGGTCTAGTGTTTACACCCTTAAGTTAGGAGTTTCTGGTTCTGACTGTGGCGCAATGAGATCTGGGTCTGGGCCCTGCTGGCCGTGTGGGCCCGAGCAGGCCCTTCACTGGCTGCCGGGTTCTCATCTGTAGGTTGAGGAGGCTGGACTGGCTGGTCCAGGTCACTGCTTGTGCTAAAATGAGACCTCTCCCTGGGCGGTGGGCAGGTGGGCAGGCGTCAGCGGCCCGGTTCTGCCCTCACTCCATCTGCTGGCTGTTTCTCCTCTCGAAGGCTTCCCTCAGGGGTCCTCCGCCCTCCTGTTCTGAGTTGACCATCCAGAGCAGGGTCCAGGAGCGCGAAGGGCTCACGCTGAGGTCCATGCCGGCGGCCGGCCCTCGTTCGGGGCGCTTGCGGGCAGAGCGGCGGAGCTGGGGCAGCCCTCAGCCCCTCGCCTTTGCAAGCGATGAGATGAGTTGTTTGCGATTTAAGAAGTGGAGTTGACTTTGAAGAAAGCGGATTTGTAGCCATTTTTGCCTAATCGCTACCGTTTAGTTCTCTCTGGGGAGAGTGAGTGATGTAGTGCCATCAGGGGGCGCCGGATCAGCGGGGATTTTCCAGAGTTTATTGATGCACAGCCGTCTTCATGCACCGGGGTGGGGGGCAGGGACTTTCGCTGAGGAGCAGCCGGATAAGAGCTGAAGCTTCTCCCTGTTGGTGAAGAGTCACCACGGGGTCGATTCACACCTCTGTAGGCGTTCTTCCTTCTCTGAGGTCCCAGTCCCGCAACGCGCCCGTGCACGGCCACGTGTAGACGGCTGCTTTCCTTCCGGCCGCGTGGACCCCCTGTCCCCAGTGATGGGCTCCCTGTTACTGGGCACCCGGGTCCCCACGCAGTTTTGCTCTTGTGTGTTCTCTGAGCATATGCCAGCCGGCCAGGCAGGTGGTCCCAGAAGGGAGCACACACAGAGCAAAGGCCCCTGCTGCTCCGGCGGCTTGCAGGCAGCTGGGGAGATGGCGCAGGGGGTGGTGCTGGGGACCTGTGGTTCCAGTTCCTGCTGAGAGTGGAAGCCTCGGGACCCGCCCCCCCAGCGAGGGGCTGAAGGGGGCTCTTGAAGGGGCACACCGTGCGGTGAGGAGGGGCCCTGGGTCAGGGGTGAGGGTCTCTAGAGAGATCGCTGGGCTCCAGGTACATTTTACACATAGACTCAGCTTTGGGCATATTTTTGGGGCATATTTCTTAGACAAATCTTTCTCGAGAATATGTCAAATTTAGTAACTTGCTAACAAGGCCCCGCAGTGAGCACGGGGTGCTGCTCCCGGGGTGGGGTGGGGGCGGAGACGGCGGGGGGGGGACTTGGACACAGATGCGGGGAAGGGTGTGGGTCTTGACAAGGCCTGAGTGGGTTTATCAGTGGTCACAGAGCAGCCCTGTGGGGCAGGGCCTGGGGCGCCTGTCCCCGGGAGTGGAAGCACACCTGGAACCACAGGCTCACCCAGCTCGGGGCAGTGGTGGGGTTCTCGGAGACGAGGCTCCGAGCCACACTCGCGCTGTAAACAAGCTTTTCCTCCGCTTTCAAGAGGCAGCGCGACCGTCCCCCGGGCCCATCTGGGGACAGGCAGGTCGTCTGTGCAGCTTGATTTCTTAGAGGCATCCCGGCCGAGCCCCAGCCCAGATGCAGCCTCACCTCTGCACGGCTCCGTGGCCATTGTCCCTTGCAGAGTGACGCTCTCGAGCCCGTGGGGGTCTGGCTGTGGCCGGGCACCCTCGCTGCCTTCTTCCCTCCAGTGGCCCCCACCTGCCCTTAGCCCCAGCTCCACGGCAGCCCCGTGGGGCGTCTGTTGCCCTCTGTGCTCCCAGCACCCTCTGTGTCACCCTTGTTTTCCGCCACCGGCCTGGGGACTGCGGGTGGGCAGGCTGGCGGCACAGCACTGCCTGGTGTGGACACGCGGAGACGGAGGATGCGTTTGCTGGGACAGTGTGCACAAGGCTTCTCTCTTGGGCTCTTGCTGGGATGCTAGGGTTTGCTGAGCACATATGGTGACGCGATACCACGCCCGGGGAGCCCCTTGCTGGTGGTGGTGGTGACGACGCATCTGAGATGGAGCCTTGGCTTGTCTCTGCGTCTTCTCTCCGAGTCAGCTCCTTTCTCCCTCTGTCTCCGCCCGCTCTCTGTGTCTCCCTCCCTCCCTCTCTTTCCCTGTGCTGGTGGTGGTGGTGACGACGCATCTGAGATGGAGCCTTGGCTTGTCTCTGCGTCTTCTCTCCCTGAGTCAGCTCCTTTCTCCCTCTGTCTCCGCCCGCTCTCTGTGTCTCTGTGTCTCCCTCCCTCCCTCTCTTTCCCTGTTAGTTCGTTCTGGATCTTTCTCTCCCTCCGGCTTGCTCTGCGGGGGGTGGTGTCTGCGAGGTTGGCCGTGCAGAAACATAGCCCAGAGAGCTTTATAAGGGAGTGCTGCAAGGTTTTGTCTTTCTGCAAGATGCCCGGGTCCCTACGCAGGTGGGGAGCAGAGAGCCTGAGGCCTCGCAGTCTTTAGAAACCCGTAGCTTCCTTTATGCCCGAAGCCGGTCACTTAGGATTTTGAGTACCCAGGAAGTCAGAGATTTTCAGCTGTGATGCTTTTTATTTTTAAAATGTGATGACATTTGCTGGAACCACATTTGGGGAGATGTGTGGCATAACAACAGTGAATTAATTCTGGCCATTTCCCAGAGAAAGAGTGAGATGCTTTAATGGCTGGTTATTTCATGCATTTGGGTTGGTTTGGTCTTCAGACACCAGCTGAATGTCTAGAGATTCTTTAATTTCCTAAAATGCTTCTAAAATTATGTGAAAGCACGAGCTTGCTGAAAACCAGCCTTTATATTACTAATGATTTCCTCCGCCCACTTGTGCTTTCCTAGACATGCGCACATGTTTTTCCGTTGCCCTTGGATGAGGAGTTTGAGGCTGGGGTTGTCCTCTGGACACATAGCTGGAAGTGGCACAGCAAACGCTCGGGGGCCCTGGGATGACTCCTTTTTTCAACTTTGCGTTGTTGGTTGTGGTGACTCGTTCGTAATGTGAGGTTGACCTGGACGACCTTGAGGCCTCCTCTCCTCCGGTCCCTCCAGGCGGTGTGTCGGGCAGAACTAGTGTCTCCTCCCAAGAGGGTAACGACGTCTTTTTCTTGTTTTAGGGCTCAAAGTTTGGGCGGGGCATTGGACTCCTACCACCGGCTCAGCGTACCTCTGCCCGGAGATCTTTCGGGAGGTCCAGGAGGCTGAGCATCACCCGCTCCCTCGATGATCTTGAGGTAACTTCATTTTACGGTTTCTTCGTTTATTCTCCAGGTTTTAAAAAATGATACGTCTGAATCTCCTTTGAATCCCACCCATTTTCTACCACCTCTCCCTCTCCTGTAAACTCAATCTTCAAGTGGGGCTTCTATGCACACCTGGCTCCTCCCCTGCCCCACCCACTCCTGCCCCGTCCGGACCCTCTTCCACTGCTCCTTGGTCTACAAAGCATCCCGGTGTGTCCCGTCCTGCCTTACGTGCCAGATGCCGTAAGAGACACAAGAACCCTCTGGGGGCCTATCATTGCCTGTTACCAAACCAAACTTGGGTCCGTTTGCCCAATGCACAGAAAAGCTAATCTACTGACACTGGGTTGTGGGGAAGGAGAGTACAGGCACCAGACAAGGAGAATGGGTAGCTCATGCTCAAAAGACCCAAACTCCCCAGTGGATTTCAGGGAAGGGCTTTTAAAGACAGTGTAAGGTAGGGGGTCATGGGGTATGTGATCAGCTTGTGCACAATCCTCTGATTGGTTGGTGGTGAGGTAACTGGGTGATGTTTCAGGAATGTCAACCATCAACCTTCCAGCCAGTTGGGGGTCTACGTGCTGGTGGGCAGCCTGCATAACTTCTTCCACCTGGTGGGGGTTTTAGTATCTGCAAAACAGCTCAAGGATACAGCTCAGGAAGTTATCTAGAGCCCTTGAGGAGGACCTAGAGGTCCTTGACACTGTTCAGTGGCTAAACTGTTGTTTAGTCTTGCTCGACTGTTTTCTTTTGATTCTGCATTTTCTCACTTCTCTGGTTAAAATTGCTGTTTGGAATTTGGGGAGGGCCTAGGAGGCTAAAGCTTTTCTACAAACAAGAGGTGGGGGGAGGCACTGGGGGATGCATCCCCGGGAGGCCCCCCAGGGTCCTGCTCTATTTCATACCCACTTTATTTATTTTTTTATTATTTAATAAAAACATTTTATTTATTCATTTGTTTATTTTTGGCTGCATTGGGTCTTCGTTGCTGCACGTGGGCTTTCTCTAGTTGCGGTGAGCGGGGGCTGCTCTTCGTTATGGTGCACAGGCTTCTCCTTGCGGTGGCTTCTCTTGTTGCGGAGCATGGGCTCTAGGTGTGTGGGCTTCAGTAGTTGTGGCGTGTAGGCTCAGTAGCTGTGGCTTGCGGGCTCTAGAGTGCAGGCTCAGTAGTTGTGGCTCACGGGCTTAGTTGCTCCACAGCACGTGGGATCTTCCTGGACCAGGGCTCAGACCTGTGTCCCCTGCATTGGCAGGCGGATTCTTAACCACTGCACCACCAGGGAAGCCCCATACCCCCTTTAAAGATATGATATTGATCCACACGTATCGAGAGTATCCTCTTGTGTGGTTCTCTTCTTTGATCTGTAATCCTTAAAAAATTAATAGACTTTACTCTCAGAGCAGTTAGGGGTTTACAGAAAAGTTAAGCAGGAAGTACAGAGAGTTCCCATGTGCCGCTGTGCTGGGTACATGATTATTAGTTTAGGTTGCGTAGCGTGCATGGAGGCCACTCCTTGTGCTGTACATTCTAAAGGTTTGGACAGATGGATTGAGGTCCCGCAGCCACCATCACAGTGTCACACAGAGCGGTCTCACTGCCCTAAAATCCTAGGTGCCCCGCCTGGTCGTCCCTCCCTGCTCGCCCTGGACCTTGGCAGCCGTGGTCCTTTCACTGGTTCATTTTGTGTGTTTTAAAGTTTTACACAGATGTAATCGCACTGCATGTCTTATTCTGCCACTTTTATAACATTGTATTATGCTTTCAAGTTTTACCTTGTAGTTTTAGTTTATTTTACTTGTTATGTAGCATTCCATTATGAACATGTCACAAATTTTTATCCATTCTGCTATTGCCGGCCACGTGATAGAAGGTTGGGAACAGACCTCTCTGAGAGGAGCTGCAGCGGACAGTGTCACGCAGGTGCCCGTGTGCACAGCCGGGGCTGTGAGAGCGTGTTCTGGGGAGTCAGTTGCTGTGACAGTCTCGGCCGAGCCTCACCCAGGCTCTGGTCGCCAGCAGGACCAGGGGCCTTGCTACCCTGCTCCCCGACACTTGGTACTGTCAAACTGAAATTTTTCCGTTTCAATAAGATGCCAACTCATTTTACTTTGCATCTCACGGACTGTGAGTGAGGCTGAGTGCTCCGTCGTGGGCCCTTTGGCTGCTCAGCTTTTCTCGTTTTTGAATTAGTAGCCTCTTCATGTCCTTCTTGTAGTTCTTAAATTTTTATTTTATTTATTTTATTATTTTAAAATAGATTTTGCAGTAGTTCTTTACATTTTGGGGATACAAATCCTTTGTCAGATAAAGGTTTTGAAAATATCTTCTTTGTGGCTTTTTTCTGCCTTTGTCTAGGGTGTCAATAGATATATATTTTAATTGTAGTAAAATAGAGCATAAAATTTACCATTTTTAAGTGTCCAGTTTGGGGCAATAAGTACATTCACATCATTTTGCAAAAATCACCCATCAACTCCGGAAGGCTCCTACCTCCTACAGCTGAAACTCAGTGCCCATCACTCACTCACTCACTCACTCCCCCTCCCCTCCCTCAGCCCCTGGCACCCACTGTCCTACTTTCTGCCTTCAGGAATTTGACTTTCGTGTCTGGCTTTTTTCACTTAGTAGAGTATCTTTGCAGTTCACCCGTGTTGTAGCAGGTGTCAGAATTGTTTTCCTTTTTTTTTTTTTTTTTTTTTGCGGTACGCGGGCCTTGGGCCTCTCACCGTTGTGGCCTCTCCTGTTGCGGAGCACAGGCTCCGGACGCGCAGGCTCAGCGGCCATGGCTCACGGGCCCAGCCGCTCCGGGCATGTGGGATCTTCCCGAACCGGGGCACGAACCCGCGCCCCCTGCATCGGCAGGTGGACTCTCAACCACTGCGCCACCAGGGAAACCCTGTTTTCCTTTTTAAGGCTGAATAATATTCCACTCTATGGATGGACCACATTGTGTTTATCCATCTGTCTGACGATGGACACTTGGGTAGCTCCCACCTCTTGGCTAATGTGGCTAATGCTGCTGTGAGTATGCGTATGCAAATATCTGTTTGAGTTCAGTAATGTTTTAAAAATTAACCATAATTTCTTACAAACTCAATAACAATTATCTGGAATAAATTGACTTTGGGTGTTTTTTTTTGCTTAAAACGGTAAGTTAATTTGTGTTCTGATGCTAAGCTGGAATCTTTGGCTGTTAGAGCTAGAAAGGGCCTTGAAATCACCTCATTATCCAGATGAGAAGGGGGACTGATTCCAGAGGGTTTTCAGAGAGCCCTGGGTGGGTTTTGGGGCAGCGGGGCGCGTGGTCCTGGGAGGTGGGAGCGGGAGCGGCCGTGGGGCAGCCCCAGGCGGCCCTGAGGCCGGAACAGGCCCCCGCGCAGGGCCTCGGGGCTCTGGGGTCCCGAGAAGGGGGGTCCCCGCCAAGCCTGCATTCTCCCTTTGGGAGTTTGGCCAGGTGTCGTCTCTGCATCGTTCTGGGAGAAGGGTCTCTGCAGGGGCCTGAGACCCAGGGGACCAGGAGCCAGCGCGTGTGGCTTGGTGGTGGCTCGAGGTCTGCTTCCGGACAAGCGCTCCAGGCCCTGCGGTCACCGCTTACTTCTTATCGCGACAGACACCCAGGGGTCTACTGTTATCTGCGTGGCTGATTGAGGGCAGGCCGGACCTCCCCTACCCTTTCCCTCTGAGTGTCCCCATTTCACAGATGAGAAGCTGCGTGCAGGCACAGTGTTCTTTAGACCACGGGCTGCAGAGCACACGATCTTTCTATCACCTGTGAACCTCTTTTGGCAAAGTAGTATGTTAGAGACATGGGATTCAATCTTTGCTACCTTTTTGCCTGAAGACTTCAAAATGTAGAAGCACAGATTATGTTAACACCCGCCTTTGGGAAGCCTGTCGAGCGCCCTGTCTGTCTGTCCTTCCCTCTCTCCCACACTCTTCGGCAGGTGTGCTAGGCGGCCGCTGGGCCATCCCCACTCCTGGGCCTCACACCCTTGTTTGGCCCCCTCCCCAGAGGCACCAGCTTTCACATCTTGTCTTTAATTGTCCCTGCCGGGGCCTCTGCATACAGCTGCCACCAGCCCGGCTCTCTGCACGAGGCCGGTTCCGAGTCCACTTCCTGGGCCCTCGGGACACCGTGTCTTAGGTTGGGCCTCCTGGAGCAGACTCAGACGGAGGGCCCTCTAAACGCTGGGCGAGGAGGAGGACCCAGGAAGGACTGCCCAGAACGGGGCGATAAAATGATGAATGTATCAATCAATCCAAATGAGTGGTGACTATGTAAATCAAGAAGAATTGTGTTTTGTTTGGTTTGAAAGTACCTGAAATTAAATTACAGCACAGCAGGATGAGCACTGGCGAGGGGAATGGAGGTCAGGTGTTTCTGGGTGCTTATCTCCACTAGGAAGAGGGTAAAGGTGTGATTAAGATTCAATTTTTAGGGACTTCCCTGGTGGTGCAGTGGTTAAGAATCTGCCTGCCAATGCAGGGGACATGGGTTCGAGCCCTGGTCCGGGAAGATCCCACATGCCGCTGAATAACGAAGCCCGTGTGCCACAACTACTGGGAGCGGCTGGGCCCGTGAGTCATGGCCGCTGAGCCTGTGCGTCCGGAGCCCGTGCTCTGCAACAAGAGAAGCCACCGCAATGAAAAGCCTGTGCACTGCAACAAACAGTAGCCCCGCTCGCCACAACTAGAGAAAGCCCGTGAGCAGCAATGAAGACCCAACGCAGACAAAAATAAATAAATAAATAAAAATTAAAAAAATCAGTAGGGATATAGAAGATTTAAAAAAAAAAAAAGATTCAATTTTTATAAGGTAAGGATGCATGTTGTAATCTGCAGGGTAGCCTAAGACAGTAAAATAATAAGTAAATTTTAAATTAATAGAAGGAAAAAAATGGAATAATAAAAAATATTGAATTTGAAAGAAGGTGAGACAGGAGGAAAGGAGAGACAAAAGGCGAAGAGCAGGAAGGACAAGTAGGCAGCCTCCGTGAGGGGGTTCAGTCCAACTGTGCTGGCAGTTACAATACGGTAAAGGGGTCAGATATCCCAGTTAGAAAGGAGAGACTGTTAGGGCAGCATTAAAAGTCTGGTTATGCTGTTTGCTAGGGACACATCAAACGTGAATGGAAGAACGGAAGAGGAGACGCTGTGCAGTACTAATCAGAGGGCTGGAAGCGGGGCCGCACTGACCTCGAAGGGGACTCCCAGGCAGGGCGCCCCACAGGTAGACAGGGGGCCTTCGTCATAGTGAGGCGGCAGGGAGCTGCGGCTATACATTCTGTTTGCATTCAGTGACACAGTCTCAACATGTCTATAGCAAAAACTGGCAGAAGTAGGAACAGAACTGGACTAATCTGTACTCACAGTAGGAGATTTTTTAACTCCTTGCTGAGTAATTGGCAGACTGAGCAGGAAAAGTTCAGTAAGAGGTAAAGGATGTGACCAGCTTGACCTGCTGGACTCACGTGTGCGGTACCCAGTAAATTCATCCTTTCCTCCCCGTGGAACATGTAGGAAAGCTGACCATGTGCTGGGCCATAAAGCAAGTCTCAACAGATATGGACGTCTCTTCACCCAGAGTCTGTCCTTGGCCACAGGCAGGTGTAGCAGAAACCAGTGGCAAAGAGGAGATACCGCACTCACGTCCAGAGTGAGAGGCTGAGTGATCTAGCGTTCAAAGAAGAATCACTGTGGAAATTAGAATATATTCTGAATGATAAAGAAAATACATCTAAGCCTGTGGGATGTAGCTAAAACTGAGCTTAGAGGAATATTTGTAGCTTTATGAGCGAATGTTAGACATGAAGGAAAGTAGGAAGTCACCTCAAGAGGTTAGAAAAAGAGCTGTAAAACAGACGCAAAGGAAGTAGAAGCTGGACAGTGATGAAGGTCAAAGCAGAAATTAATGAAACAGAAAACTATCAAAACAATCAGTAAAGAGGCGTTACTTCCTAACCCATTTTATGAGGCCTCCAAAAACCTTGGCACCAAAACCTGAGAGACACCTTAGAGGAAAGGAGGGTTATGGGGCAGCTCACTGGTGAGAGAGGTGGAAGGTCCTAAACTACATCATGTCTCCTGGATCCAGCTGTTCATGTTTGTTCCAAGGACAGTGTTTTTTTAACATTTGAAAATCAGTCAGTGTAATTCACCACATTAACAAAGTAGAAAAATCATATATCATCTTAACAGAAGCAGGAAAGGCATATGGTAAAATTCAATATCTGTTCATGGTTAAAAAAAAACCTTAACAAAATAGGGATTAAGGGGAACCTCCTTAACCTGATAAGGATATAAAAAAGCCTATAGCATGTGTCAGACTTAAGCTTTCCCTTTGAGATCAAGCGAGGAAAGATGTCTGCTGTTACCATTTCCATTTAAATGTTTACTGCAAGTCCTAGTCAGTGTACTAAGAAAGTAGAACAATGGAAGTTAGAAAACTTGCAAAGCAAAATGACAGTGTGATTATTCTCCCATGATGTGATCGTAACATGGAAAAATCCGAATCTATGGATTCTTAAAATTAATGAGTAAGTTTAGCAAGGTTGCTGGGTATATGGTCACTATACAAAAATCAGATGTGGACACAGTTTGAAAGTGACATGCAGATTCAATTTAATTTTAACCAAAATCCCAACAGCTGTTTTGTGGAACTTAAGATGATTCTAAAAATTCTGTGGAAATGCAAAGGGCCAAGTGTAGCTAAGATATTCTTGAAGAAGAATAAGGTAGGAAGACTTCCTCTATGAGCTGCTGAAACTTATTATAAAGTTAGAGAAACGTAAAACTGTGGAAGTGGCGGCACACAGATAGATGGATAGACAGATAGACAGTGGAGTAGGAGAGAGAGCAAGAAACAGACCCAGCACCTGTGGACGTCGGGCCGTGTGTGCAGAGCAGGGGTGAGTGTGGTCTTTTCAGTGGTGCTGGGGTAAATAGGGGTCTACATGGAAAAAGAGAGTGAAAGAGAACCTGATTCTCCCTCACGCCGCGCAAACACAGTTAATCCAGCTGGGTCGCAGATCTCTCTGGGAAGGGTAAAACGCGAGTTAGTAGGGGATAAAGTAGACGCACATGTCCGTGGTGTTGGGGAGGGAAAGACTTTTTAAGCTGAACACGAAAAGCACTAACCATAAAGCCCAAGGCTGACTCTGACTCAGCGAATACTCAGAACCTATGTTCATGTAAGCGCACCTTCCCTCGAGGGCAAGGACGGGGGCGGGGGGGACACGAGTGCCGTGACCCCTGGAGGCTCCTCACAACACCTACCAAGGTAAAGCGGGCAAGAGATTCAAACAGGCCTCTGATGAGAGATGAGCCACGTGGCAGATGCAGCCTCGGAAAGGCTTCCAAGCACATTAGTCACCAGGGGGGCAAATTGCAGCCAGTGAGGTCCACACCCCAGGAGGTCTGGAGTGGAAGAGACTGGCGGACGGCGTGAATGTTGGTGCAGGCGTGAAGCGGCCGGACTCTTGCCAAGCACAGGGGAGTGTCCGCCGTTACTAGGGACACTGAAGACACAGGTGTCCCGAGACTCAGCATCCCTCGTGTCTGAGACGGCATCGTGTGGACCAGGAGACAGGCAGCAGTTCAAGGCAGCGTGTCGCGAGGCTCCCAGACGAGGCCACCTCTCCTGCCCACGGTGCGATTGGCTCGTGCTGGAACGCCCTGCCGCTGCCTCGCGGTGTGCAGGTGTCACGGGAGCAGGTGGACACCAGAGGACGCGTCTGCACAGTTCCATCTGTGTGGCCGTGGCTCGTGGTGGCATGTCCAGTGCAGAACCGTGGAGGGAAGCGGGGACACGGCTGTGCTTTCCCTGTGACCCTCCCCGTAACCCCCTGGAGGCCGTTGACCCGTGTTGTGCGTGGAGCTGGCTGAGCCACTGCTGACGTTGGCAGGAGTTTCTCCGCGCCTGCCTGCCCCCTCCGTCAAGGGCAGCCTGTGCTGGCTGCTCTCACCTGGGCGGGCCCAGGGGTTGTTGGCAGGACTGGCAGTGCCCGGCCTGGACAGCAGGGGGCGCCGAGGCCACGCGCTTCCCTCCCTGGCCACTTGTCCAGACTTCTCGGCTCTGGAGGGAGGGGGGCTTTGGGAGGTAGGGGGCTGCGCCTGGTCCCTCTGATGCTGAGGCTGAGGTCGAGTGAGCTGTTTTCCACCAGCTCCCTGAGCTACGCTGGGCTGGCCTCTGAGACTGACCCCCTACAGCAAAGGCAGCAGGACCCCGAGCTGGGCCTCAGACCTGAGACTGAGAGCCCAGTTGCCGTCTGTCCACTTGTCTGATTTGGTTCACTCCTGCCCACCTCTGGCTCACCTCTGGGACGCTCTGGGCGATTTACAGAAGTCCCGTTATCCAGGGTGAAATCTACTCAGACATTTCAAAACAAGCTCTTGTTACTCATTTCTTACTTTTGATGTTTTGCTATTTCTAGGGGAATTTAACTTTGAAGTTTTTGCTTATTAAAAAAAAATTTTATTTAGTTTTTTTTTGGTTTGTTTTTGTTTTTTTGGCTACACTGTGCAGCGTGTGGGATCTTAGCTCCCCAACCAGGGATTGAACCCGCTCCCCCTGCATTGGAAGCGCGGAGTCTTAACCAGTGGACCGCCAGGGAAGTCCCAGTTTTTGCTTATTTTGGTTTTTCACATGCTAGTCTACTCTTTAAACTATTTACCTAGGAAATTATCTTAATTCTCTTTTAAGATCCTATTAACTCAGGGGCATATACTAGGTTTTCTCAGTACCTTGAGTGTCTCCTCATGCAGTGACTGTGTTCTGAACGCCTACTGTGTGCCGATGTTATTCTGGCTCTGTGGACAGCACTGGACAAAACTGACACCAACCCCTGCCCCGGAGGAGCTGGCCTCCCAGCAGGGATGGATGGACATGAGGGGCGGGAGGTGGGCACAGGTGCTGCGGATGGGCAGGAGGGAGGTGGGTAGGGCAGCTTCAGGGTTTAGAAAGGGTCCCTCTGGCTGCGAAGCCGAGAATGAACAGTAGGGGTGTTGGGGCAGGAAGGGGGACAGTTAGGATTACCCTTTGGGCCGCGTGGTGGTCCGGGTGAGGGGAGGGGTTGGGGAGTGGGGGTCTTGGGCCAGGTAGATGGAGAGTGGTCAGACTTCTCGGATCAGGGATGGAGGGCAGTGCTGTGGGGAGACTCGAGGGTCCCCGCCCACAGGGGTCCCAGCTGAGGCTCTGAGGCGGCCGCGGGAGGCCTGGGTGAGGAGCTGGGGGGGCGGGTGAGGCCGCGTTTCCTGAGCATCTCCCCAGGGCGGTCACCATGGTCACTGCGCACCTCCTCTGGTTGTGCCTCTTACCCCCTTAGCCTCGTCCTCGGGAAGTCTGGGCATCCCTGAGCCAGGGTGGTCTGGCCCTCGCCGGCCTCCTCGCCCTCGTGAAGGGGCGGGGGCCGGGCAGGCTGGCGCAAGCCTGTCGCTGAGCTTGTCTGCACTCATCTCCCTTGGTTACTTTGAGCCTTGAGTAAAGCGCGTGTCTGTCCCCTCGAGGCCCAACCGTGCCCAGGGCTGGGCGGAAGCCTCGGGAAGCCCCGGTGAGTCCAGGGTATTAAGGAGAATGTGCCCTCCCTTTTCCGGGACTGGCGTGGGGCGGCGGATGGTGACTGGTGAGAGGCTCCTGGGGAGACAGGTGACTCTTCAAGGAACCCAGAACGAAGAAGGAGCTCCTTGGCCCTGAGACCCCACCTGTGGCCCCCGGCCCTGGGAGGCAGCTTGCCAGGGCCCCCAGTTCCCGCTGGACGCCCTCCCATCCCTCTCATCTGTCCTTCTGGCCGGAAACCCCCCCAGCATACTCCCTGAGCTGCCCTGACCCCGGTCCACGCACCCCACAGGGACCCTCATGCCATTTTTAGCTCAGGACGGACCCCCGGGCAGCTGCGGCCCCAGGGAATAGAGGCCTCTGGGTTCCTCCAGCTGCAGGACTCGCCCGCGGGTGCTGTCGTCGGGCTTCCGGGCCGGGGTGCCCCCCAGACCCCCCTGTTTTCCGGCTGTTTGCTCTCTTGTGGAGTTGCCAACAGGGTGGCTGGCCTCAGCTCACAGAGGGGGCCGTCCTGTCAAGGCCGAGCTGGGCAGCTCCACGCCGTCCGCTGCCACCAGCCTTTTCTTCTCCTGCCCGAACCAGCACTTGCTGGGTTTGTCAGGGGCTGTGCTGGGCTTTTTGGCCCCGGGTCTGAAGCCGCCGCCCCCTGGCCCCGGGTCAACACTCCCACCAGAATAAGGAGGATGCACCGGTGGGTGTGGCTGGTGCTCAGAACGTCCCGGTCACTTGTTCCAGGAGCTCCGGGAACCTCTCTTTCCCCAGGAAGTGAGCCGGGCTCTGGGCTGCTCAGGACACCAACTAGTGCCGGGGAGTCTGTGGCCAGATCCTCGCCCCACCCCTTCCTCTCCTTGCCGTACGGACAGCAAAGGAGGACACAGAGAAAGCCTGAAGGGACAGAAGAACCCAGAGGGGACAGCTGCACGTGGACCCTGATGGTCCTGGGCTGCTTTTTGGGCTGAACGTGATAAAACACGCAAAGTGAAATTGTTCTGCTTCTGCAGGGACACATATATTTCTGTCTGAAATGATTAAAATAAAGACAAGTTTGACAGCGAAGTGGTAACCTGGGCGGCCCAGCACCTGGTGCTGGGTTTTCCCAAGGTCGCAGGAGGTTCTTTGCTTTGCCCCATGGGCGTGGCCTGTCCTGCAGTCTGTTTCCCTTCTTGGTCCCTGGTGGTCATCTCCAGGGTCTGTCTGGTGGGCCTTTGGGGCTAGGATGCTGCTGTCCCCCGCTCTGGCTAGGAGGCCAGCACCTCCTCCAAAACCCTGTGAATTACTACAGGCCCCTCGGAAATCAGCGAGGAGGATAATCAGGTCACAGAGTCACGGGCTCAGCTGATCACTGTGAAAACCCCATGGTTGTCTATCCAGAACCCTCCAGCGGGTTTTCTCTGGACATATGCTTGTGTGCACGTGTGCACGTGGATGGGTGTGTGTGTGTGTGCATGTGTGCAGGTGTGCACGTGGATGGGTGTGTGTGCGTGTGTGCACGTGGATGGGTGTGTGTGCGCAGGTGTGCACGTGGATGGGTGTGTATGTGCGTGTGTGCAGGTGTGCACGTGGATGGGTGTGTGTGCGT
>NC_041220.1:143463412-143464387 GCF_002837175.3 Physeter macrocephalus | reverse complement strand
TGGATGGGTGTGTGTGCGCAGGTGTGCACGTGGATGGGTGTGTGTGTGTGCATGTGTGCAGGTGTGCACGTGGATGGGTGTGTGTGTGCGTGTGTGCAGGTGTGCACGTGGATGGATGTGTGTGTGCGTGCGTGCAGGTGTGCACGTGGATGGGTGTGTGTGCGTGCGTGCAGGTGTGCACGTGGATGGGTGTGTGTGTGTGCATGTGTGCAGGTGTGCACGTGGATGGGTGTGTGTGTGCGTGTGTGCAGGTGTGCACGTGGATGGGTGTGTGTGTGTGCATGTGTGCAGGTGTGCACGTGGATGGATGTGTGTGCGCGTGTGTGCAGGTGTGCACGTGGATGGGTGTGTGTGCGTATGTGCAGGTGTGCACGTGGATGGGTGCGTGTGTGCAGGTGTGCACGTGGATGGGTGTGTGTGCAGGTGTGCACGTGGATGGGTGTGTGTGCGCAGGTGTGCACGTGGATGGGTGTGTATGTGCGTGTGTGCAGGTGTGCACGTGGATGGGTGTGTGTGCGTGTGTGCACGTGGATGGGTGTGTGTGCGCAGGTGTGCACGTGGATGGGTGTGTATGTGCGTGTGTGCAGGTGTGCACGTGGATGGGTGTGTGTGCGTGTGTGCAGGTGTGCACGTGGATGGGTGTGTGTGCGTGCGTGCAGGTGTGCACGTGGATGGGTGTGTGTGCGTGTGTGCACGTGGATGGGTGTGTGTGCAGGTGTGCACGTGGATGGGTGTGTGTGCGTATGTGCAGGTGTGCACGTGGATGGGTGCGTGTGTGCAGGTGTGCACGTGGATGGGTGTGTGTGCATGTGTGCAGGTGTGCACGTGGATGGGTGTGTGTGTGCACGTGGATGGGTGTGTGTGCGTAGGTGTGCACATGGATGGGTGTGTGTGCAGGTGTGCACGTGGATGGATGTGTGTGTGCGTGTGTGCAGGTGTGCACGTGGATGGGTGTGTGTGCGTGTGTGCAGGTGT
>NC_041220.1:143423956-143463322 GCF_002837175.3 Physeter macrocephalus | reverse complement strand
ATGGGTGTGTGTGCAGGTGTGCACGTGGATGGGCGTGGGTGTGTGTGCGTGTGTGCAGGTGTGCACGTGGATGGGTGTGTGTGTGCAGGTGTGCACGTGGATGGGCGTGGGTGTGTGTGCGTGTGTGCAGGTGTGCACGTGGATGGGTGTGTGCGTGTGTGCAGGTGTGCACATGGATGGGTGTGTGTGCGTGTGTGCAGGTGTGCACGTGGATGGGTGTGTGTGCGTGTGTGCAGGTGTGCACGTGGATGGGTGTGTGTGCGTGTGTGCAGGTGTGCACGTGGATGGGTGTGTGTGTGCAGGTGTGCACGTGGATGGGCGTGGGTGTGTGTGCAGGTGTGCACGTGGATGGGTGCGTGTGTGCAGGTGTGCACGTGGATGGGTGTGTGTGTGCAGGTGTGCACGTGGATGGGCGTGGGTGTGTGTGCGTGTGTGCAGGTGTGCACGTGGATGGGTGTGTGTGTGCAGGTGTGCACGTGGATGGGTGCGTGTGTGCAGGTTTGCGTGCTGGAAGAGGAGGCTGGGCAGTGGAAAGGATGTTGCTGTGTCTAGCCCCGTGTCTCAGCCCTGCAGGCCTGCAGCGTGTACCTCACAGCTCCTCCCGCCATGACGTCTGTGTGCCCAGAGGGCCTCGTTTGTAAGGGCCCCCCCCTTTCCTTAAAGATGGGGCCCTGCCAAGGAAAGGGTTCGAAGCCCCTGCAGGCCAAGCGGGCATCCAGGGACCCCGGGAGCTGGAAGGAGTGGCTTCTTATGTCCTGGAGACCCCCTTCCGGGGCGGGGCAGGGCGGGGGCAGCTGCACCCAGGGAGAGGCGGGGCTGCGAGCCCCCTCCCCGCCCCTCCCCACAGCCCTCCCTCCCTGTCCGCCAGCCTGGGCCGAGGTCTCCTCCTGCTCCCTCTCCCCTCCCCCACCCCCCTCGCTGGCTCATCACAGCCCCCAGCGTCCCCCATCGGCCTGTCCCTGTGCTCCGTGGTGACCGAGAGGGTGACCGTGGCAGCCTCTGCTCCTTCCCCTCTCCTGCTTCCGTACATTTATTGTGTGAGAAAGCCTGTCTGAGGAAGCTGCCCGCTCATTATCTCTGAGAGTTCTGCCCGTGCACAGGACACTCACGCTGGCCGTGTGCGAGTTTCTCCCACGGAAACAGAGAAAGGTGGGCTCAGTGCGTTCCAGCTGGCAGCCTGACCCCCAGCCCCAGGCCATCATCCCCGCCTGCTGGCCCATGGGCACCACTGCACCCGCAGCCCTGGACAGGATGCGTGCCGAGGTCCTCCCGGTCTAACACGCCAGGAGTGAGGGCCATTCCTGGAGCCCCTCAGATGAGACCCCGGGCACTTGCTGCGGAGAGGTTTTGACAGGGAAGCACCTTGGGGAGAGCAGTTTATTCTGAATGTCCAGAAAGCTAGCAGGTAGCTCTGCAGTGATACCTAGGTTCTGGAAACAGTTTTCTTTTTCTTTCCTTCTTGCCTTTTAAAACCAGGACCTGCCATGGCCCCCTCGCGTTCAGGTTGTGTCAGGTGTTGGGAGGCAGACAGCAGATCGTGGAGCAGGGGCCGAGGCCCCGAGACAGGTCTCAGGAACACGGCAGGTTCCCAGGGCTGGCCCTGCACACGCGTGCACGTGGAGCTCATAATAGACTCGTCAGCCTCTGTAATTAGGCGGCGCGCTGCACCACGCTGCTAAAAAACAAATTCTCTGCAGCTGCTGTACTGACTGAGCAATTACCCCTATCAGCTGAAGGTTTATTCTTCTGATTTGGTAGAGGAAATACTTTTAAAATGATCTCACAGCGTGATTTATGTAAACGGATTTTTTTTTTTTCTTTGTACGAGACAACTGAGATAGAGTCTGAATCCCTGGCAAACCACAGCTTCCTGCAGTGTCCTGTTGCCATGGGTTACAGAGGGAGCGGGATGGAACTTCATCTGAAATGTCTTTAAACTTTCTGACGTGCACAGGCGTGCGGCGGGGCTGCATGGTGTGTTTTAGAGCTGCGTGCCTGGTGCGGGTCAGAAGTTCTCCTGTCTTAAGATGAATTTGGAAAAAGGGTTGCCAAAGGAGACTCACGTTTTAAACAGTCAGCAGGTAAGCTACTCCAGATGTTTCTCGTCACTTAAACGGAATTGTTTTAAGGAAACTTGGCATCTTGGTTACTGCTTTATTTTCAGCCTGTTTAGAGAATGGTAGCTTTTAAGTGTAAACTTTGAAAATGTCGTTCTTGTGTCTGCATCATGGAGCCTGAAGTGAGTCCCGTGGAGGTAAAATCCTGGCTCTGGGACCACAGACCGACACCCAGAGCAAGGCTGGGTTGGGGGTCGGTCACAGCGGGTACCCCCCAACCTTTCGGGGGGACGCTGCCCGCGTTCTAAGTCAGCCTTACAGACAGCATCCATGTTTCCTTGTCCTTACCATAGTGATTCTAATAGATTTTGAAGATGAGTGAATTAATTTTGTTGAGATATTCAATTTCGACCAGATACCTGTATTACAATTTTTCTTACTCTTTAAATTACCGTTTTATAGCTAACATTTTCTTGTTTAAAATTGAAGTATAGTTTTCTTTTTTAAAATGGATTTACAATGTGTTAGTTTCGGGTGTACAGCAAAGTGATTTGGTTGCATATATCTAGCATTTTAAAATGTAATGAGCTGGTTCTGCTTCATATATATACATGGGGAACTACTTACTGGCACTCGTATGGAATGATTGATTAGTATCTAAGCTTGTAGAGTTGAACTTACTATAAAATGTTTTCAGAAGATTTGAGATTAAATAAAAAGAATAAATTTTACTTTCCTCTCGTGGCTGTGCTGTGTTGATGTAAAGGCAAAAATAAATTTAAATTATTTACAAAAGATTGTTCCTAGTTGCTGGGTACCAGTTTAAATTCATTCTTTTCTGAGAGTTGTTTCATCTTAAAATGTTCTCCTGATATCTAGTTAGAGCCTTCTGTAGAGAACAGCAGGAGAAACTACTCGCTCAGAAGTGACTGGTTTGGGTGTTGGGTTTAGGAAAATGACTGCATCGTTCCCTTTAAATAGAAAATATAAGTAGGTCTGCTGGACAGGCCAAGAGTCATGCCTGTGAAGGAAGTGCAGATTTTAAAAATATTTACTATGTATTTTGAAAACTCCTTGTACTGATAGAGCTCACTTGAGAGGGTGGGCTGGCGGCTTTGATGTTTACGGGAGTGCTTGCTGCCTGCCGGCCTCTGGCCCTCTCTGCAGGAGTACTAACGTTTCCTGTCCATTCCATTTCATGTCCTGGTGGAAGAGGGAACTTTGGATACACTGTGTCCAATATATGCACCAATTGACCAGTTACTAACTTGTACATATATGTAGGCTGCATTTTCGTTCCCGTGGTATATAGAAGCAAGTTTTAGAAAATGTTTTTTGAGTGAAAACAAAAAAATCACTAGAAATCTGCCTTTTACTTGCCTACATAAACGATTTGGATTCATTTTGAAATTTCGCAAATGCTGAACCCAGCAAATAACAAAATCTGGTTGGTAAGGTCATATTTTAAGCAATAGGAAATGGGCTGGAAGGTGGTAGGGCAGTGTGCAGTCCTCCGGGTCTGGCCGGCTCTGCCCACGGGCCGGTGGGAAAGGGGGCAGAAAGCGCCGTGGCCTCCAGGTCAGTCCTAGCGAGAGACGTCTCGGGGTGAAGGGCAGTAGGGCTCGGGGGCCCGTGTGGGAAGGCCGCCCTCCCCTTGCCAGCTCTGTGCCTCCCCCGAGCCTCAGATTGTCCATTTCTGCCGTGGGTGTGTCACGGGAGCGCTAGGGCCCCGCCCACAGTGTGGATGTGCTCAAGGACAGCCGTGACCTGTGAAGGGCGCAGGGTCTCTCGTAGCACCTTTCATCTTGGAGAGGAGAAAACCCGTGAGCCTTGAGAGGAGACATCCCCCGTAGCCATCTAAGAAGCGCGCTGGGAAGCTGATGGATGCGGACCCGGCAGGAACGCCAGGCCCTCACTGGCCAATTGAACCTGTCGGTTTCCCCATCTTTTAGGAATGAGGTCCAACATAAGTAGACTTTGAAACGTATCTGCCCCTTTGCCAAAACAACGCGATCCATCATATTTAAACCGCACCACGATGGGCTGTTACAGCCTCAGGGGCTAGTAAGATCGCACTGAGGAAGCACGAGAAATTGTTGCGGGAAGAAGGAAAGCTTAGTGGCTCCCTCTCTGGACCCCCTTGCGGACGTTGGAGCGGCGCCCGAGTGCCCCTGCCGTGTCTGACCGGCTCACTGGGGTGGGGGGCTGCGGCGGTGCTCCGCGCTGTGGCCGGGCCGCGGCCCAGGAGGGCTGCGACAGAACTGGCCACGTGCCGTCCGGCGAGGCAGCCCTGCCAGGCAGAGCGCCGGGCCGGAGAGCTCGGCGACCCCGCGCCACCGCAGCCAGCGGCAGGCTCCACACCGCCTTCTGGGCTGCGGGAGCAGCCCCCCGGGAGGTCCGGGGCCCCGGGCACCGCCGTGGGCACCGCCTCGGCCGAGCTGACCCTGCGTCCCCGCTCTGCTGTCACCGCGCCAGACCCACAGTCCGTGTCCGCAGCACCCAGTGCCGCCGGGCGGAGACGGGCGGCCTGCTTGGGCGTCCGCCCCGGCGGCCCGGCTGCTCCGGGAGGGCGCTCAGCCCCGTGGGTCCCGCGCGTGCGCACAGGCTCTGCCGCGTCGCGCTCGGGCGGCCTTTGGGGGAGTCGGCTGTGGCGGCTCCGGGGGGCCTTCCTGCTGCCCAGGCAGGCGCCGCTGGGCTCTGGAGTCCCAGGGAGAGAGCTTGCCTACACCAAGGGCTTTACCCCTGCGTGCGCTGGGCTCTGGCTGGGATTGGAAAACAAAGGCTGCCCTGTGAAAAACGGTAAGCTAGTCTTTTGTGGGCGGGGCTGAGCAGGGGGGTGGCAGGCCGAGCCGCAGCGGGCGGGCTGCGTGGCGGCGGCGGTCAGGGCTGCGGGCGCCCGCTGAGGGGAGGGCGCGGTCCAGGCGCAGCTGAGGGCATGCGATGCTGAGCAGCACGTCCCAGGGAGGAGCCCTTGAGGAAGGCAGCTCCGTGTGCCGGGGAGGCGAGAGCCTGAAGAGGGAGGTGCAGGGGTGGCCGGGAGTGGGCCGCTGCTTCCTTCCCTGCAGAGCACACACCAGGACCCCGGCTGGCCCTCTCCTGCCTGGGGGCGGCGTGGGCAGGGGCAGATCTGAGCTCGTGCCCTCCCGTGGGCTGGTGTGTCGGAGGCGCTTGGCCGCTCTCTCTGAACCTCTCCAGGAGAAGCTTGATGGGCCGTCACGGAGCCCTTCAACCGACTGAGTTCCTTTAGCTCAGGCGAGCTGACGCGCTCACTGGCCTCTCCCCGACGTCGGCTTCTCCTGCTCCTGCCTCCCTGGGTGGTCCTGACCAGAGCCGGCGTGGCACCGGGCTGCGAGTGCAGCGGTCTTTGCCAGCGGGCATCCCGCCGTGCTGGGTGCACCCCAGTCGCTCAGGCCTGCTCTGCCCCAGGCCTCTTCACCTGAAAACTGCATGGGGCAGTGGCTTCGGTCTGTCCAGGACCGTCCACTGTACCCCACTTGATCTGTGGGCTGCACAAATTCTCTTCTCCCTTTTTAACGCTCTGATTCTTGTTATCTGTAGAAGAAGAAGGCCTCCTAGTACACTTGAAGGAAACGATTATCTTCCCTTTTGTCCACATCTTCCCTTTCTTCTGTAAGAAGTTGGTCACCTGGACCTGGGCTTCCCCTGCGTCCTGTCCCTCCTTTCTCTTGTTTGCTTGCTTGGCCGCAGGCGGCTCCTTTCTCCCGGGTCCTCGCAGTGAGCGCTTCTCTCCTCGTCTCTGAGCACGCGGTTCTCATCTGGCAGGTGTGGAAGCTGGGCCCACCTCCTCCTGAAACAGCAGGGCCTGTCTGCGTCCCAGCGTCTCGCTGCTACTTCGAGGCTGCCCTCCCCGCCCCACCTCTGCAGATCTGGAGACGCGTCCCTTAGGACGTGCGGGAGGCCTGGGGGAAGGGCCCAGCCCTGCTCCCGCCGGGGTCCCCGACCCCGGAGCCCTGCAGTCAGCAGGCCCCTGGGCTCGACCCTCCGAGACCCTCCAAGCCTGTCTGACCTTACACCTCCTCGCCCGCTGGCTCTCCTGCCTGGGGCCCTGGGGGCCCTGCTCCCTCTGCCCCACGTCGGCCCCCTTCTGTGCCACGCGCTCCGGGACACCTGCCTCCCCGGGATGGCGGGGACTTGACCTTCTGGATTGATCTCCAGCCCCTCGCACAAGCGCCTGGGTTGCAGGTTTGTGGCAGGCACCCCGCATCTGGAGGAACGCGCGTCTGGTTGAGTGAGTGGAAGCCGTCCCAGTGCGTTCCCCGCTTCCCACGCTCCCTGACCCCCGGGGCCGGCGCCCCCCGCCACCGCCCCTGGCCCGCCTGGGGAGCAGGGGCCCCAGCTCCGCCGAGCAGAGGTTTCCAAGCTGTGGCTGCATCTCGGCCTCCATGAGAAAACGTTTCAAACATGTCCTGGGTTTGGGCTCCAAGTCCAGAAGAGAGGGGGCTTCGGATTCCGTGGACTGTCTGTCCAGAAGGAGCTCCCGGGGAGCGAGCTTGTCTGAGGCTGTACTCAGTGCCACTTCCTGCCCAGGACATCCCAGGAGGCCAGTGCTTCCGTTACCTGGACTTACAGGGGTCCGGCTGCCCTGTAGGGATGCAGACGTGAAAGTCGTCCCCGACCCTCTGAGACTTCCCGCCCTGTCTACACAGCGGGGACGCGGGTCTCTCTTCAGCCGCGCTGGCCAGCGTGGAAGGGGTCTTCGCCTTCGTTTCGGCGGTGAGGCCAGAGGGTTCTCGTGTGAAGTTGGATGCTCACCCCAAAACCCTAGCGTTAGTGTGGCGCCCGTGTGCCACCTCGTCCGTGTTCCTTCGGGCTTTTAAGTTTTTGTAGTGAATGATCTGAGCCTTCTCCAAGGGCACAGTGCACATACTGGCTGTTAAATTCTTAGGAAAATGCTGTGACTGGGGGTTTTCGGTTTCTTCTGATTTTACTGGAGATTGAAGAGCTCTTTGGGACACACACACACACACACACACACACACACACACACAGGAGACGCAGATTGCATCCTGAGCCGGGGCCCCTGCGCCCTCCGACTGCAGGCCCCCCACTGCCCGCCCCCACCCCTCGCAGGAAGCGCCGTGAGCTGCCTGATGAGCCCCGGCCCGCCCTGTGTCCGGCCACCCCGCTGGTCACTGGGCAGCACTGAACACACCTGTGGTGCTGTCGTCCTGTTGTCACCACCGTCTCTGGAGCGCAGAGACTCTCTGCTGTGAAGTCGTGGTTTGAACCTGGAACTGCTTGCCTCTCCCTTGCTGCACGTGAGCCTTGTGTCCAGCTATCTCTGGCTGAAACTGCTGGGAAGGAACAGTGCGGGCGGTGTGTGTGTGCCCCGTGTGTGTGCAATGCTGTGGATCCTGGCTGGGCCTGGGGCGCAGGCACTGCCCTTTTGGTTCGGGCCCCTCGAGGTCTGTGGGAGGTCATCCCTGTGTCCTGTATGTGACCGGAGGACTGGGCATCGTGGCTGTGGAAGGATTCCCTGGAGAAGACGTGGGTGAAGCTGTAGCCCGGGTAGTGGGCTCTCCAGGTGAGGCTGCAGGTGAGCGCTAGGGACCAGGTGGGGTGCTCCAGGCCGAGGGGAGGGAGAGGTTGCCTCTCTGCTCTCAGAGCTGCTCAGACACGGCTTCCCCATGTTTGCACAGGTGCTCTCCATGTCCCCCCCCAGGACTACAGCCCTCGCGGGGGACGGGCGCCACATCAGGGCACGCGGGGGGTGTGTGCTTGCGTGCACGCAGGCGCGCAGCTCTGAGGCCAGGCTCTAAGACAGCGGAGACCCCGGGGCACTCGTGGTGTTCTTCTTTCACGTTATTCTAGCCCATCTTATCTCATTTCTTCACAAACGCTGCTGACGATCCACTGAATTGATCTGATAGCTCCTTAGAGGGTCGTGGCCTGGTGTGAAGACCTTGAGCTCTCGGGGCAGAGGGCGGGCTGGCGTGTGGGTGGGACCAGCAGAGTGGCCCCCCAGCCCTAGTCCGATGGCCCTCCATCCCGCCCCTTGGGGCCTTCCTGCCCCACCCCACCCGCTCTCTTCTGCGCTCCGTCCAGCGAGCAGTCACTTTAAAACTTAGACGATCGGGACTTCCCTGGTGGTCCATTGGCTAAGGCTCCGCGCTCCCAATGCAGGGGGTCTGGGTTCCATCCCTGGTCAGGGAACTAGATCCCGCATGCCGCAACTAAGGGTTCTCATGCCACAGCTAAAGATCCGGCATGCCGCCACTAAGACCCGGTGCAGCCAAATAAAAATCAAGTAAATAAATATTAAAAAAAAAAAACAACTTAGAGGATCAAGCTTTTAAAAGGCCAAATAAATATAAATTAGATGCAAATTGATTTGTTAGATTCTTAAGGCTTTTCATCATTGGGATTATCTCTTTTTTTCAAAACGTTTGGGCAAGTTACAAGCCTTTGCTCTCTTATTTTAAGAACCAGAGATGGTTATTTAATATTTCTTATGTTCAAAGTAGGAAATTTTGTCAGTAGCTCAAAACTGAAAATATATATCTGTATATTACTATGTATCGTGTAATTAGGAAATGATATAGTCTCATAACTGCTATTGTCCAATGTTACTGACAGAATCGGCCTTGATAAACCAGAATCATATAGCACTCTTCATAGAAATTATCTAAAACGTTCAAAACATTAATTAAAAATAAAATATCCGTGCACATGTGTGGTCCAGACACATTTCCTGCTGGGAATAGATCCAAATCAGTTAACACTGAACTATCAGGTTTAAGAGGCTGACCTGAGGTATGGAGATTGTTTGAACTTAAATTACATATCTAAAATACTTTGTAAGTTTTTAAAAACAAATGTATTTACGTTAGTGTAAACTCCAGTCTTGGAGACATATCATGGACCTTTTTAGAGCTGTTTAGTTCTGGTATGTGTTTAAACTGTAAGCACAGAAAAATGCTCACTTTCTGGCACCTTTTAACTGGCAGCTTGTTTTCTGCAGCTGCCCTTTTTATAAGAATAGCGTGTCGATATGGGAATGTGGGAAGAAGCCAAGAAGTACAGGCTAATGAAAACACGTTGATACAAATTATACTGAGTATCAGAACAAACGTTAGGCGAGTTAAGTTTTAATTTGTGAAAATGTTTATAGTGGTCTAAGCATGCCAAGAGATTTGGGGATGCCTAACTTTGAAAGTCATGTTGAGCTGCAGTCAGTCCTTCTTACCCCGTGTGGGGGATGTTCTTGGGGAATATTATCTATGGGAGTTCCTGAATTTCTGCCATTTTGGATGCTTCCCCCGTCAGCCAGGACGTGCTTGAAAAATGCAAGCCAGGCTTAACAAGGGTAATTTGGTCAGAATTGGACGTGTCATTCCCAAGGTCAACAGAAACGATTTGGGGGTTGCCTGCCTTTCCCCCAAGGCTGTTGTCGGCAGGTTGCTTGCCTGCACCGTCTCACCGGCCCCTACGCCAGTTACTGGCCCCCTCCCCCGCCCCCTCCCGTGACAGCACCTGTCACCCGTGCTGCACTGTGTCACCTCTTTCATCCTCACCTCCTCTGTTAATGAAGCCCCTGCTATGTGCTCTGTAGCCTGCTTCCGTATCCTTCTCAAAACGGCCAAGGAATCAGATGCTGACTAGGGATCCAGTGGGCCCTTTTGGGGGATATCTCATATCGGTTCCCGTGATGGCCCAGCTCTGTCACTCCCAGGTGTGTGCTTATAAATAGAATAAATATTAGATAGTAAACGGAAGAATTAGGTTAATGATCATTATACATTATTCGCAAATTAAGTAATCTGGTCAGGAAGTCATCATCGACTTCTCCAAAAGTACGGAAACTTGGAGGGGACAGTAGTTTTATGTCCAGGTGATATTAAAGTGCGTCTCCATAGAGCTTTACTTTCAGATTGACGTCTGGTTGGGATGGAAACAGTTGCCAGGATAACAAGTCGTGAACAGAGAAGGTGGGAGACGGCGAGGCAGGGCTGCGTACCTAGTTCCGGTGATCCTTCTGCATTGATTCGTGTCAGGAGCCATCCCAGCGTGAACTTGCCTCTCGTGAAGGATTTCTGTGCAGAGCTTAGGGCCTTGGGTGGGCGGGGATATCCGGCCGCTCCGGGAGAACCCTCTGCACCCAGGGGCCACCAGCCTGTGGCTCCACAGACCCCTAGTACTTGGAAGGCACTCTTGGCACAGCTACCCAAAGTGGGGAAAGGGAAGGAAGTACATCATCTGAGGCCGTGGCTTGTAGACTTTTGAGTCCCTCCTGGAAAATGCTGAACAACTGAGGCTTGGACCCAGGATGCCTCTTCCTGGTGGGCATCCTGGAGAAGTTCCCGGAGGGATGGCCCGTGGGCAGCGGGTACCCATCTGCAGAGCAGCTCTCACTCCTGAGGGGGTTTCGCCGGCCCTGCTGCAGGCTGGCCAGGACTTCCTGTGCGTCCTCCACCCTCTCTGTGCACCCTCCCAGCGCAGCCTAGTCTCTGCTGCTTGTTTCCTGTGCCTCCTCTCTGTGCTGCCATCAGTGTGATTTCTTTCAGGTCTGTCTTCCGATCCCCAGATTTTCTCTTCAACCTCTAATCTCTGTTAACCTCTCTACTGAGTGTTTAATGTCAACAGTTGTAGTTTTCATTGTCAATCATTCTGTTGGGTTATTTTTCATATCTACCACCTTACTTCCTCTTTTCCTTATTGCAACTTTTATTTCTTCACAGTTTCATGGTTATTTGACATCTGTATTAGAACCTTCCAGCGTCTGAGATTCTGTTCATTGCTATTTCTGCTGGTTCTCTCTCGTGGTGGGGTTTCCCTGGGTTTGGGGGGGTTTTTGAAATGTGAGCTCACGTCTGGGCAGGCTCACGCTCCTGGAACTCCTGTGGGCCTTCCCGGAGGATTTGTGTTTGTGGCTGCCGGAGCTGGGGCTCTTTGCCCCAGGAGCGTCCGAGTGAGTGGACACGCTCCGCTCAGCCCTGCGTCCCGCCTGGCGGCCTTGGCGTCTGCCGGCTGCTCTCCGTTCCTTCCCCCTCTCTCCTCCCTCAGGGGCTCCCCTTGCTTCTGTGGAGCGGCAGCGTGTTAGAAAGCATGTTTGTTTCTGTGCGAGCTTCACAGTGTGTCTATAAATCTAAGACTGCTCTAAAAGCACGTTTGGGGAACTTGACCTGGATCTGTTCCCACCGCACCAGAGGGCCCCCCACGCTGGAGTCTGGCGACCCCCCAGCTGGAGCCTCTTCAGATGCGCTGAGCCCGCCCTGCTCGCCGTGCCCTCGCTCCTCACCCACCCCGCCTCCCCGCGGGCTGCCCGCACTCAGCTGCCCCCTCCTTCTTGGCTTCAGGAACACTCCCGTCTCCGGGATCCTGAGTTCAGTTCATTTTGCGGATACGTGTGAGATTTCTTAGCGCATTCTGTTCAGTCTGCTAAAGCCTGAGACTTCAGTTTTAGTCATGAGTGTAACATGAAGTGAGCCACGTCCTTCACATTCGTGGATTTTGCATTTTATGACTTATTTTTCAAAATTATTATCGATAGTATTTCTGCTTTTGTGTATGGCCTTGCAGATTTTCTTCTCGTAATCTCAAGGGAGTAATTTGCCTTGGATGCTGTTTAATTTACAACGCGATCGTAGGTGATTTACCGTGAGCACGGTCAGGACGGCTCCCCGCAGCGCGCCCGTCCGCCCTGGGAAGGAGGCTCACCCCACGCTTCTCCGGTGAAAACCAAACCCTTGGCAGGAGAGGGCTGGCGGCTCGCTGGGGCCTGCTCGTTGCCTGCCTGTCTGGCAAGATGAAGGTTTAAAAGCTGGACCCGCAATAGCCTGTGCTTTTACTATTGAAAGATATACGGATGAGGAACCAGGTTATAGTTCCAGAGTATTTCTGGCCGAGGACTCACGATGGTGTGAAACGCTGACGAGCCCCACCCTAAAACCGTCAGGAAGCCTCTTCCTCTCGCTGTCAGAGGACAGACTCTTGGGGGCAGGAGGGTAGGTGTAAGTCCCACAAGGCGAGGGGCTGCGACCAAGAGGGTCCCCTGTCTTCCGTGAAGCCCAGGAGGCAAGGTCTGGGGGGCCCTGGCGCTGGCGACGGGAGGGCCAAACAGTGCGTAGGGGATGCAGTTGACGTGGTGGCTCTTTTCAAAATTCGGCCACAAATACATGCTTTCTCTCCCCCGGGGGGATGGGGCTTCCACTGGAAGCGGCTCATCTGGGGCACCTCTGTCCTCACTCGTTTGGCTTTGGCCTTAGGGGTCCTAAAACATGACCTCTGCTTGTTGGGGAGGCCCAGGACTTGGGGAGGGGCTCCCCGTTCACTCCCCACGCCATGCACTCCAGTCTCCCTTCTCTCTGCAGAGAGGAAGGCGTGCGAGGCCTGGGGGTTCTGCAGTGGGTTTATTCCTAGGGCGTGGCCGGGAGGTTTCCTTGCGCCCAGCCCCACGCTGGGCGAAGACGCAGAGGGCAGCACGCCCGCCCCGGCGCCCGGCACCGCACCGACGGCCCGCTGGCCCCCGTCCCTGCCTTGGGGCCCTGCCTGCCCGCTGCCCTCGGAGCTGTGCCTGTGCTGTGACCAGGACACGTCAACAAGGCAGCAGGTTGCCCTGCACTGAACCCGCTCCCCTTCCCGCGGTGAAGGCTCCCTGGTGTCTGTGCCACCGACAGCCTCTCCTGCCCCCGCCCAGCTTTTCCCTTTCCCGACTCCTGCTCCGAGCCCTCTCCCTCCATGTCCCGGGTGGCTGACCTTCCCTGGGTTGCAGCCTCAGAACTGCTGACCCGCAGGTGGGTCCCCAGGGGCGTCTCGCGCAGCTGTCCCCATCGGGGGATTGCTCAGAGCTCTTTGGGAGCCCAGCCCGCCTGTCGTTCCGGGGCCTCCCTCGACGGCCTCCTCCCTCCAGTCCTGGCCTGTCCCCATCTGTCTGCTCAGGGTGGCTGGGCCTGGCGGTCGGGGCTGGCCGTGGGCCGGCCCCCACTCTGCTACCACCGGGGCGCTTTCGCCCCTGCGCGGGCCGAGCAGGGCTGTGATGTGCCCAGGGCAGCGCCTGGCCCTGGACGGACGGTGGGCAGGGCGCCTGCCTCCTGGACGTGGGTGTGCCTCACGGACTCCAGCCGGGCTGGTCAGACCGAAGTTTGTAACGCTCTTCTCACCGAGCTTGTTACTAAGACGGTGATGTGAAACGTGCTGGGATTTGCCCCCACGTGGAGACGGGCTGCTTCCGCCCGGCCTGCTCCCCGGCTCGCCCAGGAAGCGCAGGGACGTGCCCCAGTGAGGCGGCTGCTCTCCCGGACACCCGCTCCCAGAACGGGGACGGCCAGAGCCAGCTTCTGCCCCTCGCGTGGACGCGCTATCTCCTGACCTGTCATGAGGCCCAATTAACTCATGTCTCTCTCTCTTTTCTTTCAGTCTGCAACTGTGTCTGATGGTGGTAAGTCACAATTTCTGATGTATATTTTTATTATTTTTAACGAAGTTTTCAAATGTGGAGTGCATTTGCCGTTGGCTCACTCGTAACGATGTTTTCTTGGCCTTTCTGCATCCCTGGGTGGGGGAGAGGGTTTAGTCGGGGCCAATTTGGGGGCAGCTCTCCATTCCTCCCAGTGTTTTGGAAGTGGTTTATTGCAGGGACGTGCTCGGTGTGACAGCACCCTCGCCCATCCCCTTGCATTCCTGTGGCAGCAAGTAAAGACCTGCTGCCCGCCTTGTAGAACTAGCTTGTAAACCACCAAGTGAAGGTTTTAGAGCTCTTGCTGAATTTGAGCAATTCTGGAAATTCGGGTGAGACGCTCAGTTGCTAAATTTCCCTTTCTTAGGAAAAGTTTAGTAGATAATTGGAGAGGTGTGGGATGAAGAGGAAGCTTTCTTTCTGCCTTTAAATGATTTTGTTCAGGGGATTCTTTTAATGGGACTTCCCCGAAAAGCAGATGGCCAGAGATGTCCTACTTCACTTAAGATATTTCTCGATGTAACCCTTATCATTTTAGTTCCGTGAGTTTTAAAAACTCTTCAGAATGATTTGGAGGCTTTCTTCCAAATGTTCCTTATTTCTTATAATACTCATAAAAGTCCTATGCTCACAGGTTTGTTTTTTTTTTTTTTACTTGTTTTTAATTACTCTGTTCTGTCTATTGAGAGTTGAATTTTATAATTTGTCAAAATGTATCGGCACTTTATTTTCATTTATTTGCTGGCTGTGGGTCCCAAGTACTGCCAGAGCTGGGGAGCCACGGGGTTCAAGGTTACCCTCTTTATTGTAAGTTAAAGAGAAACCAAGCGTTTCTATTGTCCAGCAACTACAGACTTCAGTCATGAGCCTTAGACAGGGTGGCAGGTATGTGGGGGAGCTTGGCCTGGAAGGTGACGCCAGTCACCCTCCTCCGGCTGGGGTCAGTCCAGCTGTGGGAAGTACAAGAAATGTGCAGACACCTGAAGCTGAGACCGGACAGATCCTAAGGTTTGTGTCTGGGGATTCATTTCTTTAATGAAAGGAACTGTGTTACCTGTCTTATGCACAGCAATAATCACGTCCTTTAACCACCTGAAGCTATAGGGGTGGGAAAGGCTTCCTTAATGAAAGGAAGTAGGAGCTGCAACCAAATCCAGGATACAAGGGAGTGGTTTTTACAGTATTCTGTTCATGTCAGCCTTTCTCCTGTGCTCTCATTTATCTTTTCTGGTAGAAGGCATTCATCCCTGCAGGAAATTTATACATTTGAGAAGTTTATTTAATATGTTCAGTTTAATCATAATTATTAAGCTTTGTCCATCTCTAAAGTTTTCTTCTGTCAGTGGTAGAGGCAGGAACCCCGGGGAGTTTTATTATATACTTCATTTTACAATTTTTGAAAAGCTAAACTTCTCAAGTGCGGGAAGCCCCAGACTCACAGCCCTGTGTCCTTTCTAAGGAAGTGGTGTCCTGGCTGGTGGCAGTGGTTCCCCTGCCCTGCTGGGGCTCCCCACCCCCGGCTCCCGCCTTCTCTTCCTGCCTCAGGCCCCGTGCCACTCAGGATGGGCCCCTCCCTCACGAGTCCCCCCTGCAGCAGAGCAGGGAGGGGGCAAGGTCGCTATTTCTTGAGCACGCCTTCAGTTTCAGGGACTGCACCAGACAGTTATATGCGTCCTATTGAGTTTTTTCATGCTTTTATTATTTTCCATCTTCAATTTCTTTTCTGACTACAAATAAGGAGAAAAAGTGATCTCATTTATTTTGCATGTTAGTTCCAGGAGGTATGTATTATATTCTGCCATCTAAAAGCACCCAGGCAGAAAGAGGGTCACATAGACACCAAGTTAAGAGGCTGGGACCCAGGCTCTGAGGTCTGCCTCACTGCAGAGCCAGGCTCACGGTTTCCTGCTCCCCACCTCAGCCCTGGACCCTCCAGTTCCTTACACCTGCTTCCTGGGGTCACCTTACCCCATCCGCGGTCGGGGGCTGGTGAGAGGATCCAGGCACAAACTCAGAACGTGTGTCCACAGAGACGTTTCATGTTTGTGCTGAGCAGGAGATTCCGGCTCCTGGGGGCCTGGGAGCTCCAGGAACAAACTGTTTCTCTGGGAAACGAGTCCTGCAGTGACTCAGGACCGGCTTTGGGGAGCAGCCTTTTCACAAGCTGCGCGGCCTCCACCTAGTCATCCGGCCTAGTTTGGGTGACTAATAAATCATCACTCAGAAATATTCTGTGTTCAGTTAACCTTGTCGGTGAGATCATCTGGACTCATTTCACACTGTATACTTGTATTATGTGTGTTCTCACCATATAGTTAGTTTTGTGGCTTTATTTTAAGGAAGTTGGACAATGCTGTTTTCGCAATCTTTGTCAACCAGAAGTGTGTCTTTTCGATTTCTCAGGAGAGTGTGGCCCAAAGCCAGAGACCACCCTGTGAAGGAAGGATTAGAGGTCAGTCTCTGTGGAGGGCAGACCAGGACCAGGAGTGAGTCCAGGGAGGCAGATTCTACCTCAAGAAAAGGAAGAACATCCTAGCACGTGAGAGAGGCTTAAAAATGCAATGATCTGCCTTGTGGCAAATTATCCAAACTCGTATTCACACCCAATCCCCCAGCGTGGGAACGGAACCCTGGGGAGCTGGTGGCCGTAGCTTGGTGGCTTCGTAAGGCCTTCCCGTGCGGAGGGGAGAGAGCCTTCCGGTCCCTGAACCTGGGGTTTGGCACAAGGCAGCTTTATTGTAATAAAAGTTTACTCTCGTATTTTCTTTCTTTTTTACTTTGTAGTACCAAGCAGCTTCGCCAGGACTTCCCCTCCCACCCAGCTCCCACACCCTGGAAGGGCCAGGCTGTCTCTGCCGATACTGGACCCGCCCTTTGAGGTTGGGAAGTTGGGGCATTAGGGAGCTTTCGAATAAACGCCTGCATCTGCAGGCACGTGTCGGGCTGTGACCATGGGGGACGCGGCTCTGGCTCCTGGGGTCCGGGGCACGTCCTCTCCGGCTGCTTCATACACACAGCAACCTAGCCTTTCCAACCTCCCTCTTTCTCCGCAAGCACGCTGCGGCCCCAGGGTCTCTGCCCCACTGCATCCCGGCCCCTCCCACTTCCTCCGCCTAAACTCCGCCCCTCACGGTTCGCTCCGCCTCCCGGGCTGACAGGCTTCCTCCCCTGGTCTCCCGTGGCCCCTCAGGCGCGTGGGGTCTCGGTGGGCTCGCACAGAGCTGTCCGCTGCCAGCGTGGTCTCCCCGGCCTGGGGCAGCGCCCGCCGGAGCCCTGCGCTGACCACCCCGGCCTTCACCCGAGTGTCAGCCCAGGCTTCATCTCCTTCCGACACTGCTGACGAGGTCCCGTCATTTTACTCATTTATCGGTGTCACTGGCTTGTCTGCTCGCTCCACCCAGTGGACAGTGACCTTCACGCGGTGGCTTCAGCGCAGCGATGGCACGGGAGGTGTTTGTCAAGTCAATATTGAATTCGGGCATTTACAGTATGGCCGACAGCAGCCAGGGCCTCGGGGCTAAGACCTGCGTTAGGCCCTTAGGGCGGCGGCTTTCACAGTTTTTCCTTCTTAGTGAAACCCTCTCAAAAAACAAGCAAGCAAGCTTAGTAGAATCCCATTCTATAACATACAGCAGCAGAGCTGTCTGCTGGACTCGTGGGGTGTGGCCAGGCCCTCTGAGGATGCTTCTGCATCCGAGGCCCAAGGACCCAGTGTCCACGGGGACACGTGTGCAGTTTCTTTTGTCTTTCTCCAGAAACTGCCGTGTATTACCTCTGATTAACAAAGACAGATCGTTTTGAAGTAGATTTTAAACGCTGTTGCCATAAATTAACAAGCAGTACTTTGTAATATTTCTGATTATTGTTCTAACATAAAAACCGGGACCTTTTGAAATCAGAAATAATATCTGAGATGAAAGACATGCATTCTTTAATTGTTGTTTGTTTTCTGAATGGAGACGGCCTTTGATTTTATATCTACTCTCTGCCCTGCTTTTCTCCGTCTGCCCCTTTCCAACGAAGTACAACTTCAGCCAAGCGATAGGGCATCAGGAAGGGGATTGGCAGGTTAGGAAGTGACAGGGAAGTCCGAGCGGTGGGGCTCCTTGTCACCTGGCAGCTGAGGAGCCCTGGCCACCGAGCCTGGGTGTCACCAGCGCGGGGCACTGACGTTGGCTCCGTAAACTCTGGGCCTTGCCTGAGCCAGCTCAGTCCTGGGGCTCAGTACTGGGAGAGGGGGACGGGGGTCTGGCGGAGGCTCTGCGCTTGCTGCTTAGTTCCGTTGTCACTGGCAGCTGCGAGCTGTGCCGGCAGGTCAGGGGCGTCGGTAGTTAGAGGCGACGTGGAGAGCAGCTGAGTATGTGGTGTCGAGCCAATGGTCCTTTAGTGACCAGGACCGCGTCATGAACCCGGGCTGTGAGACGCCGCCAAAGCGAAACCGGTTATAGGTGAGGTCAGCGCCCTAGGTCGTGCTCCGTACCCACCGTGCGTGTCGTTCAGACTCACTTCTGATACCAGTAACCGCTTCCTACACAAGGCTTTCTTTTTTTCTTTCTCCCTTTAAAAAATTATTTTATTTTTCTTTCTTCCAGCTTTATTGAGGTATAACTGATAAAAAAAATTGTATGTGTTTAAGGTATATGATGTGATATTTTGATATACATACACATTGTCACCTCACACAGGCACCTTTTGTGTGTGTGGTGAGAACACTGAGCTCGACTCTCTTCTCAAACGTCAGGTGTACAAAACACTACGATTACGGTCCCCGTGCTGTTCTTACTCATCTCCCAGCTGAGACTTTCCATACCTTGACCCACGTCTCCCCATGTCCCCCTCCCCCCAGTCCCTGGCAACCACCATTCTACTCCCTGCTTCTATGAATTTGACTATTTGAGATCCCACATAGAAGTGAGATCATACCGTTTTTGTCTTTCTGTGTCTGGCTTATTTCATTTAGCATGTCCTCCAGATTCATCTATGGTGTTGCAAAGGCAGGAGTTCCTTCTTTTTTTTAAAGACTGAATAATATTCCATTATATGTAATATAGATATATATATACACACACCATAATTTCCTTATCCATTCCTCCGTGGGCACTTAACTTGTTTCCGTATCTTGACTGTTGTGAATAATGCTGCAGTGAACATAGTGATGCATATATCTTTTGAGATCCTGTTTCATCTGGATGAATAACCAGGAATGGAGTTTCTGGATCATATGGTAGTTCTAGTTTTAATTGTTTTGAGGACCCCCCATACTGTTTTCCACAGCAGCTACAGCAATTTACATTCCCACCAACAGTGTAGGAGGGTTTCCTTTTCTCCACACCCTCTCCAGCACTTATCTCTTGTCTCTTTGATAATAGACAGGACTGTCGAGTAATGGGTGTGAGGTGACCTCTCATTGTGGTTTTGGTTTGCATTTCCTTGAGATCAGTGACGTTGAGCATCTTTTCACGTACCTGTTGGCCATCTGTATGTCTTCTGTGTCAAAGTATATATTCACCTCAGGTCTTTTGCCCATTTTTTAACCTGGTTATTTGGGTTTTTGGTTTTGCGCTGTCTGAGCTCCTTGTATACTATGTTTGTTAATCCTTTATCAGATAGTTTTGCAAATCTTCGGAAGGAATTCTGACCCCATGGCCACCATTAAGCAGTTCAGACCCTCAGCCTCTTTACTCTCACTCACCAGGGAGGTTTCTAAGAGCCCAAGAGTGTTCTCTTCTGCTTCTTTGAGAAAGTCAGTCGGTTATACTCAAAGGCAATTTAGTTGTAAAAGGTTTTTTTCTATGTTATTAATTTGATTTTTCAGACATATCTTGCCTTTTTTAAACTTTTTATTCATTTTGTAATAGTATTGATTTTGTCCTCAATTTGTTTCATCAACGGTGCTTTCTCCCCTTTCTCTCATAGAACATGAAGAATTTCTAGAGTTTTTTAGGCTGTGTTTTCTTCCAGACCAGACTTTGTGTTTGCTTTTTGCATATTCTATACCTTCTTTCCTCCGTCCGCCCACTCATCTACACATCCATCTACCTACCCATCCATCCATCCATCCATCCACCCACCCACCCACCCATTTGCCCATCTGTCACGTCATCCTCCCATCTATGGACGTCAGCAGTCCCCATGGCCCTTATCACTGTGCTTTCTGGCACTGACATTCTTGAGCCCAGAGAGACCACAGTGCTGAGCTCCCGTGTCCTTCCTGCCTGAGCTGACACCCTCAGTACTAGTCGGGCTCTACCCACAAGGGTGTATTCTTGACCTTCCCTATTTTGTCGGTGCACCTTCCTTCCCCAGGACACCTGCTGGGGACTCAGGGATGGGTCAGACTCAGAACCTGTGAAAACGTTTTTATTTTTTCTCTTTTCTTGGCTTCTTTCTCTTTTCTCTTTTTCTTGTTTGAAGCTTGTGGCATCAGACTGTGCCACCTTTTTTGGTTGCTTTTGCTAAGTTTGTGGCTGATTTTTAATCCCCCTACTCCGCCCCTGCCTGTGCTGGACGTGGGCAAAGGAGAGTCCGTGGCTCTTCTTCACTTTGCCCATACTTACCTGGGGAGCTGCCGCGTGCCGGTTTGCTTTGTCTTGTTCTGAAATAACTTTCGGTAGGGAACGAAAGAGGAAAGTAGGTGGTCGCAGACTAGAGCTTCCAGTCCTCTCCATGCGCTCCTCCAGGTGCTGGGTGGTGAGCGGTCTCAGGCCCAGCAGATCGCTTTCCAGGGCCCACCAGGGCTCTTCTCCCAAACGTCAGTACACACCTGGCCGGGGCTGAGCGCAGCTCAGTGGGCGTGGCTGTGGGGCCACGTCTCCCCAGTTCTGCCTGCTCCGTGACCCTGCTGGACACCCGGGGAGCCACGGTGAGCAGGGTCAGCTGGGTCAGCTCCAGCCGAGGGTCCTCATTCCCCGCCTCCGGCCTTGGGACCCCTCCCGCCTCTCGCCTAAGTCCAACCCTCAGCCCTCCATCCAGGTCTGCCTCTCGGCTCTCTTTCCCTCGCGCTTTACGTTCACAGTAAACTTTGGTTTCCAGAGGGGACTCTTACTGCTTCAGGTGCTTGGGGTTCAGAGGGTCTCTCCTTTAGCACCGTCCTGTGTGAGAGAATACATCAAGGCACAGAAAAACCCCTGCTGACTTGGTCATTCTCTGGAAAGAGCTGACTCCCCCAGGCAGCTCCTTGGCTGGCCGCCCGCCCCCAATCCGCTCACACCGTGCGCTCCGCGGCCAGGGAGGGAAGCTCACAGGCCGCCGTCCTCTCTCTGTCTGTGCCTTGTCTTTTCTCGAGGCCTGATGGCACCTTCTCTGCCCGCCTGGTGGGGTCGCGGTGCGGGAATGGGCCCTGCGCGTCAGGCCGCTTCCGGGGCTCTTACAGCAGCTGCCGGGCGGTGAGGGTTACGTGCCTGTTAATTGAGGGAGTTAAACGGCACCCTTCTTTAAAATACTAGGTATTGGGTCTTCCCTGGCGGTCCAGTGGTTAAGACTTCGCCTTCCAGTGCAGGGGGTGTGGGTTCGATCCCTGGTCGGGGAGCTAAGATCCCACATGTCTCGTGGCCAAAAAACCAAAACATGAAACAGAAGCAATATTGTAACAAATTCAATAAAGACTTTAAAATTGGTCCACATCAAAAAAAATCTTTAAAAATAAAATATTAGGTACTATAATCTCTAGTATTTTTGGCAATGAATTTGCATCCTGTAAAATTACGAAAGAGAAGGAGAAATGTAAAGGTTTCAGAGTGGTGTCATGGGTATTTGTACAGAATTCTGGTGAAGTCATATTTTCCTCATCAGAAGAACAGTGCAGCCTAATTGCACATTTTCAAAAATGTTTGCTAACTAGTAGAGATGGAATGTTAATTTGTAATTTGCTGTGTGAGGGGGGTTGTTTTAACCAGAAGTCTTTATTTTGGTTTAATATATTGTGACATTCCTTATGGCTTGCTTTGAACCTAAAAATTATCCCCAGAGTTACATAGTGTATTTATAGGGTACGAAGTACTAAGTATTTTGTAAACACTAGTCAGACTTGGATTTTAGTTTTTGGAAGGATGGAGACTTCATTTCTGCCAAGATTCTTTCCAGTGTGCTGATTTCTTTCCAGTTCTACAAGATATTTGGAGAGAGTTTTTATTAGTAATTATTTATACTGTGAAACTTTTTTCAAGCAAACAGAAGTTCACAAGTAATAAACCAGTGACCACATACCTTCCTCCTAGAAGTCACGCCGGCTAACATTTGGGCATATTTGCCTGAGGACTTTCTTCCAAAGCCCTGCAGTCACTGTGGAGGTCCCCTTTGTGACCCTGCTGTGTCCGTTCCTCGTCCTCCCCCCAGAGGCCCTACCTGGAAGCAGGTGTGTACCCTTCCTCTCCAAGGGGATCGATGAGTTTGATTCTTGGGGGGCAGGCGTCTCTTAGGAAGCCGTAGCATGAAGGGCAGTGTGAGGGCTGTGGCCTAGTAAGCCGTGCGCCCTGGCGGGGGGCGGCCACCCTGAGGCGGCTCCCGCCGGAGCCCGCATGCTGCCTCTTACACGAGTGTTCACTCGTGATCTGTGCCCTTTTTTGGTATGTATTACACTTCAATGAAGAGTTTACTAAAATAATTAATATTGTTTTAAATGCTTGAAGCTTTTTACCTAAGGACTTGCCAAATGGTTTGAAAATTGTATTAGATTCATGCTCAGGAGAAATGTATGTATAAAGTTGCTCAGAGAAAGTATTACATAGATTGGGTTGAAAATCTGATTGGCCAAAATAATTGAGGGGAAAGGTCTAGAAGTCGACCTTGAGGTTGGGGATGGCTCAGTGGCTTTTGGCAAGAGCTCTACCTAAGCAGCTTTTATGCAGATTAGGAAAACTCAGAAGAGAAAGTAGATGCCTTTGGGCCTGCCTTCGCAGCTTGTAAGATTTTCTCTCTCGCTGGTTTTCAGCAACTTAATTATGATGAGTCTTGGGTTGGTTTTGTTGTGTGTCTGCCATTTGGGGCGTGTTGAGTGTCAGATATCGTTTACCCCTCTCCCACTCTGGGGACTTGGGTTTTTCCTACAGGCCACTGAGACTTGTTCATTTTGTCTTTTTTTTTTTTTTTTTTTCCTCCATATGCTTCATGTTTCATAGTTTCTTTTGTTCTGTGTTTAAGTTCACTGATCTATTCTTTTACAGTGTTTAATATGCTGTTAATTCCATCCTGTGGACTATTCATTTCAGAGGTTTATTTTTCATCTTTAGAAGTTCCTTTTGGATCTTTTAGAACCCTTCACTTCTCTCCTCATATACTCACACTTTCCTTTAAACTCTAGAGCGTGTTTACAACATCTTTAAGTGTTTTCAAATCCCTGTCTTCTGACTTATCCTTTCTGTCACTCCTGGGTCTGTTCTACTGCCTAATTTTTCTCCTGGTCGTGGGTCACATTTCTGCATCTTCACATGTCTAGTGATTTTCGACTGGGTACAGGATTTTGTTGTCTTCCCTTGAAGAGTATAGGGGTTTGTTTTAACTGGCAGTTAAGCTACTTGGGGCTTGGCTTGGCCCCTTTGAGGCTTGTTTTTAGGCTTTTTTTTTCTAGGGCAAATCTAAAGTAGCTTTCACTGTAAGCTAGTTTAGCCCCACTACTTAAGCCTGACACATGTGGGGTCTCCTTTGAAGGCCAGGCGTTCAACCAGAGCTAGTGGGGACTCAGAAATCTCACAACCCTGTGTGAGTTCTGGGAACGTTCATCCTGCAGCTCCCAGCTGTTCTTTGCCTGGCCTCATGGGTTTCACCCCGTGTGCCCACAGCTTAGAATTCAGCAACAGACTCCAGGGGTCTCTTTTGAGATGTATTGGAGCACTTTCTTCACTAGCTTTCCTCCTGGCACCTGCAAATTCCAGCCTGGCCTGGCTTAATTCTAATCTCTGTCTCTTCAACTCAGTGCTCATGCAAGACTTCTGCCCATTTTCCTGCTAGATCATCTACCTTTCCTTATTGGTATGTAGGAAATTTGAAAAATAGATCCTGGAAATGATTCTGACATTGGATTTATGTATTCAGGTGAGCTCCCCCACAGCTTACCTGTTCATTCTCTTCGTGATCTCCCTTTTTTTTTTTTTTTTTAATTTATTTATTTTTGGCCACGTTGGGTCTTCGTTGCTGTGTGCAGGCTTTCTCTAGTTGCAGCGAGCAGGGGCTACTCTTCGTTGCGGTGCGCAGGCTTCTCACTGTGGTGGCTTCTCTTGTTGCGGAGCACGGGCTCTAGGCGCACGGGCTTCAGTAGTTGTGGCACGTGGGCTCAGTAGTTGTGGCTCACGAGCTCTAGAGCGCAGGCTCAGTAGTTGTGGCGCATGGGCTTAGTTGCTCCGCGGCATGTGGGATCTTCCTGGACCAGGGTTCGAACCTATGTCCCCTGCATTGGCAGGCGGATTCTTAACCACTGCGCCACCAGGGAAGCCCTCTTTGTGGTCTCTTTTGATGACCAAAAGTTTTTAATCTTTGTATCATCCAATTTATCATTTTCCCTTTCTGTGATGCTTTTTATATCCTTTTAGAGCAGGCATTGCCCTTCCCAAGCTCATGAAGGTAAAGCCGTCATTGTTTTATCTTTTGCATCGAAAACTCTGATTATCTGGAGCTGATATTTGTGTACGATGTGAGTTAGGGGACAAGATTCATTTTTCCCCTCTGGGACCCAGTTGATCCAGCTCCATTTACTGAAAAGGCGATCCTCTCCCCACTGAAAGGAAGCAGCACCTTTATCAGGTAATCGTATATTCGTGGGTCTGTTTCTGGCTTCCAGCTTCTGTTCCATTGGTCTCTTTGTCATTGGATCAGCACCTTGTGTCGTCATTACTGTCGTTCTGTCGTGCGTTCAGAGATCTGGTTGTGTAGTCTCAGGAGGGTTTTGCTTATTCCAGGCCTTTTGCATTTTCTTACACATTTTGGAGCTAATTTGTGAGTCACTGCCAGTTTTCCAGAGTCACCTGTGCTTCTTTCTGTCTGAGCTGGTGGAGATACAGCACTTTTGGAATTTGTGTATGACGCTTTCACTGGAAATGTAGCACAAGCCACAAACAGCCATTGATATTAGGGCAATTGGGTTTTTTCATTGTTTTGTGACTGTACATTTGTGGTCGTCATTATGTAGCCACTTACTGTCTTGCTCTTTAAAAATCTTCAGGTCATTCCCCCAGGAATAAATACTAAATCTGGCTTTGTTTGCCTTTTAAAAACCTGTTTCTTTTAGATGAGTGACCTCTATCAGTATCTAAAACCAGCATTAATCGAGATTGCTTCAGGCCAACGTGTCTCCCTCAAACAGATGCTGTTGTTCAGAGAAGGGAGAGAAAGTCTTGTAATGTACGAGACTTTGCAGGGACTTGCGTGTAAGGTGACCCGAGCAGCCGAGAGAGGCTGGTGGACAGGCCGTGCTCGCCTCTGGGAGACGGTGGATTGTCGCGGGATGTGCTGCCGCTGGTGGTGGGAGAGATGGAGCCGGGCGGCAGGGCCTGGTCCAGCCAGAGGCCCGCGAGTCCAGCGGAGCCGGGCCCTGAGATGAGAGCAGAGGCCCTCCCTCATGTGAGTTTGGGGAGATGGGAAGAGCCAGGAAAAAGCCGAGAAGGAGCAGCCGGGGTGGTGGACACCTGAGAGAGGGTGACTCTGTGTCTGTGAGGAGAGCACAGGGCGAGGGGACCTCCACTGGGGGACGGTCACGGCGTCGGCCGGGGTGGGAAGGAGCAGGGTCGGGAGAAACAGATGACAGGGCAATAACAAGAGCTCTGCTGTGGACCTGTGACTTTTGGGATACTTTGCAATTTCCAGGTGGAGATGTGGTGTAGACAGTTGGGTAAGTGAGTATGGATGCCAAAAACGGTTGGGCCTGGAAGCATAAGCTTAAGGGTCATCAATCCACCAGTGGAATTTAGTGCCTTGGTAAGCTTGAGTAATTAGAGATCATGCAGAAAAGAGGAGTCTCAAACCTATGAGATAAGTGGGAACTGGAAGACGGCTGGAGCCGTGAGAGGTGATAAGACACACAACGAGTCAGAGCATGGACTGGGTTAAACCCTGACTCTGCCACCAGCTGGCCACCTCAGTTCTCTGTCTGTAAGATGGGTACCAGGACCCATCTTACAGGGTTACTGTTAGAATGACAGGAACTGATATCTGTGATGCATTTAGAACAGTACGTGGCACATAATGAAAAGCTATGCAAATGATAGCTGCCATTATTATTGTCAATATCACTGTTGCTGTTTTGATTGCATTTCCAATATAAATGGTACTAGGAGTGGATAAAATGGCCTAGAAGAACTACGTAGAGAAAAGAGCCTAGGACAGGCCCTGAAGAAGATTGTAAGATCAGTGGAAGAGAAAGGGCATCAAAGGAGAAAACTCTCCATTTAGATTGTTTAAAATTCAATTTTAAAACAAAAGGACACAGGAAGATTGAAAAAATTAAATGAAATTAATTATTTTCTTAGGTAGATACTAAGGAAAAAGAAAATTGGTATGGCAATATTAACACCAGACAAAATAATTCAAGTGAAAAAACAGTAAAAAAAGAAGCAAGCAGGCAGTGTGTACCAAAAGTAGAGCCTCTCACTTGTAAACAAAGTTAGATGAACTACAGTAAAAGTGGACAAGTATTCTTAGGGGAAGACTATAATTTACCTTTTTCAGAAACTAAGAAATCAAGCTGATAAGAAATAGAGTAAGATCACAGAATGTTTGAATTATAAAACAGACAACTTAAATTTTATATATAAAAAATTTTACATCCAATAGAGAGTACACTTTTTCCCCAAAGATACATGAAGTATTTACCAATGTTGACAATATTCTACTCCAGAAATGCAGTTGCTACAAATTAAAAATATATTTATAGCATACAGACCACATCTACTGTCTGCAGTGTAATTAAATAGAAGTCAGTTACAAGAAGACAATACAAAATAAACTGTACATTTGAAAGTTTAAAACTATATTTCTAAATAATCCATGGGTCAAGGAGAAAATTAAGATGGAAATTATAGTACAGTTTAGAACTGTTCAGTAATTATAGTGCTACATATTAACACCAGTGGGATATAGTCAAAGTGATTTTCAGAGAAAATTTTGTAGTATTAAATGTATATATTATAAAAAAGAAAAGTTGGGAAATACAGGAAATAAGCTTTCAAAATCAGGTAGGGAAAAACATAAAGTAGAAATTAACAAAATGGAAAACAAAACAGACAGTAGGTAACTGATTAATAAAACAAAAAAGTAAGTCTTCAGTAAGCATGATCAAGAAAAAGAGGGAAAAAACATTAAGAATGAAGAAGAAAGAAGACAAAGATAACTTCAAAGATAACAGAGAGCTAAAGTTGTAAGAAAATTCTATGAATAACTTTATACTAATGCATCTGATTACCAGGTCAATTGGACAACGTTTAGGAAAATATGGTTGGCCTAAGAAGAAAAGGAAACTTTGGTTAGATAAATCAACATAAGCAAAAATGATTTGGAAGTCAAAGATCTACACCGCAAAAGGCAACATGCCCAAACCAATTTATAGGTGAGTATATCAATCAGCTTGGGATAAATGATGTTGCAAATAACAAATAACTCCAAAATCACAGTGGTTCTAAGAAAGCAAAATTTCCTTTTTACTTACATTATACGCCCACTGCAGTTTGGCCTTGTTTTGCTTTGCGTGTTTTCGCTGTTGCAGCAGTTCCTCTATGGGACACCGTGAGTCTTGTGGCAGAGCCGGGCAGTGCTTCCTTCCCAAGCACTACGTGCTATGCTCTCTCACATCACAAGGCCAAGCCTGACACTGAGGTGGGGGGCATGGGTAACCCTCCCACAAGCAGGGGCAGCAAATATTTTGGACTTAACATGGTCTACCACACAGGGTGTAGAAGATGGGCAGCTACCCTACCCTGCTCATATCAAGCCAGCATAACCTTGATACCAAAACTGGACAAGGATGGCACAAAATTGGATTATTGGCCAGTTTGACTTAGTGAACAAATATGGAAACTTCCTAAATAAAATTTTAGGAAATTGAATCCAGCAGTGTTTTCACTTTTTAAATGTATCCTTATGAAGTGAGGTTTATTCAAGGAGTGCAAGGATAGTTTAACATTAGAGAATTTTCCACTCAAGTCACCATTTATTCATTCGACAGTTATTTTTAAAACTCCTACTTTCTTCTAAAAACTGTTCCAGGCACTGGGGATACATTGGTGAACAAAAAGAAGTCCCTGCCTTCATGGCGCTTACACTTCAATAAAGGAATATCACGGTCACATAAGCAGATTGTGTTATATTAATAGATTAAAGGGGTAAAACTGTATGATTATCACAGTAGAGGCAAAGGAGTATCTAATAAAATTAAGTCCCCATTCCTTTTTTTTTTAAATTGAAGTATAGTTGATGTACAATATTATATAAGTTACAGGTGTGCAATGTAGTGGTTCACAGTTTTTAAAGGTCATACGCCATTTATAGTTGTTATAAAACATTGGCCATATTACCTGTGTTGTACATTATATCCTGTAGCTTATTTTATACACAGTAGTTTGTACCTCTTAATCCCCTACCCCTATATTGCACCCCGCTTCCCTCTCCTCACTGGTAACCACTAGTTTGTTTTCTGTATCTGTGAGTCTGCTTCTACCCATTTCATTTTTCTAAAGTTATACTTAATAGTTAAACATTAGACCCAGGAATAAGGCAAAGACGTTTCATATCTTAGCAACTATTTAACATTATATTGGAGATTCTGGCCAACACTATAAGGCAAGAAAAAGAAAATTTTACACTTGTAAAGGAAGAAACGAAATAATCATTATTTACAAATAACATTCTCATCTAACTAGAAAACCCACAGCATATCAGTCACATGGCCGGGCCTGACTTTTAGAGCTAATGGGGTTCAGGAAGATGAAAAGTAGTAGCTTTCCTAAACAATATACATTGTTTTGATAGGAACATATATATGTTCATAAAAGCATAACAAAAAATTTGGATCAACACCAAATTAATAAGATGGGTTTCCTCTAGGGAAGGGAGATAGGACTAGAATTTTAGGTAATGATCAGTAAGGGATTTTATTTTTTATATTTAAAATTTTTAAGTAGAAAATATTTTATGAATTGTGCATTAAAACTGCAAGATGGGGCTTCCCTGGTGGCGCAGTGGTTGCGCGTCCGCCTGCCGATGCAGGGGAACCGGGTTTGCGCCCCGGTCTGGGAGGATCCCACATGCCGCGGAGCGGCTGGGCCCGTGAGCCATGGCCGCTGAGCCTGCATGTCCGGAGCCTGTGCTCCGCGACGGGAGAGGCCGCAGCAGAGGGAGGCCCGCATACCACACACACAAAAAAACAAAACAAACAAACAAAAAACTGCAAGATGTTTATAATTTGAAGTTATATGCCTTTCAGCCTGTGCCATGTCATTAGCTTGTATTTGGAACACGTGATCTATTTATCCAACCAATATTATTGAATGCCTACTATATGCCTGGTACTACTTGTCACAATACTCTTATGATGCCAGTATACAGTTACTACTGTGGCTTTATAGAAAGATGAAGTGACTTGGTGAGGAGTGGAGTTCTCACAGCATCCCTGTGACATTAGTACACGGCTGTTACTGCAGCATTACAGAAGGGGGAGGACAGTGTGACTCCAGAACCCACACCGTGAAGCACCACAGCTGTGCCAGGTAGAGCTGGGCTGGAGACTCTGGCTCCCAGGACAGAGCTTACCACAAAGCAGACCATCAACAGATGTATGTTGAGAAATGAGGAGGAGCGGGTGGCCCCATTTACCTCTTACTCATCTTAACGGCCCATCCAGTTTGAGGAAGAGAGCATGGAGGATGGTTGGGTTCCCCCGTGTAGTGGAGCCCTGATCTTCTGCTTATTCCACAGAAGAGTCAGGCTTGGCAGATCCCCAGGGCAGGCGGGGGGAGAGAGGGCACACCTTTATTTTTATTTATTTTTTGCACCATGTAATTTGTTTTCAGTCTGAAACTATAGCAGACTTTCAAAAATTGCAGCTGTAGGACAGAGAGCTTTTCCTGTACCATTTGAAAGTAAATTGCTGATATGATACCCTTACCATCTTGAATACTTTAGAGTGAATTTCTTACAAATGAATACATTTTCCTGCATAACCAAAATACAACCATCCAAATTAGGAAATTAACACTGATACATTGCTACCATCTTATCCTCACACTCTGTTCATTTCGCCAATTCATAGTAAATGTCATCTTTATGGTAAAAGGATCCAGTTCAGAATTACATTTGGCTTCTAGTTGTCATGGTTCTTTTATCTCCTTCAATGGAACAGTTCCTCCTCCTTCGCTTGTTTTTCACATTTGTGCCGCTTTTGAAGATTGCAGACCCCTTAGTTTGTCGATGCTGTACTTTAATTTGGGTCACCTCTGCCTTGAGCGCCACCCGCTGGAGACATCCAGACGAGGGGTGGGGCTTTGGGAGCCCCACCACTCAGCACCGCCTCCTGCAGGAGAAGGGGCAGGAGAGCTGCCTGCCTTCTTTGGGGGTGAGGTGGGGGCGGGGTGAGGACCCCTCATGGAACAGGAGCCGGCCTGGTGACCAGATTTTTGGAGCCCAATCTGGGACAAATGACTTTCTGAATTTGATTGCTTTATTTGGAAGTCACATAAAAGACACAGGTATTACTTTTGTTTAGTTTTGCACCTGACATATTATCTTCATTATTAAAATTATGTGAAATCATAACTGTTCCAGAATCCCAGGCTATGGATGCCATAGGCAAAAAGTATAGTTTATACCTGACGTAAAAGTAAGTCTTTCCTGTGTCTCGGTATTACCTCTTTTCCGCTGACAGGAGTGGCCTCTCAGCGCCATCCCTGATGAAGGCGGTGCCTGCCCCATGCGTCCTTGATGATCTTATCCCCTTGATCCTTTTCCTTCTCTGATGGTCAGCCCACTAGCCCCCTGTCCTGTTGGGGAGGGTGCCCGTTGCCTGGCCCCCCGCCTGCATGGTCTCAGTGCGGGCCTGGCGCCTGCAGCTGTGCCTTTAGCCTCCTGTGCCTCAGCTGCAGGCAGGGGTGAGCACCAGTCCTGAGTCTTCCTTGTGGAGCCCCCCATTTGGGGTCCCTGGGCTTCTGCACTGAGCAGTGGCCTCCAGACAGGGCCAGGCCACAGCTGGAGGGTTTACACGTCACGTGTGGCTCTTGGCCCCAGAATAAAATGAGGTCTTCACAGAGTGTATGCATTTTATTCACTGAGATGAAATACACTAATTTCACTAAGGAATTGGTGAATGAATAATGTGAATTTTTTTCATTCAAATCAGCATAATAGATGAATTTGATTAGGGCTAATCTTTGAAAAGTGTCCCGCGTCCCTTTCTGGTGAGTCCTGGAGGCCCCCTGTGGTCAGATGCCGGCTAGCGGGCAGCCCACGTGTGATCACGGTTGCTAGCGCTGCGCCTTGCATCCCGAGCGCTCATGTGACAAGTGACACGTCCCCTTTGCGTGTCGCGTTACTTCCCACGCTGACCCTTTTTGGCTACGGTTCTGCCCACTCACACGGCCTCGCGAGCTCTCCCAGCATCTCACCCCCATCTGCTTGGCATTTCAGTCTCCAGAAGGACTTGTGTCATTTCAGACACGGAAAGTTTGTTCTGCTCTGCTCTGCCAGAACAGTTATAAATCGACTCTTCTGGTAGTGACTCCAGGAAAGACTCAGCATTTAGGTTTCTGGTGTTTGGGCCCACATTTCCTGTGGCCCTGGGAAGTATACGGAAGGATACTGTCCACTGAGCGCTGCCCTAGAGACCTGTGAGGCATTTGCCTGCTCTCCAGGGCTGTGACATCTGGCCAGGAGCTCATGAACGGTGACTCTGGGAGCGTCCCTTGGAGCACATGGACGCCGTCTCAGCACCTTCACCAGCTAATGTCAGGCTGGTCATAGGAGGGCTTCACACTTCGGCAACTTCCTTTGTAAAATGGGCTGATGGATCAATAGTTTGCAGACTCCGTGCCGAGGAGGTGCTGTCAGGCTCCATAGACATTTCATTCTCAGAAGGGCTCTGTAAATAGCGGCAGATCTTTCATGAAGGAGGTGCGAGGCTGCCTGCCCGAGGCAGGCACCTGCACCAGGTCAAGCAGAGCGCGGCCGAGGTCTGTCCCACCCGTTCTTGTCCGTGTCTCCTTCCTTCCCAGTGGCCCAGCCCACGCGCAGGGATTCCATACGCGATTGCTTTGAGAAAACAAAAAGGCCTGCTGCTTTAAATTTGTAAAACGTGCCAGGGCTGCAGCCGGGGAATGAAGTGGATACTCTCAGGGAGCCTGCTGTGCGGCGTGGGCGGGACGTGGCAGACTTGGACGTGCAGCTGAGCTGGGTGGGGCGGGGGTTGGGGGAGGGCCGGGCCGCCCTCCCTGCGCATCCACCTTTCAGTGCAGAGCTCGGGCAAGTTCCAGAATTCTAAGTTCAAGCCTAGCCTTCCAGGGCGTTTGAAGAGAGGAGAATAGAATATATCTTACTTAACAGCATGTTAGCTTCTTTGATATTTTTTCACTATTTAGATGCATGGTGTAAAGGTCTTAACTTGTACTCTCGCCCCAAGCCCTGCAATTGTTAATTTCTCCCCTAATGAGAAAATCAAGACATAAAGATGTTCGGGCCCGTGCAGTCTATCGCATTTTGCCACCCAGAGCCAGAATGACCATCACGGGCCTGAGTCTCCACCTGGGTTTTCCCCCAGAACTGAATTTTACCGTTGAAATGGCCATGAGGCCGATACTCTCAAGGCCTGGATTGAAGGGTGGACCAGTTCCCTTGATGAGCAGGGACAGGCCTTAAAAACTAAATGATGTGATGCTAAAACTCACGGAATCCCGCACCCAAGGCTGCGTGGTTCACTGTATGTGGACTTTATCTCACAAAGAACTGTAAACAAAGATTAAAGTCTAGTTAGTGGTTTTGTTTTTGGCAGTGTATGCGTTATCAGTTCTTTTTTAAAAAATAACTTTATTCATCTATCTACTTATTTATTTATGGCTGCGTTGGGTCTTTGTTGCTGTGCGCGGCTTTCTCTAGGCGCAGCGAGCGGGGACTACTCTTCACTGTGGTGCGCGGGCTTCTCACTGCGGTGGCTTCTCTTGTTGCGGAGCACGGGCTCTAGGCGTGCGGGCTTCAGTAGTTGTGTCACGTGGGCTCTGTAGTTGTGGCTCGCGGGCTGTAGAGCGCAAGCTCAGTAGTTGTGGCGCACGGGCTTAGTTGCTCCGTGGCACGTGGGAATCTTCCCGGACCAGGGTTCGAACCCGTGTCCCCTGCATTGGCAGGCGGATTCGTAATCACTGCACCACCAGGGAAGCCCCAGGCCGGGAGCTTTTAAAGAGACACGACCACTAAGCGATCCTGAATTGGACCCTGGACGGGGAAGTAGCCAGAAAGGACATCATTGGTGAAACTGGAACTCGGACTGTGTCACTTTCTCCAGTTTTGATGGCTGTGCTGTGGTCGTGAAAGAAAAATGTCCCCGTATTTCAGGAATTCACACTGAAGTATTCAGGGGTGAAGAGGTATGCTGTCTCCACCTTAATCTCAAATAGTTGGGGAAAAGTTACCGGTGTGTGTGTTTAGAGAAGGAGACTGGGAGTTAGGGGGTGCGGGGGAGAGGAGAGAGGATGACACGGCCAGTAGAGCAAGATGTAGACGGCCAGTGAATCTGGGAAAGGGTGTATGGGAGTTCCTTTTACTGTCTTCGTAATTTTCTGCAAGGTTAATTTATATCAAAATTAAAAGCTGCCCCCAAAGGATGGCACGTGTGGCTCTAAGAAAGGGGCAGCTTTAGGTCCAGTGGAGGTGTTTTCGGACCTCGTTCAAAGTCCTGTCTCCCCAGTTTATCAGCTGTGCTAGTAGCTCTGCCTTTCTGAGCACTGCCTGAGTCCCTGGGCAGATGAGGGGCCTGACGCAGAGGGACTGGGGCCCCACGTCCCGGCCTGACTCTGCCTCTGCGCCCCCTGGGCTCTGCTGCCTCACCCACCGGCAGATGGCTGCACTTCAGAAACGTGAGGTCAGAAAGGACCTTGATAGGAAAGTGGGACCCGCTGGGGCTCTGCTGCATCGTTAAACCCTTTTCCTGAGTTGTTTTCGTGGAAAGTGTTGAGATTGATGTAACACCTTTTTAACAGAACCGTCACCTAGTTGTAGCTGTTTATGCAGCAGCGCCCCCCCAAGAACCTATCGCCGGGTCAGCCTGGGAACCACATCCAGCCCCTGCCAGCTTTTAGAAACAAAGCTTTCATGGAACGGTCACGTGCATGCTTTGCTCTGACCTCAAAACGCTCCTTATGGTTTAAAAGTGGTCCAGTTTGGGGTAGTTACTTATTACTTAGTGAATACTTATTCCTGATACTATGCAGTTTTGGTGATCACCTCATTAAAAAGATAAGTTTTATGTTGATGGGATTAAAATTTTTTTACTAGGGGAATTAAGGGTTTTATTATAAAAAGTATTTTCTTTTTCCTTTGCCACTGCTAGTTCAACAGAAGACAAATTCCCAGAGGTCCGCGGGGCTTCGGCCTCAGCATCTGTGCCTCTGAGAACAGCTTCTGGAGCTGCGCTCGGCCTGCTAAATAATTCACATTCGTCGGCGGCAGCGGGCCAAAGGCCTCCTCTAAATTATGGATGCATCTCCTGTGATGCTTTGTGTTAAGTATACTGGTGGCTCCTTCTCCGTGAGCTCGAAGGGAGAGACTCGCCTTTGTCAGCCTGTGGGCTGGGACCTCTGGAGAAAGTGCACTAATTTACCTCTTTGGGGAGCTGAGCTAAGCGACAATGTCTCTGTGTGGGGCCCGAGCCTGGGGCCCCGGGGGCTGTGCCGGCTGACCCTGGTATGGACTCAGAGGGGTGGTTTGCGGTGAATGGTTGGAAGTATTTGGTTAAATGGCACCACAGTGGCTCTTATCGGCTCTGCCCAGGTAAAGTCCCTCTGGTCTGTGCCTTGTCGTGGTTGGCGGGGGCAGGCAGACTGCGCGGTCCCCTTGGAGGCCGGTGGCAGTTAGCCCTATTACCTGACCTTGAGTTGTGATTTAAGTATTTAAAGTGCTGGAGGTTATGGTTTGGATGAGATATTCTGGTGAGATGATGATGGGTGAAGGCCTTGAGCTACAGAATGATCTGTAAAATGTTAACAGTAAGGCATTCTTCAAGTCATTTGCAGCACGGTAACCTGCATGTTTGTCCGGCCAATGTAAAGGTGGTGGCTTTCCTAGTTTTCAGCAGATCTGAAACAGACTTCAAAAACTTTCTCACCAGGAAAGCATTTCTCTGACTTAAACTGGCGAATTGAAAGGAAAGAAAAACCCAACAGCGACAACAGAGACCGGGAAACGTTCTCTAAAGTGAAGCTGTAAGGTGGGATGGGGGGTGTCTTCCATGGACGTCTTCTTCTTTGGCTGGAGGATGAGTGTGTTGTCTTCCAAGCGGCTGACACCCCAGAGAGACTCAGGCAGTGGCTTAGACACAGGGGGGTTTCTTCTATCACCTGTCCTGGCCTTGGAGTTGGGGTAGAAATCCTGGCGTCCGAAGGAATTTCGTTTGTGTTCAAGGGCAGCCCTTCCACACACGTGCACCGTTCTCTGTGTGTCGAGAGCAATTCCAGAGTGAGTTTAAAGGTGGCGTGAATTGTGAAATGCAGAACTCGACAATGGCTGTCAAGGCCCAGGTGACTCTCCGTGTGTCACGGACACACGGAAGTGCTAGGATCTTGTCATCCCCGAGGGGCTGTGCACCCACCGCATGGCTCTCCACGTTCTTCTGCAAGAATCTGCCACCTAAAGATTCACCAGGAGATCTCACGATGACAAGAACTGTGTGCTGATGCGCTTTACGCAGCCAGGCATGGTCTCTAGTTTTCCCACTCTGAAGAGTGTGCACATTCCCAGAGATCTGGCCGAGGTGGAGGGAAATGGCCGGGGCCGCGGCCTCAGGCAGCGTGGCCTGGCCCTGGAGCTGCTCCTGCAGGGTCACTGCTGTCCCCTCTCGAAGCTCCTGGTGCCTGAGTTGAGGCCCAGGGAGCAGGCATTCGGGTCCCAGCAGCAACAGTGTGGGTGTGTCTGCCAGAAGAAACAAAAGGAGCCTGTGGGGAGGCCCGGGGAGCCAGCGCAGGATTACTTTCTGAATTCGTGGGTCAGATGAGAGCTGGGGTCCGGGGCCTGCGTCCCCAGCTGAAATGACTCTTCCCAGGAGAGGCTCTGTCTGCAGGCAGAGCCCAGCCCAGCCCCCCACCCCCCCCACCCCCCCACCCCCCCCACCCCCCCACCCCTTCTCAGGCCCAGCGCATCTTTCTGTGCAAGACACCAGTGCCCCTAAGACTCCACGGCAGGAACCGCCCTGCTCCCGCCAAGGCATCAGAAAAAGGCAGGCCTCAGGGTGTGCCTGCCGCTGGCTGGCTGAGCCTCGAAGCCCACAACAAGCGGCCAAGGGGGTCCTTTCTCTTTTTAATTGTAATGTTTCTTTATCGATTAGACTTTTAAAGTGTCAGTTATTGATCTGTGTGTCTTCAAAAATAATTCATGTTGGCTAAATCTTATAAAAATGAATTGGTATACAGGTCATCTTTCCCTTAACGTGTGTGTTCGGTCAGCGTTCATTTTTCCTTCACTCAAGCCCTCCACGAACTTGCAGCGCTGGGCGGGGCGGGGTGGGCGCCTGGGAAGCCTGCCCGCCCCCCCGCCTCCCTCGCGTCCTGTGTGCACTGGTCTACATCGCTCTGCCTGTTGCGCGTTGGAATCCAGACACCTTTTGTTTGACAAGTAAAAGCTGCGACACCCTTGATGGGCTCAGCTGCTCTGTCTGCAGTTTGCCCCCAACCCTGCCCTCACCATCCAGCCTCAGCCGGACCTCCGCTGGCCGCTCTCCACGTGCAGCCAGAAGGACAAAAAGTCCCTTCTTTTTTATTATTATTATTAACGGAATGTTTTATTTTTAGCATAGATATGATGACTTTTTTTTCAATATTTTTAATTGAAGTACAGTTGATTTACAATGTCATGTTAATTTCTGCTGTACAGCAAAGCAATTCGGTTATACATATATATGTCCATTCTTTTTAAAAACTATTCTTTCCCATTATGGCTTATCCTAGAATATTGAATACAGTTCTCTGTGCTCTACAGTAGGACCTTGTTGTTTATCCATTCTCTGTATAATAGCTTACATCTGCTAACCCCAAACTCCCCCTCCATCCCTCCCCCAACCCCCTCCCCCTTGGCAACCACAAGTCTGTTCTGTATGTCTGTGAGTCTGTTTCTGTTTTGTAGATAAGTTCATTTGTGTCATACTTTAGATTCCACATGTAAGTGATATCATATGATATTTGTCTCTCTGTCTGGCTTACTTCACTCAGTATGACCGCCTCTAGGTCCATTGATGTTACTGCAAATGGCATGATTTCACTCTTTCCTATGGCTGAGCAGTATTCCAGTGGGTATGTATGTACCACATCTTTATCCATTCATCTGCCAGTGGACATTTAGGTTGTTTCCATGTCCTGGCTATTGTGAATAGTGCTGCTGTGAGCATAGGGGTGCATGCATCTTTTCAAATTATAGTTTTGTCTGGATATATGCCCAGGAGTGGGATTGCTGGATCATATGGTAATTCTATTTTTAGTTTTTTGAGGAACCTCCATACTGTTTTCCACAGTGGCTGCACCAACTTACATTCCGACCGACCGTGTAGGAGGGTTTCCTTTTCTCCACACCCTCTCCAGCATTTATTGTTTGTAGACTTTCTAGTCTGACCAGTGTGAGATGGTACCTAATTGTAGTTTTGAGGTGCATCTCTCTAATAATTAGTGATGTTGAGCATCTTTTCATGTGCCTATTAGCCATCTGTATTTCTTCTTTGCAGAAATGTCTGTTTAGGTCTTCTGCCCGTTTTTTGATGGGGTTGTTTGTTTTTCTGTTGTTGAGTTGTATGAGCTGCTTATATATTTTGGAAATTAAGCCCTTGTCGGTTGCCTTGCTTGCAAATATTTTCTCCCATCTTGACATTTCCTTGTTTATCGCTGTCCTCCAGGGTGAAATCCACACAGCTTGGGTGCCCACCTCCCGGCCCTGCTGGCCTTGCCTGCCAGCTCTCCTGCTCCTCGGCCGCCCAGCCACAGAGGCTGTGAGCCGTGTTTCTTCTGCCACAGGGCCTTTGCACGTGCTTGTCCCCTTGAGGAAGGCTTTTCCCTCTTTTCTGAGGTCGGTTAAGTTCTGTTCATCCCTCAACTCTCAGTTCAACCATTATTGCCTTAAGGGAAAAAAGCTGGAGGAAAATGTTTTGGTGCTCATACTTCACCGAGTGTTTTTAAAACAGACTTTCATCTTTTGAGGATGACCCTGTTTATCAGCATGAAATGTAGCAGGAAAGCTTCTCTGCTTGGCCCCGACGCTGCCCCTGACGCTGGTTCACGGTTCACATTCTCTTTGGCTCCGTGTGGGGGTCCTCGGGGCTGGGGGCATCTTAAGCCCCTACTTAGTGACAGATCATACTCTTCCTCCACTTTCCTTTGGTTTATTGAGCTTTTTTCTTATTGATGTGTAGGTGCTCTTAAATATAATTAGTCCTTCAGCCGTGTAATGTGTTACATGTATTTCCCGTAGTTTCTTATTTGTCTTCTGCCTTAGCTTAGAGTGTTTTTTACACACAGAGATTTTATTTTAATTTTTTGAGGTGTAGTTGACATACAGCATTATGTTAGTTTCAGGTGTACAACATAACGTTTCAAAGTTTGTGTATGTTGTGAAACGATTGCAGCAGTGAGTCCAGCTAGCGTCCCTCACCAGGCACAGACGCAGAATTCTTTCTGGTGACGAGGACTCCCAAGACCTACTCTCTTAGCTCCTGTCACGTGCGCGATGCAGTGTTGCTGCTTACGTGCGCCGTGCCGTGCCGTCCATCCCCAGGACCTGTTTCTCTTACGTCTGGACGTTTGTACCCTCTGACCCCTCCACCCACGTCGCCCCCCACCCTGCCCACTGCCTCTGGCACCACCCGTCTGCTCTCACACACAGAGACTTCAAGTCTGTCTCTGTCGGCTCTGGGCGGGGAGCCTGCTGGATGTCCTCACTCAGGTATCTCAGAGGACTGTCCCGTGCTTTCTTCCAGTATTTCTCTGACTTCACTGTTTACGTTTAAATCTTTGGTCCGTGTGGCATTTACTCTAGTGCGTATTGCAAGACCCCCAACTTGGTCACTCTCCAGCTGGTCACAGTTGAGCCTGTAGCATGTATCGAGTGATCCGGCTGCGTCCTGTCCCAGTGGCGCGTCTGCTCCTGCAGCGGCATCGTTCAGGAGGCGGGTGTGCGACGTGTGTAACGTTGGGTGGGGCTGGCCCTGCCTCCGTGCTTTGTTTTGTGTAGTTTTCCAGCATTTCGTGTTTCGTTTTCCACGTGAACCTTCACACTCAGTTTGTCTGGTTCTAATAGAACGTGCACTGGGAAGTGTGTTGGGAGGAGAGGTTAATTTGGGGGGATGGGTGTCTGTGGTGTTTAGTCCTTTGCTGCCCCTGTTACCGGACACAAATCACATGTGAAGATGTGGGGTCTTCCAGGACCCCAGCCCCAAGGAGACAGGGGAGGAGAGTGTGAGCGTGAGCCTGCCTCTGAGCGTGTCAGCGTGCGTGCGTGAGCGTGCGTGAGCGTGTGCCTGCCTGTGAGCGTGTCAGGGTGCGTGCGTGAGCGTGCGTGAGCGTGAGCCGGCCTGTGAGCGTGTCAGGGTGCGTGCGTGAGCGTGTGCCTGCCTGTGAGCGTGTCAGCGTGCGTGCGCGAGCGTGCGTGAGCGTGAGCCTGCCTGTGAGCGTGTCAGGGTGCGTGCGTGAGCGTGCGTGAGCGTGTGCCTGCCTGTGAGCGTGTCAGCGTGCGTGCGTGAGCGTG